>NW_005371324.1:206242-254618 GCF_000412655.1 Myotis brandtii
CCATGATTTTGTGCATTTGGGATTCTCAAAATAAATCCACTTTTCATCGCCAGTCACAACTCGATGCAAAAAGACTTTCTTTCATGCTGTTGAAGCAACATTTTACTGATAACTTTTCAGTTTTCCATTTGTCTTTCGTTCAATTGATGTGGCACCCATTTTCCTTCCTTTAAAATCTTTCCCATTGCTTATAAATGATAGGAAATTGTTTGCTGAGCAACATTTAATCTTTCTGCAAGTTGTTTTTGAGATTGACATGCATCTTCATCCAATAATGCTTATGACTGTTGGTCTTCAAACTTTTTTGGTTGACCTGGACGTTCTTTGTCCTTCACATCAAAATCATCACTTTTAAAGCATTTAAACCAGCGTTCACAAGTATCTTGAGATGGAGCATGTTCACCATAAGCTTCCTGAAGTATATGATAACTTTCACCAGTACTTTTCTTCAAAATGAAGTAATGAATTAAAACTTCCTGCAAATGCTCTCTTTTTTTTGGAATGAAATTCAACATTTTTAAGCGTAAAAATATCTATGATGTTAACACCTTCAGAAAATTTGACATACGAAGTTTTGAAGCTTGTTGTCAATACAACAAAATAGCATACATATCAAATCGCATATATATCAACATACATGTAACTCCGTCTATTGAAAAAAATCCGCATTATTAACCGGTACACCTAGTAAAAACTATAGAAATAGGGTGCATGTGTGTGCACACACACACAATATGTGAAGGAAGTAGAATTCAGAATAGAGCTATCAGAGTCCAGTGATTTTAATATTACTTATTTTAATGTGACTGGTAACAAAATTCTTATTTTAGGTTATTAGGAGATGTTATTCATTGAGGTAGAAAAAAAGTTAGAAGAAACAGATTAGTAGGAGAGATGAGCTTAGTTATGGGCATGTTGAAGTTGAGGTCAAAACATCTAGAAGAAAGTTAAATACCAAGGACTAGAGCTCAGGAGAAAACTCTAAACAGTGGTAGATTCATGCGTCTCTCATAGCAAGGAGGTAGTTAAAACCATAAAACAATGCAATGATCCTGGGTAGGCAGAAAAGTCAAAATAGTAAAGACAGACGAAAGAAAGTTGGGGCACAATAGCACTAAAACTGTGGACCAAAAAAGAGAACCCTATGAAAGGACTGGGAAGGAAGAGAAGTAGGGATTCAAGAATAAGAGAGTTGCCTTACCCTTTGAGACAGCATAGAGGGACCTGGAGAGTATCACGCTAAGTGAAATAAGTCAGTCAGAGAAAGACAAGTATCACATGATTGCACTCATATGTGGAATCTAAGTAACAATATAAACAGATGAATGGAGTGGATCCAGAGACATGGAAGCATGGAACAGAGTGCGGAATCTTAGAGGGAAGGTGGAGGAGGGTGGGTAGGTGGGAGGTAATCAACCAAAGACCTTGTATGCATAGATGCATAACCCATGTATGCATGGATACAGACAATAGGGTGCTGAAGGCCTGGGGCAGGGGTAGAGGGGGTGGAGTGGGCTGGAGGGGGGACAATGGGGGAAAAGGGGGGAAATAATGTAATACTTTCAACAATAAAGAATTATTTAAAAAAAAAAAGAAGAGAATTGCAAATCCTAGAGAGGGGAATGGTTTTAAGGACCATAGAAATGGTTACTTTCAAATGCCCTAAATAAGACAAGTCCTACTAAGGCCACTCATCAGTTCCCTTGTTGGAGCAGTTTCAGTAACATGGCAGCATGGTTGGAAAAGTGTATTGAAACCTGAGTAGGAATACCTGGATAAAGGTAGCAGATTGGAAACATGCATTTACCCTGGCTCTCTTCTGAATCCACCAAGATAACAGTGAAGAGATTTTAAAGCCATTAAAACCTACAAAGACAAAGCAAACAGTCAAGGAGATAACAGAAACATTTTGGAAGTGAGAAAACTGGTGGCTGAGTGGAAGATGATTTAACGAAGTCAAGAAAGAGGAATCTTAAACCAACAGTGAAGAAAGCTAAGAAGCCAAGCAACCGCCACCCCACATCCCCACTCAAGGAATCTGGAAGTGGTGGCATCAAATTCCTATGCAGCTGGAAGTCTGAGTGAAGACAGAGTTACAAAGAGGACTGTTTGAGTGTTTGTATGAAAAAGCAGTCAGATTCCAAGATGGCCTTCAATACCCAGAAAATAGGCTTCACTGCTTTATGGAATACTGGAAATTCACAGTCTACAGAGTGAAAAAAAATTCTTGCACTACAAGACACCCATAGAGTCACTGGAGGTGGGCCATGCTGAATTCAAGAGGATAAAGGAAGATGTCGTGCTGGATATTGGAACCTTGAACCCTCTTCCCTAACTCTGCCTCTAGAAAACTGGTGGTCAGGGTTACACCTTCCAGGCAGGAGAACGAAAGTGTCTTCTCCAGAGACTCTGGCCAGCCTAAGGGAAAAGACCTAAAAAATACTGACATCGGGGGTTCCCCAGAGGACCCACTGTGCAGAATGCAGAATGCACTCAATCCTTTCAGAACTTCCCATCAGCTTTTAGCACTACTACCTTAAACATGAGCACAGTCAAGGCTCCCAGACAACTAAAGTAGACCTCTAACATGAAAGACAGAAAACAAAACATAACAAAAAACAGCAAATAATCAACCATAGAGGGAGGTGAAAACCTCAAAAACCAACATGTATATAGTTGGAGAGACTAAATGTATTACCTTTTAAATATAAACAGAATTTATAAATAAAGAGAATAATAAAAAAAAGTAAGAAAGAGCTCTTTTTTTTAAATATATTTTTATTGATTTTTTACAGAGAGGAAGGGAAAGAGATAGAGAGCCAGAAACATCGATGAGAGAGAAACATCGATCAGCTGCCTCCTGCACACTCCCCACTGGGGATGTGCCGCAACCCAGGTACATGCCCTTGACCGGAATCGAACCTGGGACCCCTCGGTCCGCAGGCTGACGCTCTATCCACTGAGCCAAACCGGCTTCGGCGAAAGAGCTCTTATAAAAATAAAAACATGTTTGCAGAAATAAAAAACTTAGAAGCGGGATTAAAAGATATCCAGGAAATCTATAACATAGATAAAAAATAAATAGATAATAGAAAAAGAAAATTGGAGAATTGATCAAAGAAGTTCAACCATCCAAATAATACAAGTTTCAGAGAAAATAGAGGAAAGGAAATCATCAGCTAACAAATTGAAGAATATTCCCTACATTGAAAGCATCCATAGAGTGCCCTGAAAAAATACAACAGATAAAAATATATTCACATCAAGACACATCTTGAGAAATTTCAGAACACTGCACAAATATATGTTCCTAGAAAATTACGAGAGAGAAAAATAAGATGAAATAAAAATTATAAGCAAAATTGAGTCACCTAAGAAAGATCAGAAATTAGAATGGCTTTGGATTTCTTAACAACACTGGAAAAGTGGCAGAATGGCTTTAAAATTCTAAGGGCAAGTGATTTCCAACTCAGAATTCTAGATTCAAAACACAGCTACACTACCAATTGAGTGTGATGATAGACTGCACACATTTTTAGACATTCAAGAACACAAAATATTTATACACATCCCCCATGCACTCTTCCTCCGGAAATTACTGAGAGTATTCTACCAAAATGAGGATTTCCTGTTTCTACAATGAGGGTGTAGAAACAGGAAATCCCCTCAAGGGTGAGGCCGAGGAAATCCTGAGTGATGAAGAGAGATTCCAGGACAGCTGTGTGCCAGGTGTGGATAACAACCACCCAAACTGGAACCAGTTAGGCTCCAGGAAAGAAGCCTGCAAAAGGTGAATTTGATAGAATCCCTGATGTGTTTGAACACAATGAGAGCAGGTTTAGACATTGAGGAGGGGTTAAATAAGTGCATTGAAAAAAAACTAAGCAAATGAGGAAAAGAAATATTGTTCACTTCAGGGAATACAAAAAAAAGGTGCACAGGAAAGAAAATGTAATCATGTGATTCACCTGTAAATGATGATTAACAGTCATATTCATATGACACCAGAATTAATGTATAACTGCAAAAGAAAGGGAGTTCTTGGAAGTATATGTACGAAGAATATTGTTAGTAAGAGAGAAATCCTCATCTTTCATAGGCGTGGTCAGTGATATTGCCTACAATGGAAAAATGGAGAAGTAATATGTTATATAGAGATACAAAGAATACAAAGATAAAGAAAATAAGTGTATTGCTTCTGGACTGCAAGAGTGGCAACGCCTTAGAGAACTATTTGACTCTTTTAACCGAAATTTCTATCAAATTTACATTTTGATAAAAATGTAAACTAAATTAAAAAAAAAAAAAAGAATGGCAGCCTTGACCAGGTGGTTCGGCTGGTTGGAGCACTGTCCCATACACCAAAAAGTTGCAGGTTCAAATCCCGGTAAGGGCACATACTGAAGTTGTAGGTTCAGTTCCTGGTTGGGGTGCATACAGGAGGCAACTGGTCAATGTTTCTCTCTCACATCAATGTTTCTCTCTCTCTTTAAAAATCAATAAAAACATATCCTCAGGCCCTAGCTGGTTTGGCTCAGTGGATAGAGCGTCAGCCTGCAGACTGAAAAGGCCCGGGTTCTATTCCAGTCACGGGCACATGCCTTGGATTGCGGGCTTAATCTTCATTAATTGCAGGAGGCAGCCAATCAATGATTCCCTCTCATCACTGATGTTTCTATCTCTTTCTCACCCTCTCCCTTCCTCTCTGAAATCAATAAAAATATATTTTTTAAAAAAACATATCCTCAGGTGAGGATTTAAAAAATAATAATAAGTGACTGGTAGTTGAGGTCATAGAGATAAGCACACAATTTTTGGATGAATTTAGTGGGGAAGAGAAGGTGAGTAGGTAAAAAGAACACAGGAAGTTTAAAAAATATTTATGAGATGCTTAAGCATGAATACAAGCTACAATGTCAGGGTCAGAAAACCAAAAGAGGTTGAAAATACAGACGAAAGAGGAAACAATAAAAATACAGGGTCCTGGCCGTGATAGGGAGGGAAGACTGACCTGGAGAGCACACCTCTGCACAGCCAAGAGGCACTTCTTCTTCTGAAACTTGAGACAAGGAAGGGAAAACACAGGCATTTAGATGCGATAAAAATGAAGAGATCTTGGCAAGGAGGAGAAGGGAATACACACCATTTTACTGCTGAATTCTCAAAACCCAGTGAATCATGGAATGTGATACTCTTTCTAGTTTTCATAATCAGATTCCACTATTTTTTGTTTTTAAATTTTGTGGGGTCAATACACTCATTGATGCCTATTCGAACCACTCACTCTTGCAACAGCAAATGTGGGCTTGTGCACGCGCACACGCACACACACACACATACACACACACACACAGACTCATCTAACACTTTTACTCACTGATAGGCATCTATTTACTGAGAATTTCTCTTCAGTTAAAACTATGTTGATAGCATTAGCAAAGAAGGCCTTGATATTCTCTTATAATTAGGGGAGATTCTTTTCCTCCTTGCGTCTCTCAAGAAGACTAAGGCAACAGCACTATCTCATGGTAGTTACCAGCTCAATTGGGAGACTCTACACTTAACTTAGGGACTTTAGCTCAACAACAGGTTCATCACATTGCATTTTCTATGCACTTCCTGGGCTATGTTGACCTGGGATGCCACCAATAATGTCCTATCAGGTCACATCTTCCAAATGACAAGTCATAGCCCAGGAACAATACATACTCAATTGCTTCCACCCTCTTCAACAGTTTTCAATTTTTGGTTTTAGTTTATTCAGATTAATGTGCCTTTTATTATAAGTCATTCCTGTTTTCATTTCAAACACATATAACTAATATTCGTAGAGAATTTACAATGTGTCAGATACTGTGCTAAGCTCTTTATATTCATTTATGTGTTTTACAGTCATTGACTTGTGCTTCTCTCCTAACAGCCACCTTAAAATATAAGTATGATATTAGCCCCACTTTAAGGAGTTTGAAATGACTGAACTAGAATTCAACCCCAAATCTTTCTACTTCCACAGTCCTAACAGCAGGTGCTACTGCCTCTCTTGTTCCCATAGTCCAGGGACAAAAGAACAAGTCTTAAACCTGGACAATGGTCCACTGGGAAAGGTGGCATACATTCCTTCTCCTGTTCACCCACAGCTCATCTGATTCAAGTCTTTAATAGAGTTGACATCCACTACAAAGTTATACAAACACACCCTCCTGTTACAAAGGGACTTCTTGAATTCTTTAGGGTTTGAAGATAACGCTGTGTGTGTGTGTATGTTTGTGTTCATATATATGCCAGAAACTATGTACATGTTAATTTATAAAATCTGACAGTAACATAGTGCATTATATGTTATTACCTCTGTTTTATGGAAAAGAAAATGAAGGCTCAAGTGGCTAAGTGATATACCCAGCGTAAGACTGCTGGGCCTGAGAGTTTGGGAGAAAATGTAGCAATAGAACAATCTTTGGGACCAAGCTTTGAATACTGTATTTGGGAATAACTCTATGTAGAACTGTACTCTCCCTCTCTGTTGCTCTTTTGTACATGGCCCAGAGGTGATGGTGATATGTAAATATTTTTATTAATTAAAAAGAAATCTTGATAGTACCCATTTAGGCAATCATCCTATATAATAAAAGCCTAATATGTTAAGTGCCCGGTTGACCGGTCGCCCATTCAACCAATCAAAGCGTAATATGCTAATGATATGCTAAGGCCGCTCAACTGCTCACTATGACATGCAATGACCACCAGGGGTCAGACAGTTGACCTGTCAACCAGTTGCTATGACATGCACTGACCACAGACACTCTGACTGGTAGGTTAGCTTGCTGCTGGGGTCCAGCCTATTGGGACTGAGCGAGATGGGCCAGACATGCACTAGAGCCCTCCCGCAGCCCCTCCCTGGCCCCAATCGTGCACCAGTGGGGTCTATCAGCCTGGCCTGCGACCTCTTGCAATCCAGGACCCCTTGGGGGATGTCAGAGAGCCGGTTTTGGCCCAATCCCGCAGGCATAAAAGGCTAATACGCAAAATGGCTGAACAGCAGAACAACCGGTCACTATGATGCGCACTGACCACCAGGGGGCAGACACTGAACGCAGGAGCTGCCCCCTGGTGGTCAGTGCGCTCCCACAGGGGGTGTGCCACTCAGCCAGAAGCCAGGCTCATGGCTGGCGAGTGCGGCGGGAGCCTCTCCTGCCTCCATGGCAGCGCTAAGGATGTCTGTGGAGCGGGCCTAAGCCGTCAGTCAGACATTCCCTGAGGGCTCCCAGACTGCAAGAGGGTGCAGGCTGGGCTGAGGGACCACCCCCCAAGTGCACAAATTTCATGCACCAGGCCTCTAGTATATGTATAATATTATGTAGAAGCACACCAAGTACATCCTAATTCCCATGGGATTTAAATTCTGGAATTTATAGATTAAACCCAGCTCATTGTTTTGTTATTTTTTTTTTGTATAGGAACAGACCAAAGATGTTTATTGCAGATACATATAAGGTCATGCAACAACTGTTCCTTCATAGGACTTAGGTTGTACAACACAAGGTTTACCAAGTGCATGTAGGTGCTGCAGACAGATGCACCTGGTCCTCAAAAGGCGAAGGCATTTCACCCATGACTTGTTTCTTTCCTGCTAAAGCAGGCATACAAATTCGGAGTTGCCCTGTCTTGCCATATTCAAAGGACAATCTTTTCTTATCATGAACCAGGAAGCAATACTCTGTTTCTTATGGAAAATTTGCCTCATGAAAGTATTCTGACCTTGAGATGTTTTTGAAGTAGAATCAACATGAAAACTGTCCTTGGGCTACCCTTCTCCAAAGAAGAGTTTCATGATAAATGTTCATTACCTGAACTGTTTAATAGTGGTTTTTACTTTCCTCACATCTTATTCTTTGCATGTTGAAAGGCCCTTGTTTGTTTATTTTAGTGGAAGCAGACAGA
This sequence comes from Myotis brandtii, assembly GCF_000412655.1. Taxonomy (NCBI): domain Eukaryota; kingdom Metazoa; phylum Chordata; class Mammalia; order Chiroptera; family Vespertilionidae; genus Myotis; species Myotis brandtii. Next base: position 214,181 of record NW_005371324.1, read on the forward strand.
AAGAATGGCATAGCACAGGGCCATTTTAATAATAAACCGTGCCCTCCGGAGTTAGAAAAGGATAATTCACTTCTTTTTAAAATCATATAAAAGTATATTTTCCTTATAGGCTATCTTGCTGTACACTACAAATTAAAAAAAAAAGAGTATGTATATCCATGCTCTGTGTCATATTCAGAGAGCTCTGCCTGTTTAACAGACTATTTCTTCCCTCAGGGAAGCTTATCTTGCTAGAAAATTAAAAAAAAACAACAACAACACACACAATGAATTTGCACACATATGCCACCTAAACCAACAACAGACTTTAAAATATAAAGCAGCTCCACATTCATAACTATGCAAAGTATTCCAAAGATGAGGCTATCACACCCAAGGGAAGCATACACATTTAAAAATCTCCTCACTTGTGTGACTTTTGGAGACTTGAACTCTCCTCCCATTTCAGGAGACATCATGTGTTACAGTATCCTCAAAGTAAACAGTTTGTTCCATTTAAAATATCTTCAATGAGCTTAGTGAGAACAGCTGCGATGCAGGTCTCTCCTATCACATTAATACTATTGAATATGTATTCGTTTTTGTTCTGTTTCCAGTATAGACTTGATTAACCAGATCTGCAAAAAATCTGCTCAGCCACCTGTCTCTATGTTCAAAGTTAATTGTTGTTTCTCTCAGGTGAGTACAAGAGTAAATGAACAACATAGTGTACGTTTTACAGGAAGAACATACACGCTATTAACAGTTAAAAAGCAGGGAAGGAAGGAAAGAAGGGAGGGAGGGAGGAAGAGAGGGAGGTGAAAGATTTCTTTATAAATGTTTGTCCTAGTCATTTGGGGGGGGGCACGACTAATCAACATAATAGTTGTATTATCATTTGCATAAATCAATTACCCTGGGACAGAAGTCAGGGCAGAGGCAGGAAATATTGTTGGCCTTGCTGTCTTCAGGATATGAAATATCATGTTGAATCTTAACACATGTAATCTATCATGACATCATTTGGCCAAGGAGTAGGTAGTTTCCAAGATGGAAGGGGTAGAGCACTCCCCTCTCCCCACCCTGCCATTAGGCGAATAATCTAACTTCACTACACAGTTTCAGACTGGTGACAATTCAACAAATTATTTTCTGCAAGAAACAAAGATATACCAGGTATACAGAAGACAAAGAACAAATTAAAGAAAGCATTTTAGCTATTAAGATGAGCATAAGTACATTCTGCTTTAATAAACGAATCAGATGTTCATTCACACACTGCATAGAATCCCATCACCATAGTAGAACTGTCAAGATTGAATCCCAGAAATCAATTAAAGGAAATGCACTAAATTTACACACATTTTGGATGTATGGCTTTACTCCTTTAATTCTCTTTAACTTCACTCATCTGGTCCTCTTTCTTTCCTGTGGACCTCCAAATATAAAGAAATACGAGGTAAAGTCATAAGTTTTGCGTTGTTCTCTAAGGCAATACAGTTTCTTTGGAGTGGCCCAGCATGCAACTTTACAAATGCATGCCTCTTTGTTTGGGGTAGCATATTCAGAAGACTAGAAACTCATCACCTTTCAGAGGTATGGTTATAGTTATAAAAAACCTGAGTGTGCAAAAACTCTAGTGTCAAAAGCCATTAACTCTAATTCACACTGTCAAAACACTGGTAACAAAATATATGTACCAGGCGGCCTTGATCATATGTATATCATCACCTAAGCACATCCTATATTGTAAGATAGTTTTGTCTCTGGGGGAAAAAATCTGTTTAGAACAATAATGTATGTGTCTGTTATCCACTGAGTAGGGATGAGAATCTAGGGGCCATAGTACATCGGTACTAATTTCAAGCTTCATCTAATAACAATCCCATCCACTCAAGTGTAAGAGTTTGGGGAAAAAATTCCCTCAAGATTCTGTTACCTACTAATGAAGAAAGTGAATAGATTAGACCTAATTTAATTAACTAAATGCCCTTACATTTCTTTTCCAGGGAAATAAGTTCAACTACAAGAGCCTCAGTCTGAAATCTGTAAGAGTATTCTTCACAATGTTGTACATATGGCAATTTCATTAACAAGAAGCAACATGATGCAATGAGGTGCTGGAATACCTGGTTTTCCCATTCAGTAGCTCTGTGATGTTAGGAAGTTTGTTTAATTTCTCTGTGCCTTCATTTGTTCACATTTTCCAAATGGATAGGAAATATGTTTGTTTGTCTTGCTTTGTTTTGTACCCATAATGGTTTTTAAACTCAGTTACTGAAATGTATACAGAGCAGAAAAAATTATATTATAAAACTAATAATGTTAACTTGGAGTTATATCTCCTATTTCTATTTCATTATTCCCGTGCAGGGCACAGCCGTTACTAGGCAACCTAGACATCTCAGCAGCCCAGGCAAATATTAGCTTAATTGTCCAGTATTAATATCCACTGATGCAATTAATCAAGCTGGCAGAGCTTCCTGGGAAAACAAATGCCTACCAGGGAAAATGGCATGGAGCTGCTTCACAATGACTTCCAGGCTGCTCTCCTAGTTAATGCCAGATGAGTGACTAAATCAGGATCCAGCAAACTTTTCCTATAAAGGGCAAGAAAAATGTTTTAGACTTTGCAGGTCTTCATCGAAGCTGCTTAGCTTTGCCTTTATTGTATAAACGCAGCCTTAGACGGTAGGCAAACGAATAAGCATATGTTCCAATGAAACTTTATTCATGGTTGGTGATACTGGAATTTCATATAATTTTCACATATTACAAAATGTTCTCTTTTTTTATTTTTTTCAACTATTTAAAAATGTAAAACCCATTCTTAGCTGTTAGGTGTACAAAAGCAGGGGTTGGCCAGAATTTGACCCAAGGGCCTTGGTGTCCCAGGTTCCAGATGAATGTTAGGAAATGATATAGGTTTTTCATCTGGGCTCTGATGAGATATCTGTTTGGGTTATTCTGTGTGATTATTAATTATTCTCAGCACTGATAATGCTTTGCAATGTGGTGATTGTGTCCATGAATCAGGACAAAGTGAATACACAGAGACGGGGTGGGGGGGGGGGACCCATCTCACATGTGGCACTCAGAAAAAGACAAGCAGTGGCGTAACAAGTCCTAAGCCAGGTGGCAGGTGCTCTGATCTCTGATTCTGCTTTTGGCACAGAATCACCATGAGACCAGAGGAAAGATAAAAGCAGGAGCCCCGATACAATAAAAACAATGCTATGCTAATGCCTGAAAATAGAGCACAGCCTTCTCCCGTCTTACAGAGCTTATCATCAAACCTGCTCCCAAACTGGTTTGACAGGCTTTGGAGGTCCCTGCCACTGAGGATAGTACAATTCTACCATGTACATTTTGTCTTACTCTAACCTCCTTTGAAAATTGCAGATACTTCTCAAAAAAAGATAGCTCAATAAGTCACCAGTATTAGTGCGATAAAATTATTTTACTTAGGGCTTGGAGCAGACAGAAACAGTAGGTAGTGACTAGGGCTGACCAGGAATTCAAGGGTTGGGGGGTGGTGGGGAGAGAAGGTCAAGAAGAAGGAAGAAGCATCCAAACTTTGCCAATTTCATATTTGAGGCTAAATGGATCCTTGCCATTCACTCCACAGCATTTATTGGGCTCCTGGGTCAATTCAAAGTGTTTGGTAACCAGAACCTTTACCTTCACTATTCTTACAAACACAGAAATATGATTGAGGCATTCTTACTGTGTTAATAATAGTGAACATTAAACTAATAAGTCAATTGTACTCTAGTAAGAAAGCCAAAGTTAATTGAGAATTTCGGAAGTATCATTTTCTTTCAAAATAACCCATAATGAAATCCTCAGTAGAATGATATACTGAGCTGACTGCCGAGCAGATTCTTTTGCTTATATTTTTCTCCACATTTGTAACCAGAACACTTTGGTTATTCAATACTAATGTAATGGTTGTAATGGTTAATCAACCATGTGCAAGAAAAATACATAAGGGGAATAATGCCAATTTGAGTTTGGCAAGAATTCCTACCATTTGCTTCACTAATATTTTGTGGTAAGAACAAAGCTCAAGAAATTCTCTGTGGAACATTCAGCTCCTTAAAATACATATCAATTACCATATTGCCACTAACAATGTTGGAAAGACAGACCAAAATTGGAACTGTCTAAAATATAGGGGTAACACCAGGGGTGAGATACACTTTAGAGTTAGATGGGTCCAGATTTGAGTTTCAGCTCAGCCATCTAACAACAGTGTGACCTCAGGCAAGTGTCCACTCCCCAAAACACGGTGTCTTCATCTGTAAAACATGGCCAGGAATCCTAACCCACAGATTTGCTGTGAGCATTACGTGACACGCTATCTATGAGAGGGCTCAGAACAGGAACTGGCACCGAGCAGGCTTTGAATTAATGTCGGTTTCTCTTAAAAGACCACATTACACTGGTCTCTATTTGAAAGCCCTGCAAAGTCAGAATTGAGCTCAGTCGCTGGCTTTCTGGTAAACTGAGGTTATAAAACAGTCTCCTGTCCCCAGTCACTGAAGACCTGGATTTACCTTCCTGCTTCCAGTAAGCAATCATTAAAAAATTTAGAGATTTTTTTTTTTTGTAACTGAGGACCTAGCAGTGACTCTGTCTAGATTTGAATCTTGTCATCTACTAACTATTTGACCTTGTAAGGTGTGTTTTTTTTGACCCTCATTATGCCTCATTCATCTATCTTTTATTTTATTTTTCTAAATATATTTTTATTGATTTTTTACATAGAGGAAGGGAGAGGGATAGAGAGTTAGAAACAATGATGAGAGAGAAACATTGATTAGCTGCCTCCTGCACACCCCCTACTGGGGATGTGCCTGCAACCAAGGTACATGCCCTTGACTAGAATCGAACCTGGGACCCTTCAGTCAGCAGGCCAATGCTCTATCCACTGAGCCAAACTGGTCAGGGCTCATCTATCTTTTAAATCAGAATAAGACTTCTAAATTCTTAGGCTCTCGGGTTGTGTGTGGAGGTTGCTGAGAGAGCCAGCCTTCAATTAAAAGGTATATTCTTCATAGAGAGTACATTTAAGTGCAGCTTCCAAGTGCAAGGATTCCTTTACTGGGCTTCATCTCATATGGCATAGCAAGGATGGTACAACCTCCACTCAGAATCTAAATTGAGAGGTGAGAGGACTCCTACAGAACTAACCAAATGAACAAATCTACAATGGGACCGTAACTAAGAAAAAGACTCCAATGGACAAATGGTTTTTCTTTCCCTTCAGATTTTAGAAGAAAGAGGTAAATGGTCATAACATTACAAAGATTTAAAAAAAATTTTAAAGCAAGCAAATAGCTTTGAAGGTACAGCTTGTGTGTCTCCTTTCACCTAGAAGAAAGGTGACAAAGGAATAGTGCCTTGCATACTACAGTATTCAATAATGATTTCTTAAGTGGATAAATCCTGATCTCTTTGTACATTTATCTGACTCTCCTAGAGTTTCTCAATCTTTAGCTTCACTATTTTTCTCTATATACTTATCATTAATGTCTAGAATGTTAATGTTAATCATAATGGTTAATATTTATAAACTTACATAGAATTATTACTGTTATTAAACTACTAGAGGTCCGGTGCATGACATCTGTGCACTGGGGGGAGTCCCTCAGCCCAGGCTGTGTCCTCTTGCAGTCCGGGACCCCTTGGGGGATGTCCACCTGCTGGCTTAGTCTGATCCCCCCGGGCAGTCAGAAATCCCTCTTGCAGTCCAGGGCTCTTGCAGTCTGGGACCCCTTGCTCCTTACGGCCTGCAGTGGAGGCGGGACAGGCTCCCACCACCACCACTGCTCTTGCCAGCCATGAACCTGGCTTCTGGCTGAGTGGTGCTCCCCCTGTGGGAGCACACTGACCACCAGGGGGCAGCTCCTGCATTGAGCATCTGCCCCCTGGTGGTCAGTGCGCATCATAGTGACTGGTCATCCCACAGTTTGGTCGATTTGCATATTAGGGTTTTATTATATAAGATACATACACATACATATAACCTAAGTAAGAAGATGGGTTCTGGAAAACTGGACTTAGGTCAGATCTTGAAAGAATTTAAGTCAGTTTTGTTTGGTTAGCAATTCGGTTTAGTCAGGAAAAACAAAGTTTTGCCAACTTAAGACAAAGAGAGCAGCAAAAAGGAGAAGACAATTTATTGGAAGGATATGGATAACATTCAGAAACAAAGAAAACACTGAATAAGCATGTCTCTGAAAGAATCCAGGACAACTAAAAGATCCAGGTAATGGGAGAAAATGGACAATCTTTTTAGAGTGCCTTAATCTACAATACAAGTCAGGAATGCAATCTACACTATGTGTCTGAAACAAATCACCTCCACTACTTCCAATCATTCCTTCTCTTTACTCAAAATTGAAAATTCCCAGGAGAGAATTTGCCCATCGTGGTCAGGGAAGCAGAGGGCTTCATGCATAGCCATCCTGATAGCCTGCAGGCTCTGTGATTTGGGCAATTCCCCAAACTAACATCAATTGTATGGATCCTGGGGAAACTGAGGATGAACATTCCTCAGGCAAAAAGAGACCCACAAGAGTCTTGCATGTTCTGCCAAGGAGTTTGGACTTTATCCTATAGGCAGAGAGAAGCCCAAGGATCGAGATGACCCATGCTTATGTTCTCTCTGGGAACACAAAACACTCTGCAACCTAACAAATAAGGTCATGAAATGAGTGTCATATGGTTTTGTGTCCAGGTTACAATGTGTAAATGACAAATTCTCATGACATTGATTGGTGGACAATATTGCAGGATGTTAGAAAGAAGAGTAAATTTAGAAGTGAATCCAATTTCATTTCACAGGTAACCACACAGAGGCTCAAAGTCTGTGGCTCTTTCTAGATCAGGAATCTACTTCTCAGCATTCAGGACTTGAGACTAACTTCTCTTGGTCATAGTACAACACCATCAGATAAAGCCCTTAATAAAAGCTCATATTAAAATGTATTTCTTCACTAAAGTATTGTGCTCTAACACAGATTCTGAGGTGCCTTAGATTATGTCTGCATACTACATAATATAGGGCATTTAGTTAGAATGTTGAAGAAATAATGGTGTCTTCCACTGTTTCGTTTATTCAGAAAGTACCTAGTAATTACTGGGCGTTGTATTGACTGAGAGTACAAAAGATAACTGTAATGATATTGATAATAATAACATGAATGATAGTATCAGCAATCAGTTATATAGCACTTACTAGGTGCCAGACAATATTCTGAGTGCTTTTCATATATTAATTTATTTAATCTCTCATAAAAACCTGTGAGCTGGATTGTGGAGTGATTACTTATGTAATAAGGATTTCTTTTGGGAGTAATAAAGATGTTCAACACTAGACTGTGGGGGATAGGAAGGTGTGGAGTTGGGGGTGGAAAGGAGGAAGGGAGGGAGGGGAAAAAAAACAAGAGAAAAAAGATTGTATAGATCAGTGGTTTTCAACCTTCTGGCCCTTTAAATACAGTTCCTCATGTTGTGACCCAACCATAAAATTATTTTCGTTGCTACTTCATAACTATAATGTTGCTACTGTTATGAATCATAATGTAAATATCTGATATACAGGATGGTCTTAGGCGACCCCTGTGAAAGGGTCATTCGATCACCAAAGGGATCGCGACCCACAGGTTGAGAACCACTGGTATAGATGGTTGCACAATTCTATACTAGAAAACACTGGCTTGTACACTTTAAGTGGGTAAATTTTGTATTTTAATAAAGCTGTCAAAATAAAGTAAAAGGAAATCCTAGGAGACAGATTATTAGCTCCACAATGCACATTAAGTAACAGGAGGCACAGAAATGTTTCATCGTTTCTTCAGGGTCACGAAGCTGTGGCAGAGCTAGGACTCGGATCCAGGCAGTCAGATACAGAGTCTGCACATGAGGTAATACACAGTCTCTGACCTGAAACATCTCACAATCTGGGGTATCTTGACAAACATGAGGCATAAACATCTTGCCCTTGTATTTACATTATGCAAATACATTAAATCCACCCTGGAAGAAAAAGGAGAAATATGTAAAGAAAAGCTGACAGATAACAGAACGCCAAATATCTGTAGATGTGCCATCACGTCTAAAGCCTGATCCTGCTTCTGATGATGTTAGTGTAATCAGCAAAAAGTAGCATGAAATAAGTTTCATTAGAAAAGAAAAACCCAGCTGGCATGGCTCAGTGGTTGAGCGTTGGCCTATGAACCAGGAGGTCATGGTTTGATTCCCTCTCAGGGCACATGCCCAAGTTGCAGGCTCAATCCACAGCGTGGGGCATGCAGGAGGCAGTCGATCAATGATTCTCTCTCATCATTGATGTTTTTATCTCTCTCTCCCTCTCCCTTCCTTTCTGAAATCAATAAATAATACATTTTTTTTAAAGAAAGAAAGAAAAGAAGATGAAGAGAGCAGTTGTCCATTAACAGGACAAGCCCAAGTTGCTCTATGTGCACATGTGTCTGTGCAGGTGTTTGCATGTGAGGGTGTGGATGTGGATGCATGTCTGCTGGGAAACACTCCTCCAGGAAGTCCTTCATCGTACCCTCAGCACCTGGCAGACACTTAGGAGCTAAATGGATGACAGTGAATGAGTAACTTTCAACTAGTTAAAGAGTAGCTTACATTGATCTCCAACTTCCTGGACTCAAGTCTAGGCCAAAGAGAAAAAGTGCACATGCTGATCTGAAGTATGCAGGCATTAAATGACTAATAAGTCACTCGGTGAGCACCTGGTGTTGATGAGGTTATAGCTCCAAGTCTACACAGGTATAGTCTCACACAAAATCCTTTTCAAGAAAACAAACTCTAACTGTCTGAAAATGTATTTAACTGGTTGTGAAAAGGACTGGGTAAGAGAAAATGGGTGAACGGGCTCAAATTGTATTCTACTACAGGAAACACTCACAGTGCGTTCCTACTAAAGAAGAGCCCAGGACAAAGCACTTCCTTAAATAGCATGTATTCAACCTGCTCATACTACCAAAATGTGGCAAGCAGATACAGAAAAGTTCTTAAGCCATAATGCAGCACCCAAATTTCACTACTACAAACTGGAAGAGACTGCTCTAAATTTTACTCACCAGTATTTTATGCACGTGTACTGTCTGAACGGCTGAATAAATAATATCTGACCTTTTCTGCTGAACGAACTCACAGTATAAATGTTTATACCTCCCCCAAATTTTTAGAATTCTGTATTATTACTTAGTTGAATATTCTTCAAATTGGGTAGTGAATTATGAATGTGATATTCATCAGGTCCCAAATAAGACTAATCTTGTCTATGAAAAACAAAAAGAGGCACATAAAAACTACCAAGGGATAACGTCTCACCAGAGTTTGAACAAAAAGCTCCACTCATCATTAAATAGTAGGTAATACATCCCAAATAATTTATATTTAGCTTTTGATTGTTCAAAGATATAATCTCTATCCAGACTCAATGTCTCCATCCTCCAAGAACTTTACACATTCTTCTGTTAGTTTATTTATTGTTTGTATTAGAGGCAGGAGAACCAACTGGTTAAGAGCTGGAGTGTCCATATCCTATATAATAAAACCCTAATATGCAAATCAACCGAATGGCGGAACAACTGATCGCTATGACATGTACTGACCACCAGGGGGCAGACGCTTGATGCAGGAGCTGCCCCCTGGTGGTCAGTACGCTCACACAGGGGGAGCGCTACTCAGCCAGAAATTAGGCTCATGGCTGGCAAGCGCAGTGGCAGTGGTGGTGGGAGCCTCTCCCACCTCTACTGTAGGTGGGCAGTAAGGAGCAAGGGGTCTCAGACTGCGAGATCCCTGGATGTGAGATGGATTTCTGACTTCCAGCTTAGGCTTGAACCCAGGGGGATCGGGCCTAAGCCAGCAGGCGGACATCCCCCGAGGGGTCCTGGACTGTGAGAGGGCGCAGGCCAGGCTGAGGGATCCTCCTCCCCGCCCCCCCCCCCGTGCATGAATTTTGTGCACTGGGCCTCTAGTAATGTATAATGTAATCCAAATCAGAGCACTTTTGAAAGTGAATTAAGGCACAATAGTTACATTGGGACAACAGAAGTAACCTGGGGCCATCCCAGGAAAACTGAGACATATGTTCACCCTAGTAAAAGCCTGTGCTTTGAGGTCAGAGTTTGCTTGAGGGCAAACAATGGAAGGCTTTTGAGTAGTATTGTTAAATGACCAGAACTTCAGGAAGCTTGGCATAGAGGTGGGTTTTGGCTAGACTAGAGGAGAGAGAGAGGAAAGCCCATGAAAATGTTCTTGTGGCACTAGGAGAAAAATAACAAGAGGCCAAGCTAGGATGGTGACAATAAAAAGAGAAAACCCATATAAGAGATTAGCAGTTAAAGAAGTCAGACAGGTTATAAAATGAGCCTAAGTAGGTAGAAAATATTGAACACATCTCAAGGGACTTTGACAGATAAAGGTCAGGCATGGCAGAGAAGTCTCCAGTAGGAGAAAGTAGGGGGAGCTCAGATTCTAGGGCAAAAGCTGTTTGCTCCCTGTCCATGTTCATGCTTCCTGTTCATGCATGCTAAAATCACAGGTGTGTGCTTCATCCCAAGGAGAAATGAAGGTCCTAAGAAAATGCCACCAACAATTGCTCCAGGCACCACTTGGTGGCACCAGTACCCTAAAATGACTGAATGCACCCGCTCTTGATCTTACACTGGAAACCTTAGACTCAAAGGTCGTCAGCCAACCTTCAAGTTCAATTTTTTTCCACAATTATCTAAGTTCTTTTAGAAATTTCACACCCTCCTTTATCTCAATCTATGAAGATCCTGAAAACCAGAAGATGAAAATCTTTTATGTTAATATCGCTTATTTCAAACATTTCTTTGCATGTATATGTACATAATTTTACATAAATGTGACCATATTTTTCATACTAGATTTTTCTTATGTTAGTCTTTTCCTTTTTGTTTATCTTGCTCACCTCCCATCCCCTTCCAGATAATCCATTTTAACAACCTAGTATGTATCCATCAAAATTGGTTTCCATCATATAATCTTATACAAATGTGTGTATATATAAATTATAGAGAAATAAAGATATAAGTGTTTTGATCAATGGTTTATAAAATGGGATCATATAATTATTCTTCTATACAACTTGCTTTTCTCCCTCAACAATATCTGGTGGTAATCCTTCTGAGCAACTGGTATTGCTCCAATTTTCTCTTTGACGAGTCTATATAATATTCCATGATATATACATTGAAGTGTGTTCACTTGGTTTAATTTTTTCTTTTTTTAGTTTTAACCCGATATTTAATGTTACATAGAAATCCTGTCTATATCCATTATACTAGTGCTTCTGTTTCTATGACTTAGATTCCCAAGAGAAAAATGACAGATTGAAGGGTAAGTATATGTTTTTAATTTTAAGAAATATTTACTTCCAAAACCCTCTTTAAAATTCCCATTTTCACCAGTAATCAATGAAAGTGCCCATTTCCTCACATCTCCACTAGCAATATATATTTGTACCTTTTGCTTTTTGCTCTCCCAACTAGTTGTGATTTGGAGCACCTCTCCGGGCTTATTTTGCCCTTGTTGATTTCTTTCTTCATAGCCTTTTCCCCCAAAACAAGGGTATTTTAAGAGGATTTTGGCTTAGTAAAGAAGCTAGAAGAATACTGCTAGAATATATTTGAAAGTAGTAAAATAGGATTTATCAAAGCCTCCAATATCTCTATGTGATATTTAGCACCAACTAAAAGCACTGGAATCCCAGATAATAATCTTGTGAGTGCTCTGCCACACTGAAATGTCTACTCTCAGGGCAGATGGTAATTTTTCTCTTCATAAGAACTGTCTCGCTCTTAGTGCTTCGTTTCTAATTGGACGATGTATCTATGATTGTGAACATTTAAGTAGGATTTGGTATTAAATAAAACCAGACCCTTTTATTTGAGTGTCATTCAAAATACTTGTTAAAAAAGAAAAAGAACAAAAATCAGTAGGGAAAGAAATTGTATTTTTAAGCTTCTAAGAAGATTTTATAAACAATGGAGCCCAGAGAACAAAAAAAAGTCATAAAATGACTTGACAGTGCCCTTTTAAGTGAACATATGTGAGCTGTATGCATCCATATGTGTTCACATATGCCCTACATATGCACAGCCAGCTGCTAACCAACCAGATTGTTCAATGTGTATGTTTACTGTAAAACAAGACGAAAGTGTTTGGTCTCTTTGTTAGAGAAACTGTTCATAATTTCAAGTATACAAACGTCAGTTGTTTCTCATTTCTTTTTCTTCCAGGCCAAATGAGCTGTTGGTGCTCAATTTGGCAGAATCCTAACTGAGGCTGACTCTTGGCCAGCCACAAAACAGGCCATGAAAATTCAGGAAATTTTTACAAGAATAAGGAGCTTTTTAAAAATGGCTCCCTAAACCATCGGAAGTTTTTTTAAAGCCCCAGCCAGTTCTTTTCCACTCAGTATCCCAAAGAATAATCACTAACATAGTTTGGATGCTAAGGATGGAGTTAGGGTGCAGAATGAGGGTAGCACGTCTTCCCATACTTCGGTCAACTACTCTTTTGAAACCCACTATCTACAGAGAATAGCCTGGAGGTGTGCAGATTATTTTTGTGATAACAATTTTATCTATGAGCCCTCAGTATTTCATCCTTGATTTCACCCTGCTGACAGTGCCGCGAAGCTTAAAATGGTGAGGTTAAGGCCAATTTCTACTTGGAGATGAAGCCTTGGAGCAAAGATATGCTATGTCTACAATCACGGTATTTAACCCAATTGTCACTATTAGTGTTCTCTAATGATGACATTTATATTCTTTGAGTAGCTGAGGGAAAAGCATGTAAGGAACAGGTGGCATTAGTGAAAAGAGCTTAGCTGTCGAGTGGAAGAGTCTGCCCTCGGTGCTGGCTGTCGTTCCTGTGTTGTGTGGCCTGAGCTAAGCAAGTGGCTTCACGTTTCCAACATTAGCTTCCCCATCAGCAGGATGGGAATAGCAATGCTGAGCTCCTAAGTTCCTGATGAAGATGAAATGAGATAACCTGTGAACAATACCGGAGACACTATAAGCAAACAGTAAATGTGAATTCCCTTCCTCCCCAGTTCTACCTCCCTCACCCTAGCCCAGCGGTTCTCAACCTGTGGGTCGAGACCCCTTTGGGGGTCGAACGACCCTTTCACAGGGGTCACCTAAGACCATCCGAAAACACATATATAATTACATATTGTTTTTGTGATTGATCACTATGCTTTAATTATGTTCAATTTGTAACAATGAAATTGGGGGCCACCACAACATGAGGAACTGTATTAAAGGGTCGCGGCATTAGGAAGGTTGAGAGCCACTGCTAGTCCCTACAAAAAAGGAGAGACATGAGAACCAGGAATATTTCTTCATCAAGCAAGTCCCCAAGCCGAAGGATGGGGGACATAGGGGAATGCTGAATTCAACAGAGAATATTAATTTAAAATGTTACCTTTCTATATTATTAAGAGACTACACTAACAAGTTAGATTGATAAGTATATACTTAAATATATACAATTATATTTATCGATATATATGTTCTTAAATGTATGCTCACTTATTTTGCACCTACTCTGTGTCTGGAACTGTGCTTGACATATAGTAAATGACCATAAATATTTCTTAAATAAGTGAATAAAGACCAAGCCCTTAAAGCACCATCATAAGTTCTTCCTTGGCATTCAGATCCCTGGGACATATATGTGAGTGATGATGCCCTGCTTTCCAAGGTGAATGTCATAACAACAAAGAAGTATGAGTACCTGCTGTCACTGACTTATGCAGCCTATGAAAACAACTAGAAGTATCCTGTCCAACTTCCAGCTTGGCAACACAGGCTCCTTCTGTATCTAACCACCTTCCATGCCCTCTTTTCCTTCATCCATTCAACCTTCCTGAATCTGTCCAGTATTTCTCCACAACTGAGAAATAAAATTCCTATTGCTGCAGGTGTCCATGTGCTTGGGGCAAAATGAGCCTCTGCTGGCAACTGTAAAGAAAGAGAGAACAGCAGTTTGCATCTGGATATGGAATAAGAAAGAGAGAACAGCTGCTGGCTGCTGTAGCAGACAAGAAAGTGAGCGAGTAAGCAGCTGCTGGTAATTCAGAATCTACTAGACTGCCCAGAATAATTGAAATCCAGAAGAGGCATGCAAGACTTCACTTAACTGCTCTACTGCATCCTGCTCTGCATTAGATCCTACTTGTCCTTCATTAGAGACATTCCCATGACAGCCACATGAAGACTCCCAGTAGGAATATCAGCCCCTAACCCACTCCCTACCGTAATTCTTTGGAAAATCAAACCAAGAGAGGTAAAATGACACAGACTTTTCTTCCAGTAAGTCTATACCTACTTTTAAAATAAGGAAGTAGTCTGTGGTTGGTCAGGAAAGGAATATTGACTAACAATGGATTTCTCACAAGATTGGGCAAAAATAATTATTTCTATATTATAAGAGATTATGGTCATTTTGATGCTGATCCCACACTTTAGAATTCAGTAGGCTAGCATAAAATACGATAACAAGTATAAATTAAACCTGTAAAAATACATTTTAAAACTCTGTCAATGGTTTCAGTGTTTCTTTTTTCCTTTATATATAATCATAGGAATTGCATACATAGAAATATTTCCCTCTATTTTTTATAAAATGAAGAGGAAAGTGTATACCATGATTAAAACTAAGGCAAAAATCATAGACATAGGACAATGATATGAAAGGAATTTTTAAAATATATTTTTATTGATTTCAGAGAGGAAGGGAGCGGCAGAGAGAGATAAAAACATCAATTATGAGAGAGAATCATTGATTGGCTACCTCCTGCATGCCCCACACTGGGGATTGAGCCCACAACCTGAGCATGTGCCCTGACTGGGAATTGAACTATGACCTCCTGGTTCATAGGTTGACACTCAACCACTGAGCCACACCAGCTGAGCAGAAAGGAATTTTTAATAGAAGTTAAAATAGGATAACAGAGGGGAAATCTTTCATTTCACTTCTTTTGTTACTTTTCTCTTTATGCTGATAAATGTAAAAGATCTAAATAATAATTACATTATTATTAATATTACTAATAAGATCACTAAGATATACCCTCATAAACACCAGGTCCTTGCCTGTTTCTGATCATGTTTTATCTCCAATATCTGCCACAGTGCCTAACTACCAATAAATATTTGTTAAATGAAGAGAATAAATAAAACAAGTAAATCATCAACATTTTTAAACTGCTGTTGTAGAAGAAAGAATGAAACCACTTCCACCAATGGCCTGTGTGTGGCTGAGATCAATCACAAACATCCTCAAAAGTGTGCACTCACAGCATTTTGAAAGTGGCTCTACCTTGGTGACATGTGGCCAATGAGCCAGACCTAAAAAGCCCCACAATTCTGAGTAAGAAGGGAGAAATTAGCCAATCTCTAAATATGCTCCTCACTATAACATATGACTCCATGAATTGGATTAGGGGGACAGGGGAAGCAATTAAGTTGCTTAAGGACTAATGTCACCAGCACCTGGCCCTTAATTTACCAACCAGAATGTCCCATGACAAAGCTCCCAGATGGTTTGTACTTCAGGTGCAAAACTTTACTCAAATTGAATCTGATTCACGTTTCTATTCACATCTCCCCTCTCAGGTTCAGGTTTTTGTTCCCTGGTCTGGCACTGACAAATGTGCTTGAGTTTTAAATAAAGTGGTAAGAGCACGAGATGCTGGTTGCTCTTGATTTTGCTGTCTCACACTCCAGCACCAGGAGACTCCAAAGCTTACAGACTTTTCACTATGTCAAAGGATGCCTCTCAATCAGCCTCCTCGATGAAACTGTTCCCTGGGGAAACTCTGATATACTCATGAATCCAGTATGAACATCTTTATAAAAGGTCTGTTGTCCAGATATTTTGAAACTTCCCGAGTCCTGCTTGTATGAAGTGTGAATGTTCCATGTTAACATAAGGTGCTCCTGCACTCTGGGCATGGAGTAACTCAAGACCCTGACAAATTTGTATGTTATCCAAAATACGTTTGCAGATTTTTCCCTCTTGCCTATAAAATAGCATTAAAGGAAATGGTTTGCTCCATAAATATAACTGTCAAGTATTTAAGTAACTTGCACTTCATCATCATCATCATCATCAAAATCATAAAGTTCCTTTTTTATCCAGGATCAGGGTCATAGTGTACTCAGCCTACTCAACGTATATGTGAGTGACACACTGAGAAGGTGCAGTCACCAGGTTTTTATCCCTAAAGGGACCATAACATCCAGTTATTTCCAGATGTAATTTCTGTATCAGAAGCATGATGGTTAATTTTATGTCTCATCTTGACAGGGTCGTGGGATGCCCAAATATTGGTCAAACATTATTCAGTGTTTCTGTGAGTGTTTTGGGGTGAGATTAACATTTAACTTGGTAGTCACAGTAAAGCAGATTGCCCTGCATAGTGTGGGTGAGCCTCATCTAATCAATTGAAAGCCCAATAGAACAAAAAAGTCTGACTCTCCCCTGAATAACAGAGAATTCTTCCTGCCTGATGATCTTTGAATTGGTGCATTGGCTTTTCCCTGCCTTTGAACTCAAACTGAAATATTAGCTTTTCTGAAATCTCGAGCCTACTAGCCTTCAGTCTAGAACTATACCACCCATTGGCTCTACTGGGTCTCCAGCTTTGCCAACTCACCCTGCAGCTCTTGAAAGTCCTCAGCCTTCATAATCGCATGAGCCAATTCCTTATAAGTCCCTGTCTCTTTATATACATATCCTATTGTTCTGTTTCTCTGAAGAACCCTGACTAATACAACACAAAACATATAATTAAACACATAAAATTTCATCCACTGATAGACAATTTGTGGAAGATGGAAGAGTAGGAAACACTAAACATCTGTCTCCAAACTCAGACAACAATTGTATTGGCAGAATCTCCCTGATGTAACTATTTTGGAACTGGGAGTTTGTTGAAAGCTTGCACCTTCCATGGAAAGAGAGTTGGATAGTAAATTGCAGTTAATTTCAATCAATTTCAACTCTCAGAAAGTAGCTGCTATCCATGCCCCATCCCGTTTCACAGCAGGCAACTGTGCACATATTCCTTGAGCAGCTTGCACACAGCTGGCAGGAGCCAGGGTAGGCAAAAAGTACCCTGTCTTCTAAACATAGAAAATCTATGCTCCGCTCATTAACTCTGCTTCTGATCACAGAGGTGCAGATAAGGAGACAGCAGCCATTGTTGTTGAACCTCCACCTACTGTTGCAAGCCCCTCCCCTTCCAGAAGTGACTTCAAGGGGCTTTAAAGGGCCAGCATTCTCCCCCACTTTTAATTTCCCCTTTTTCCCTTTTTAGAAGCCAGGTATTAGAGAGAAAGACTTCCAAAATATGAACAAAAAGGGAGATTCTCTGAAAAGTAAGCTCACAGGGTGCTCTGATCATAAATCCTAACTGGGCAGGTCATGGTGAGTACTCAGTCCCCAGACATACAACGTTTTAGTAAAAGGTTTCTCTTTGCCTTAGCCAAGCCCTGTCCATTGTTTCTGTGCATCTAGGTTATCCAGACATATAACGTTTTAGTAAAAGGTTTCTCTTTGCCTTAAGCGAGCCAAGCCCTGTCCATTGTTTCTGTGCATCTAGGTTAATACCCTTTGAAACAAGCCTCAAGAGAGCACATAATCTTGTTAACTATCCTGTAATCTAATCCCCAACTTTTTTTCTCCCACCTCCATGAAATCTTCCTTATGCTCCCTCCTTAATATAAAATGCATAAAAAAGCTGCAAAACTGTTATTCTCTGGGGCATTTGAGATCTTTCTCCCCAGCATATGTCATCAGTTTGGCTCAGATAAATTCATAAAAATTCTCTACAGGTTTGGATGTTCTTACATTGAAAAACAATACAACTGCATAAGTGAGAAAAATTAGAAAGTAACCATGCGTACCCAAGGAAGGGCTCAGAAAAGACCCGAGAAGACCTAAGTTTATACTTCAGGCTGACCCTTGGCATAGAGACAGCCTACAAAAAATAAAAACAATAACAAAATCTGACTTCCATGGTTATCATATTATTAAATTCAAATATCCAATGTGCAACAAAAAAAGCACAAGGCATACAAAGAAAAAAACAACAACTATGGCCCATTTAAAAAAATAAAATAAACAAAAACTATCCCTGAAAAGAATAGCAGGTCTCCTAGACAAAGATTTTTTTTTAATTGATTAAGATATTACATTCCTAGACAAATATTTTAAAACAACTATCTTAAAGATGTTCAAATAACTAAAGGAAGATGAGGAGAAACTCAAGTTAATGATGTGAGAACAAATTGGAAATATCAATAAAGACAAAATCTTTTAAAAATTCTGGAGCTGAAAAGTACATTAACTGGAATGGAAATAAAAACCACTACAGGGATTCAAAGTCAGATGTGAAGGCAGAAGAAAGTATCAGTGAACTTGAAAATAGGACAATGAAAATTAAGTATGAAGAACAGAAAGAAAAAAGTTTGAAGGAAAGTAAACAGAGCCTAAGGGACCTGTGAAATACCATAAAGCTAATCCTGTAGAGCTAAGATGAACAAAGAAAATATAGTGCCTTTCTGTTCAATTAGCAGACTTTTTGGTCCTGCCCAAGAGGTTGACCAATAAATATCTGAGGCTGTAAAACAAATTAACAGTCTATTTGGGATCTTAAAAAATTCAAATCCAGGAGATGCAGAGTCAAGTAACAACTCAAACTGCACATCAAAGAGAACAAAGAAAGGTAGGGTTTATAAAGGCAAAAGCCACAAAGTTTGTAACAAAGTAAACTTTTCCTGTTGACTGTCTAATGTGGTGTGATGACTAATTCAAAAGGAATTGGTCAGGTCTTGTTCATGAGACTCTGAGGTAAGCAAGCTCCAGGATGTGTCTCTAAGGCAAGCATGTAAGTCCAAGAGTTCAATGTTCATTTAGGTCTTCTATGCAAATGAAGGCTACTGGTGGCTCCTTTCAAGATGGAGAACGCTGATGGACTGGTTGCCATGGTGAGGAAGAAGTAATGTTCAGGATGTGGTCTCACAGTTGGTTCAAAAGTTCACAGTGGAACAAGCATTAAGCAACCTCTTCATGATCTTTCAATTCCATTTAAGTTTCTTTGACATAAGTGATTCTAGTGTGGCAATTTCCATTCACATCTCCCTGTTTTCATTGAGATCTTTCCAAAGAAAGCATCAACGATTAAGCATTTTGGAACAGAGTTATCCAGAATATTTGGTTTCTAGTCATCAGTAAGGCTCATCCTGGTGTGCCATGTCTCACGTAGTGATGGGGGCGGGCAGGGGAGGGGTGTTATCTGAACAGAAGTCATAGTCCTAGGGACAATTTCCACCTTTGAGCAAAAAGGAGGTTAGAAGAAGTATGTCTTAGGCATAGTCCTTACCCAGAATTGTCTTTCATTGGGATTGTGGTTATGATGAGTGGTCTTTTGGAAGGGAATGCTTAGCTGATCATCTCTGATCTTCGTGCAATCATTATCTGAGTTTATACAGGGCACTTAAGACACCCGGGTATACAAAACATCAACAGTTTGACAATGAAATACATCAAATAAATTAGAACAATAAAAGGTAGAACAATTTACAATCCAGACATTTAAATCACCCCAGTTCCAGTTGGGAGCCAGCTGAAAATATAGGAGAATTTAAACCCTAACGAGTTAGTAGCACTTTCGAAGAAATTGGAATGTCCCTTAAGGAACTTTGAGAGTTAAAAAAAAGCTTGGTTGTTTCTGATTCTACCTGGAAAGTGGTGTTTTCCCAGGTATAGCAGCAGGTATTAGCTATGGCACAAACTCTTCCTTGGGCTGCAAGCAACTAATCTAAAACAGGCCTGCTGCAGAGGCCTACTCAAGCGAGGGAACCTAAAGATTTTATTGAGCTCTGTGGCTCCAGTGCAACGATTTTTAACCTGTGTGCCACAGAAAATTTACAACATGCAATACCTGACTAGTCAGGGGCACTGACTTCTTTTCCCTTAGTTTGTCAAATAAAAAAAATGACAACAGCCAATACAACAATCACCATCCAGTGTGAATGAATCAAAATTATACCCTTTGTTTGTCAGTTTGGCAAAAATTACATTTTTAGTGTGCTGCAGAATTTTAGTGATTATGTTATGTGTGCATAAGATGAAAAGGTCAAAAATAACTGCTCTAGTGGTGAAGGAGGATATCATGTTAAAGGCTCTGGTCAGGCTTTGCAACATTATATCTGAGTAGTGCCAAGGCCAGCTCATAACCCTGAATTTTTATTTTTTAACATTTTTAATTGATTTTTTTTTTAGAGGGGAGAGTGAGAGAAAGAGAGAAAAATCAATGTGAGAGGGAAACATCAATTGGCTGCCTCCTGTATGCCCCCTACCAGGATCAAGCCAGCAACCTGAGCATGAGCCCTGACCAGGAATTGAACCAGCAACCTTTTGGGGCACTGGACAAAGCCCAACCAACTGAGCAACACCAGCCAGGGCATGACCCTAAAATTCTAAGGTTGTCCTCACATATTAATCTCAAAATTCTACCTGCCCTCATCTTAGAATGATCAATATTTAGCTACATCTAAGACAAGTTAAAAGGAATGGGACTGATGGAAATGAGGAGCTATTATGTAAACACCAAATTCTTACATGCGTTTTACATGCTTTCTACTGACTGCACTTAAAAATTTTACAACTGAGTTAATTTGATATATACATAAACTAGTGTTGGAATTAGAAAAATATGATTCTAGCACTTACATTCACAGAAGTGCTAGGGTCATACTCAGATTTACAAAGAGGCATAATAAAGTTTACCACGAAACTAGCTGTGAAATTTGTAACTATTATTACAACAAAATTTCTTATGAACATAGTACTAATGTGTAGCAAATTACACCATTAAGTAAGCAACTCAATTCAACATAGTACTGGAAGTCCTAGCCACAGCAATCAGACAAGAAGAAGAAATAAAAGTCATCCAAATTGGAAAGAAGGAAGTGAAACTGTCGTTATTCACAGATGACATGATATTGTACATAGAAAACCCTCAAGACTGCACCAAAAAATTATTAGACTTCATAAATGAATTTGGCAAAGAAGGATACAAAATTAACATCCAGAAATTGATGACATTTTTATATGCCAACTAGAGGCCCAGCACACGAAATTGTGCGCAAGTAGGGTCCCTAGGCCTAGCCTGCGATCAGGGCCATGTCCGATGCCCCGTGACACCCCGCAATGCCTGAGATGCCCCACAAAACCCCGAGATGCCCCGCTCCACGATGCTCACTGCCGCCCCGTGCCTGCCCCACACGCAGGCCTCCGCCGCCTCAGGACACTCCGTGAAGCTCCCTGCCCCGGGACACTCCATGATGCTCTGCGAAGCTCCCCACCCCGTGACTGCTCCGCGAAGCTCCCTGGCCCCACAACTGCTCTACAAAGCTACCCCGCCCCGCAACTGCTCTACAAAGCTACCCCGCCCCGCAACTGCTCTGCAAAGCTCCCTGGCCCCGCAACTGCTCCACGAAGCTCCCCAGCCCTGTGACTGCTCCGCAAAGCTTGCTGCTGCCCCGCGATGCTCCCTGTCACTTGCCGCTGGACACTCACTGCTGCTCGCTGGCCACCGCCACTCAACAGTCCCCAGTCCCACCCCGCTGCCACACCCCCTTTCATGGTGACCAGTCATTTGGTCATCATGGTCGTCACGGACACTGGCTTTTTAGATATATAGATAATGAACTCTCAGAAAGAGAAACTAAAAAAAAAAATCCCATTTACCATTGAAAATAATAATAATACTGTTAATAATATACCTGGGAATAAACTTAACCAAGGAAATAAATGATCTGTATTGTTAAAAATATAGGACATTGGAAAAGGAAATAGTGGAAACATATACTTTGTTAATGGATTGGAAGAATTAACATCATTAAAATGTCCACACTACCCAAAGTAATGTACATATTCAACACAATCCCTATTAAAATACCAATGGCATATTTCACAGATCTAAAACAAGTATTCCAAAAAAATTTATATAGGACCAAAAAAGACCCCAGGTAGCCAAAACAATCTTGAAAAAAAAGAACAAAGTTGGAGGGATCACAATACTGTATATCAAACTACACTATAAAACCACCATAATCAAAACAGTTTGGTATTAGCACAAGAACAGGCAGATAAAACAGAACACAGACCCCAGAAATCGATTTACATCAATATGGTCAATTTATATTTGATAAAGGAGGTAAGAGTATACAATGGAGTAAATATGTATAGTCTCTTCAATAAATGATGTTGGGAAAATCAGACAGGTACATGAAAAAAAAAAAAACTTTAGACCACCAACTTGCATTATACACAAGAATGAACTCAAAATGGATTAAAAAAAAACAAACTTAAATGTAAGTCATGAAACCATAAAAATCATAGAAAAAAAACATAGGCAGTAAAATCTCAGATATCTCATGTAACAGTAGTTTCACCTATACATCTCCTAGGGCAAGAGAAACAAAAAAAATTAAAAATAAATGGGACTTTTTATCAAACTAAAAAGCTTCTGCACAGCAAAAGAAACCATCAACAAAATGAAAGGGAACCCACCTACTGTTTGGGAGAACATATTCACCAATGATACATCTGATAAGGGTTCATTTCCAAAATGTACAAAGAACTTATACAACCCAACACCAGGAAGACAAGCAATCTTGGCCAAGATGGCCAAGAGACATGAAAAATGCTCAATATCACTAATCATTAGATTAAAACTATAATGAGGTATCACCTGCCAGAATGGTTACCCTCAATAAATCAACAAATAACAAGTGCTGGCAAGGATGTAGAGAAAAGAGAACACCAGTATATTGTTGGTGGGAATGCAGACTGGTGCAGCCACTGTGAGAAACAATATGGAGGTTCCTCAAAGAATTAAAAATGTTACTGTCGTTTGACCCAGTGATCTCACTTTTGTACAATGAAGTGAATTAGTTATGCAAATAATAATAATAATAATAATAATAAAACCTTGAGAGTATTTGCTTAGGAAGTTTTCAATATTCAGTATTTTTGGAAGTGTCAATGAAGTACTGATGGGGTGGTCATAATAATCTGGCTGGCCATAATAATCTGGCCACTCAGTGTATATCATAAGAATCTTAAAACAACAATCAGAAAGAACATATGGGTCCCTATATTGATAGCAGTGCTATTTATAATAGCTAATATTTGGAAACAGCCCAAGTGCCCATCAGTAGATGAGTGAATAAAAATGTTGTGGTACATTTACACAATGGAATACTATGCAGCTGTAAAAAAGAAGGAGCTCTTACCCTTTGCAACAGCATGAATGGAAGTGGAGACTATTATGCTAAGCGAAATAAGCCAGTTAGAGAAAGACAAGTATCACATAATCTCACTTATATATGGAATCTAATGACAAAATGAACTGATGATAGGTCCAGAAACAGGGAAGCATGAAACAGACTGACAGATCTCAGAGGAAAGGGGGAAAGGGTGGTAGGAAGAGATTAACCAAAGATCATATATGCATATATGCACAACCCATGGACACAATGTATGGGGAAGGCTGCGGTGGGGGGAGGGTTGGGTGAAGTGGGGCAAAAAGGGGGAAAATGGAGGATATCTGTAATACTGACAACAATAAAAATAAAATAATCAGCTCAAGTTTATAAGGGTAAAGACACAATATCCCTGAATTTTTAAAGTCATTTGCAGTGTTAACATGGTTTCACGTAAGTGTTATCCCATTAGAAAAGAGATTTTAAATTCCCCTTTCTTTTCGACGCATCATCATCCTTTCCGAGGTGAAAACAGAACAATTTAATTCCTCTACCACTTTTGCCCACTCTCATGAATCTGATGTTATTACTGTGTCTAGGCCAGGGGTGGGCAACCCCTGGCACGCGTGCCAAACATGGCACGCCAGTAACTTTTGCTGGCACGCGAAACCCTCTCTTATAATCTTCCATTTACAATTTTTTTTCTTAATATCACTTTTTTATTTTTCAGATAAATTCAGTGTAGGTGCATCTTAGATAAATAAATAATTTTACATAACAAGTTATCTTAAAGACCATAGACATGGATTGACGAGAGAGGGGAAGAGCAATTTCTATGCCTCTGCCTTAACTCTCCCTGCCTTCCTAGATCAGACCAGTGTTTTGGTTTCATCCACATACGCTTGTGAATCTTTGTTCTCAGTGATGAATTTTGTTAAGTCTCATAATAGGAGTAGCCTGACGGATGAAAGTAGTAGCTCGTGCATATCTCTGAAGGTCACGAAATATAAACCTGATGTAAAATCTCTGTCATCAGTGATGCAGCAGCAAAAGTCCCACTGATAATATCAAACGGAGTCATAAAGTTTTCTGTCGGACTATCAGTGTACATGTATACATTAAAAAATAAATGTATTTTTCATCATCATATACTGTGTTTTTGTCGCTCGAATGAATTTTATTATTTCTTCAAGGTTCTTCACATACGTACACCTTAAGAGATATCAAGTAGGCGTAACATGTTCTCAAAAAATTAGGGTTGGCACGCAGAAGAATTTTGAGTCAGAGATTTTGCTGGTTTTGGCACGCACTCACAAAAAGGTTGCCCACCCCTGGTCTAGGCTATGGTATGTGCCCTAGAGGATCCAATGAATTGAATTTCTAGGATCCAGAATATTGCTGATATTGAACAATAAGCTTGTCTGACAAAAAGCCATATCTCTGGTTGAAATATATTCCTGGGTCAATAAATGAGAAGTTAACACCATCTGCCAATAAAGTCAGACTATTCTCTAAATTGTCAGGTGATAGTTGATTTTCTCTATTAAATTAAAATTTCATATAGGCTCAGGTCTCACTCTTTCTCATTTATCCCCGACAGCAGCTACTAAAGTGCTGGGCAAAGATACATGCTCAAGGAAATAGAAGTGATGAGGAGAACTGAATTAGGGGTGAATATGGTCCTGGCAAAGCCCTATTTCACCCATCACTCAAAAGGCAGTCACCAGAGTGAATCTCTGATGTTGTCACCAAAGAACAAAGGCTTATCCCCTACAGTATCTAAAGGAGAACAACTACTTGGACCTCTTTATTTCTTTCTTAGTCATAAATTTTTACCTTACCATGTTGCTCTAAATCACCTCAGTTGAGACCCAGGACCTTTCCATTTGAGTAACTGATCAGACATCAATATAGAGGTTAGATAAAAAGCAAGATAAAAAGAAATATAATGTACTATTCACAGTAGCTAGTAGCATTTCACTTTACCAGGACATACAAAGTTGGCTTTGTTGACTGGTCAGAAACAAAGAAAAATGCAAATAGGCCCCAAAGAGCTCCTTATATAAGGAAAATGTGAGGCTACAATTTTTCCTGGAAAATGATTTCCCCATGAGGTGGTGCGTGAAACTACTGAAATGTCCATTTCAGTGGCAGAGAGGCGGCAGTGAATACGGCTATTTCCTGCTATAGGGGGTTTTGTAAAACCAACAGTGAAGTTAGGGGTGGTCAAGAAATTGCTAACAGGACAAAGTATGGGCCCATCGGTTTTACCAAAGGCAGAGACAGGCATAAGATGACAAATCCAGCATTCAGACAGATTCCTTGCAAAGGCTACAGTTTGAGAGTATTATAACAAATTTTTTTAATCCTCACCTGAGGACATGTTTTTAGTGATTTGAGGGAGAGAGGAAGGGAGAGGAGGAGAGTGAGAGAGAGAGAAACATCCATGTGAGAAAGAAACATTGAACCCGAAGGGAGAGGAGGAGAGTGAGAGAGAAACATCCATGTGAGAAAGAAACATTGAACCCATACGAACCCAGGCCAGGGATCAAACCTGCAACCTAGGTATATGCCCTTGAATGGAACCCGAGACCTTTCGGTGTATGGGATGATGCTCCAACAACTGAGATACACAAGCCAGGGCTGTTTCATACTATTTTTATGCCAAGTTTCCCCAAAAGTTAAAACAACAAAAATTCGGAAGTACTGCAGTCAGAAGCGAATGATATGGGGTGATCAAAATATGCAACCTAAAATACAGGGAAGGTGACTGGCTGGTCACAAGAGTATTGAGATCCTTAATATACCTAAGAATATAATTATTGAGGCAACTATGAAATAAACATAAGGATTATTTATAGCTTTACTGGTCTGGTTCCAGATCTTGGGAAAAGCCCCCTGCTTCACATGTTATCTGCTACTTGTCTGAGAGGATGTCAGCTCTGGAAAACCTCAATTGGAGGTCTTCTACAGACTGGGATGTCCAATCAGGGGAATTACCTGTACATGAAGTGACCATTTTAAATGAGAAACTTGAATCTATGAGTCAGTATCTTTCGATTTTGCAATGCAGGGATTGGTTAACAACACCTGGTATGGTCCATTCCAGCAAAGCTGGAGGGAAACTTTGTGGAGATGTCATTTCCAATAGACTATATCTCCAGGTTATAGGCTATGATGATGGACATCTTCATCTCCTGGGACTGCTCTGTGAAAAGATTCTTCTACAAGATTGTATTATTCTTGAAGTCTTTCACAAGTTCCTTATAACACTTGAGAGCATTATAACATTATTTCACAAGGTCTCCTTTTAGCAAGGCAGGTTCCTACATTCCTTGGTCTACTCTGTGACGATGTCAAGAGGAGACAGTACATCTTTACCAAAGGGGGCAGATCTTAGGTTAAGTAACACTAGGGGAAGGGCTGTAGGCCAAGGCACATGAAAATATTCAATTAATTTTGCCAATTGAGTTTTGATTATTGTACTCATTTGTTATACAAAGCCAGAAAAAGGGAGATGATAAACAGAATGAAAATGTTGCAATAGTCGTCAAATTTCACATACTTGGTGTAGAACTTGTCCTGTAAAGTGGGTTCACTGATCACTATGAAGCTCTGTGGGGATCCTCCAAGTTGGAAAATCCTTTCTAGAAGTATTTTAGTGACTTCTTCAACATGGGAATGCTTCTAACCAATAAAACCCCATACAAATCCTCAAAACACATATTTTTATCCTTAAGAAGGGACAAGTGAGTTAAACTCCACTTTTCAGATCTAAATTCTGGCATATTAAAGAGAGATTGTAGCATATCAGATAAGCCTAATTAGTTTAATTTCCCCACTTTTTTAAAAGAGATTCCTTATGAAAAATTCCAAAGTTTTCAGGTTAAGATCAAGATTCTATTTAAATTTTAAAATTGTCAAATATATCAAATGTTTTAAAACACTGGGTCAAATAGGGATCATAGGTCACTGTGGAACCATACTTAATGTTCCATTTAATTATCACAGGCAAGTGCAGAAAGTTAAATGGTTGGAAGCAAAATTTACTTCTTTTGTTATTAAGGAGATTTGGTTTACCTAAGCAATCAAAGACCCATGATGCAGAGCACAGGAAATTACCTTAATAAAACACAACATCTTTATTTTCCCTTTATAGTTCTATTAAGAGCATACAAATAATACAGGAAAACTTTGCCCTCTTACCAGAGAAAGAAAACCAAAATCTAATTTTGTATCAGTGTATTTTTATATTAAAATTTAACTTAAATAAATCCATTCCAAACTGGATTAGTTTGACCATGCGAAAAGATTTCTTTTTTAAGATTCCTTTGCCATAAACCTTCTGCCACTTCTACAAACCTTCACAAATACTTCAGATTTGTGTCCTATCTTTTTGCTTTCTTGTTCTGGAGCAACCATTTTACTTTAGGACAAAATTACTTTCTTTTCCTTCAATAAAAATAGTTTCCATTCCTCATACCTTCTTTAACCAACACACACATACCCCACTTTCCATATACAATCATTTTCAGTCATCATAACATCTTCCTCTTTAGTTTCATCACTTTCCAAGAGATCCCACCCCTTAGCATCCTAATCAGCTTTTGTCAGAAATGTTTGGATCTTCACCTGAGGCATCTTGTGCCCTCCTAACCTTGCAAAATGGCACAAGAAGGTCACCAACTTACTACCCTGCCTTCCCATCTTGTCTGCCCCAAAGCTAGCAGAGCAGTGGACAACCACATGTCCGTTTTTCATAAATTAAAGTTTTATTTAATTCATCATTTAACTTAAATTATCAGACTTTAAGGATCTGAATAACCAAAAGATTTTAGAAAACCATTTACTTAAAAGTTCACTTAAAACAGTGGTTCTCAA
This sequence comes from Myotis brandtii, assembly GCF_000412655.1. Lineage (NCBI taxonomy): Eukaryota > Metazoa > Chordata > Mammalia > Chiroptera > Vespertilionidae > Myotis > Myotis brandtii. Next base: position 242,407 of record NW_005371324.1, read on the forward strand.
CCTCGGCTGCACATTAGAATCACCTGGAATCTTTTTAAAATCCTGATTTCTGGGCCTCATCCTCTGGAAATTCTGTTTCTTTGTTACTAATGTTGTGGCCTCACCCCTAGTAACAAAAAAACAGAATTTCTGGAGGATGAGGCCCAGAAATCAGGATTTTAAAAAGATTCCCAGGTGATTCTAATGTGCAGCCAAGGTTGAGAACCACTGACTTAGAAGCTCTTATCCCATTTACCTCTAGTTTAACCGTCTTTTCTAAATGTATTTTTATTTTTTCTATCACCCATTATCCCTTCTATGCCCTCTTCCACCTCCACCCTTCCTCCTCCCTTACAATCACATTTAGATTACTCCTGGAGATTTCATGAGACTTTTAAGTGATTAGCCATCATCTTAAGTTATTTTTCTTGCTGACAAATTTTGTTATCAGAGATAATATGAGCTTATTTGATTAGTAAGCCCAGGTAGAATGAGAGTGGTTTGTCAGCATTATTGTACAGCATTAAGAACTCAAAAGACCTGCCTGTTTTAATTAAACCAATAACCTTAAACTAGCTTTATTGTACTAAAGATTAATCCTAGACCACATGCACTTGGAAAAAGCATTGGGGTTACTTTCTGCCATATTTCTTCAATTCATATAAGCACTTGTTTGTTTTTAAGTCAATTGAACAGAGATCCCTCACAATTCAATCTTGATTTTACAAATTAAGTTTGGCAATATCATCCAGAGATAGAAATATCATATCTACAACTTACTAGTACCTGGACGTACACAGACAGACAGACACAGACAGAGATCTCATAGCTTGTATTTTATAACCATTAGCTTTTGCATCCCAGGCACAATAATACAAAATTCAAATTATGTTACTGGCAGATGTACCAAGTTTAAGGTTATTTGCTCAGATCGCCAACGCTTTCTGCATGCCGTAAGGATCTTTTTAAAGCCGTTTTTAAAGTCCATTTTTATTTTAGAAGTTTCTGAATATCAATCAAAGAATGCATTCCATTTTCCCGGAGGGGCCCCAAACAGCAGTTCCTCAGAATGGCCATTTCAATTCCAAATCATCCAAAAGCTCCAAGTATCCAAAATTCACCCATTTTTTCAGAAAGGCACACGATCCTGGCTTATAAGCCAGGGAAACCTATTGTGTCTTCGGATTCCCTAAAATGTCTTTAACTCTGAGGGCCCCTATTTTCAACAGCTGTTCCAAAACACTGGGAATCACGTGTTCCCCCCTTTTTGAACAGGATGGGTGACTTACCAGGAAGCATCAGCAAACAAAAACAGAACAAACAGAAACAGAGAGCAAGGGTGAACATTAAAGTTGGAAAACTCGGAATGTAAGAAGAGTGGCTTCCTCTGGCCTGATTTAACAGGGGGCAGGTGTCCCAGAAGATGGCAGGGAGGCAGAGCTTGAGCAGAAGAAGCTGCTGCGAGAGGCAGACAGAGATGGGGGAGGAAAAGAAGAAGCCTCAGAAGCCCATTTTTACTTCTTTCAATTGTTCTTTCTTCTTGGTTAATTGAGTCTGAATACATTTGGAAGCCTCAAGGTACCACTTAAAATAGATATACCATTCCGTTTGTTTTATCTCAGAGCTGCGTTATTTAGCTTTGTGGAAAGCAAGTTTGCAAAGGTCAAAAGTTCTGCTAAATGGCCAATTCAGCTCTGAATCATCCCTGGTAATAGTAGCCCGCTGAGAAAGGAAATTGCAGGACAAGGGCCCACAATTTTCAAACATAAACACAGCAGGAGTTTCAGAAAGTGGTGGTTCAGCAATCAGCCCCTTAGCACATGGCCTCCCCATTTCACAGAAAGGATATTTCTCTCTCTCTCTCTCCCTCTCTCTCTCTCTCTCTCTCTCTCTCTCTCATCTAGTTCACTTGCACCCCATCCCATCCCCAGAAAAGAGCAAATAACCTCTTGGTTATTTTAATGGGGTAAGGGTTGGGGAAGAACTCATGTTACACCATCCAAACAAAATACCAAGCTGTCCTTGATAAAATAAAGCTAAAGCCTAAGAGTTATAATTTCTGATTTTAAGGACAGTCAACCTCAAGGGAAAGCCAAAACCTTTTGCATGTGAACCTTGACTTACACAGAAATCCTACATGGATAGGTATTCTGACAGACATAGAAAATTAATCCACTCACCAGACCAATCCCGTTGACTCCCGAAGGCATAACCAGGAGTGTATGTTAAGTCCCGTAGACAAATGCTGACAACAGAGGACACCCGAGTGAACCTGAACCCCGACCCAGGTGAAGGTTCGGGTCCAGGAGGACTTACCCGGCCCCGAGGGAGGGGACGACACGGCACAACGGACTCTTTGGTACCTTCCTCGAATCCCACGGCCCTGGGAGAGGCGAGGATGAGCCCACGCACCCGCCACCGTTTAACGCTGACCAATTTATATCCGAGACTGTAAAACAAAATATAAGTTTATTTAGCGTCTTAAAGGATTCAAATCCAACAGATGCAGAGTCAGGTACTAATCTAAACGGTGCTTCAAAGAGAACGTGAAAAAGTAGGGTTTATAAAGGCAAGATCCACAACGTTTGTAACAAAAGAAACTTTTCTTAATTGACTTTCTAAAGTGGTGCGATGCCTAATTAAAAAAAGGACTGGTCACCTTCTGGACTGGCCACCTACTCGGAGGTAAGCAGCTCCAGGGCGTGCCCCCACGGCAAGCACAGAAGCCCAAAAGCCCCGCCTCATTTAGGTCTTCTATGCAAATGCAGGGTACTGGCTGGTGGAGCTGATTGGCTCCTTTCCAGATGAAGAGCGCAGTTGGTCTGGTTGCCATGGTGAAGAGAAAGTAATATTCAGCTGTGTTCTCACAGTTGGTTCAAAAGTTCATAGTTGAGACCAGCCTCAGGCAACCTTTTCCTGACCTCCCAGCTCCATGTTAGTTCCCTTGACATAGTGATTCTGTCATGGCAGCGTTCATTTACAAAAACATCCACAGTGACATTGGCCCACACCAAAAGGGCCTTGAAAAGTAGTCCTGTCCAAAATGGTGATCCTTGGAAAACATCCCTGGGTTCAAACAGCCCATAATGTTTATTTATACTTTTGGATTACAGGATTAATACATAAAAATTGGTCTAGTAATTGTGTGGTCTAGTAATGGCTAAATGGCCAATAATAATCCTCATTACCTCAGTGGTAATAGTACATGGGAGTCAGGTAGGTGGGTGGACATAGACTAAAGGTCTCTGTGAACTTTTCAAACAGACCAAACATCAAGGACCAAATATCAAGAACCTTTTGGCGTGGACCAAATGTCTCTGCTGGTGTTTTAGAAGGACCAAATGTCCTGTATGGTTATTTTCTTATCCTTATAACTGCAACCTCTTCCAGATTAAACAATCTCTGCTTGGTAAATGCTCAGTCCTTCAAACGTTCTCGCTCTCCTCTGCTCCGACAGAATATGTCATCTTGGTGTACACAGGCACTAATGTGACTTCATACTGGTAAGGGTGTGGTGGGGACAGGGACTCTTGGATCCCATTTACCGTCTGAGTTCTCACTGGTTTCTACTATGGTATTGCTGTCCAGTTCTTAACCTGATATCCAATAAAGTAAAACTGAACCTGTCCATCTTTGGGGCATTCACTACTGAAGTAAAAAAACAGCAACCAGTTATCTCTGGTCTTGAACTCTTTTGGATCCCCCATTGTGTTCTTTGTCCAGCCCACAGGCCACCATACAATCAATCCTACCCGCTTACCTCTCTGACCTCTCCCTGTCACTCTTCCCCTTGCCTACTCTGCCCCAATCACATTGGCCTGCTCAGTGTTCCTTGAACACCTGGCATGTTCCTTTCTCGGGGTCTCTGTACTGCTGTTCCCTCTGACGTCAGGCTTGCCCCCTCTCTGGTGCCACTTTCTCTGTAACACATTCCTTGGCCATCTTTTTTAAAACTGAATACCACTCCTGAGCGCCCACACTCCTTTCTTGCTTCATTTATTTCCATGAAAAGTATCACCATCCAATGTATCTTACATGTTACTTATTTGTTTGGCTTATTGTCTGACTCCCTCCTTGAGAATGTAGGCTCACTGGAGAGCTTACATTCAGAATTAATGTGGTATTTTCTCCATAGCCTTGGGATTCAATGAAGTGCATAAAAGCCTTAGGTAAGTTTGAGCAATGAATGGTACAATAAACACTTAATAAAATTTTGAGTGGGATGAAGTCAGTAACAGGCCTCCTCCCATCCATTCATGACCTCCACTTTTCAGATTTCCATAATTGCTCTCTTTCTCAGTGCCTACTTGCTTTCATTTTAAAACTCCAAAGGTACTAATAAATGACAAAGATATTCTATTTTTTGTCAAAAATGTATTTAGTGCCTACTTAGATTTTGTATTAGTGAAAGTCATAGTATCTGCTGTACCAAACACATTTCAACCAACCAAAACTTTATTTCTCACCGAGACTATCAGCCCAATGTGGTGTACCAGCTGGCAGGTGGGTTTTCTCCATGGTGGATTTCAGGACCCAGGCACCCCCCATCTTATGGCTTCACCTCCCCATAAATTGCTCAGTATCTAGGTGGAAGAGGAAAGAGAGGGCAAAACAGATATAACGGTGCCTAAACACCCAGACCACACCATTTCTGCTCATATGGGTCAGAACAAGATCATGGTAAAAGTGAACGCAAAGAGCTATAGAATTGTACTCTCTGCCTAGGCAACTGTTTCCCTGTGCCAATTCAATACCATAGAGAGAAAGCATAGTTGTTTTTTTCAGACCGCTAGCTGTCTCTATTATGCATGCCATATGCGTAAGCATTCTCAAATACATTGCTTCATTAATTCTTTCATCATCCTTATCAGGTATTAATATCATTCCTACTATACAGAGAAAGAGACTGGCACTCAGAGAGTAGAACTGACTTCCCAGAGCTTTACTGGTAGAATGTGATTTTATTCATAGAGATTTGCTTTTTAATATGGGCTTTCTTTTTGAGATACAATTCACATCCCATACAATTCACTGATTTAAAGAATATAGTTCAATGATTTTCAGTATGTTCAGAGTTGTGCAATTAACACCATGATCAATTTTAGACCTTATTTTTACCCAAAAAGAAATCTTGTACCCATTAGTCCCTTTTCTTCCCCAGCCCCTTCCAGCCCTAAGCAAACACTAACCTATTTTCTGTCTCTATAGATTTGCCTATTCTGGACGTTTAATATAAATGAAATCATACAATATGTGTTCTTTTGTGATTGGCTTCTTTCACATAGAATTTTTTCAAGTATTATCCATCTTGTAGCATGTACATGTACTTTATTTTTATTGCCCAACAATATTACATATGCCACATTTTGTTTATGCATTCATCAGGTGATAGAGACTTTGTTTCCATTTTTGGCTATTGTAAATAATGCTGCAATGAACATTTGTGAACAAGTTTTTGTGTGAACATACATTTTTCTTTTTCTTAGGTATATAGCTAGGAATGGAATGGCTATGTCATATGCTAACTTATGCATATGAGGGTCCCAATTTATCTACATCCTCCCCAACACTTGTTATTATTTATCTGTTTTATTATAATGGAACTTGCATTTTGAAACATGTCCAACTTTAAAATTTAGGATTATGGTGCAGTCCCCCCAATAGGAAACTAGATAAAGAGAGAAAGGCTTATGAAAATTTTTAAAGGATAAAGTTTGTCTTCTGTACTCTTTCTCCTGGGTACACACTACACTGACTTTAACAGCTATCTAAGTGCCCAGGAGCCTGAACTTGTATTTCTCCATGAATGTTCACTCCCCTTAGGTTCACTTCGTGTTCCAGACTTTTCCTGAGTGCTCATTTCTTTACACTCCACAATAAGTATTGAACCTTTTGTTTTGACCCATTCATTTCGATGCTGTGCACTTTCTGAGCTGAGAATTTTTCCCCCTATGTTTAGAAATAGAAATTTTACATCAAAATTATGCTTATATGAATAAACACTCATTTTAAAAGTATTTTTAGAGCTAATTTCTCTTAAGATACTTTAATTCCTGGATAAAATTTTTACTCCAAGGTATTAAGAAATTTCTAATTTTTTCCATTTTGATTTTTAATTGACTGTAATTCTTTTCATTGGAATTAATTATATTCCACATAAGGTTTAAATGAAAATGTTATTAATGTGGCTTTTGTCCTTGTTGCTCATATCAAAATTTTACTGATTATAGTTTCCGCAATTGCAAGTTTTCTTTTATAGCCATTATTTGTACCAAATCCAATTGTCTCAGGTCAAATTATTCATCCCTAAATTTAGTGAAATAATTGGATTCTTCTGTCAATCTTTGGGCAATAATAAAGTTTAACATGTGCCTGTTAGCTGTTAGTAGTGTTATTTCAGTTATTACTTCTGCCAAGTCTAATTTTTCCCGGTTCAATATTTGCAAGTTTCAATGTATCAAAACATGATTCTTCAGATTTTCATCATTAACAAATGTTATCATGTGTTATTTCAACTGTTGTCATTTTCCTTTATGCTGACCATTCCTACTTAATATATATGTATATCTCATGAATTTGATCAAGAACTGATATTGGATTTTTTTTTCTTTTTTAGCTAATTCATGAGAAAACTATGAGACGTCTCCCTCAGCTATGTCAAAGTTGCTCTGATGTCTGGAATTTCTCTGTACTGATGCCCTAATTCTTTAATATATTTCTAGTTGATTTGTGTACTTTGCACTAACTACTCATGCTAATGGCAGAGCAAAGAGAAAATGGTGGGACTGGAATATCTTTGGGGTCTAACATTCCCATATCAACATATCCTAGGGTTTAAAATAATCCAGCATCAGAAAATTAATCAGTTCAATATGTTCTATACCTGGCTCATCGTTGGAATCAGCTGGAAAATGTCTTTGAAACATACAGTTTCCTAACCTGCCTCTTCCCATCTCTGTCTGTCCTGGCCAACAACTCTCACTTAGTAGGTCTGGGATAGGTTCCCAACATCTGTATTTTTTTTAAGTTCCTCCAGTAATTCTCATTTCTAGCCATGAAGGTTTGGGAGTCTCTTGGGCTAAACGATACCCAGAAGGGGGCTATCCACATGGGTCATATATATGTCAGAATAACTTTTATAAGATTTATAGAGATATAGTTTATGTATAGCATTATATTAGTTTCAGGTGTACTCATAATGATTTGATATATTTATATATTGCAAAATGATCACCACAATAAGTCTAGTTAACATCCATCACCACACATAGTTAGAAAATTGTTTTTCTTGTGATGAGAACTTTCAAGGTCTACTCTCTCGGCAACTTTTAAATACACAATACAGTATTGTTAACTATCATCACCATGCTGTATGTTACATCCCTAGGACTTATTTCTTTTGTGACTGAAAATTTGTACTTTTTGACGACCTTTGCCCATTTGGCCCACACCACCACCACCACCCCTGTCCCACCTCTGACAACCATCAATCTGTTCTCTGTATCTATGAGTTAAATTACTGTTTTTAAGTTTATAACTTGAACTTACAAAGAATAGGACATGGAAGAGGAAAACAGAGACTGCTGGTGGCCAAGAAAGAATGGATGGGTAACTGGAAGGGCCTGGTAAAGATGTAAAAGGCAAGCAAGCAGTGGTCATCAATTTGGAGACTGAGAAAAGGAAGTGGAGGTGAAGCAGCACATTTCAGAATCTAAGTTCTCAAACCCTAGACACTATCAGGTCTATGCTCTTTTATGTTCTCTGTTCTGTTTTTCCTAGTCTAGGGCAGACTTTTAAAGGAGATAGGCTAGACAGCATGATGCCCTGCTTATTGTCTAAATTGTCAGGTAACTGGATATAGCAGACATGATTCTCAGTCTACAATTCAAGGTGGAAAAGAAATAGAACTTAGTTTCTTTGCTACCATCAGAGCAGTAGCTTTATGGCAAGAAGAACTGCTGGAAGACCAGGAAACAGAGACACAGTAGGAAGGACATATTCGTAATTATATGAGGTGAATAACAGAATGAAATACATTTGTAGATAGATATTCAAAAGGTCCTAAACATTTGGCTTGTGTCCATGCTCCAGTTTTACAATTTTTCTCAAGATAGTAGGTTTGGCGAATGTGTAATGCGGCAGAGATATACTCTGAAATCTTGCTGAAGTGTCCTGCCAATGCCTATTTATGATGGTTGTTACATTTTCTTTTCCATAGTGGGTCACAGTATGTGGGGAAGCACGGGACTTGGTTGGAAAGTTTGTAAGGAGAAATCTCTGAAAGGTCAGGGGCCTCCAGGGGGAGTTGACCCAAGGTGGCCGACCCTGCCTTGACTTTTCCAAACAAGTCTGAGCCCCCGGGGTGTTTTACTGGAATCTTTATGTTTAGTCTTCAGATGTCCTTGCTTAAAGGACACTGCAGACGCATGTGTCTTCTCAAGGATGCTTACCCTATGGATAGTTCAAGCTGTTGCTACAATAAAAGCCTAAGGAGGCAGGCAAACGGGGCTGTTTGATTTCTCAAGCCAAGCAGTCCCTTAGCCCTCTCTTTCACAAAAACGTGTGTCAGAGTAATCATTCATCCATCACTCAGGGTCTACTGGTCAGCCCCAGCAAGAGTATGTAAAATTGTTTGAGAAGGTCCATTTCAGCAACTTGGGGCAGACCAAGAGCCCATCTTGGTGCCACCATAGCTATGTGAGAGAAGAAAACCATGTAATCTTTTCCAATATTCTTCTTCAGAATCAAATGCTTGATGCTAAAGTTAACTCAAGCCCTGATGCCAATACTTAGGAGTTAGTTTTGGCTTTGACTCTTGGACTTATTGGACTGCCTGGAGGTGTTAAAGCAGTTCATTTAGTATAGTAATCTGTTAAAGTATTACCCTTTGCTTCTTGAGTCTGCTTTTTACTGTGGGGCTCAATTTTAATATAGCCAAAATCTTTGGAAGAAACAAGGCATCTAATAGGAGTTTTATGTGACTGCCATGTTTAATTGGAATACCAAATGTGGTTAAGAGGCTGAATTGCTTCCAAAGCATACCAAAATTATGAACTACTCCAAATGCATATTTTCTATCTGCATAGATATTTGCTCTCTTATCTCTACTTAACTAGCAGGTTGTCTTATGTGCTACAATTTCAGCCACTTATACAGATTTAGCCTCTAGGAAAGAATAATATTTGAGTAAGTCTGAGTGGCTTGCAATCACATACTGAGCTTGATAGCCTCCTTCTCTGGTTCTCAAATAGGTTCTATTTATGAATAGTTCTAAATCTGGGTTGTGTGAAAGAGTTCAAGGAAATCAGAGCGAGGCAAGGAAAACTCCTGAATAAATGCGTGATAGATGTGAGGTTTTCCCTCCTCTGGGAAAGGAAAAATTGGGGGGAAAGAGGGGAGCAGTCTTTAAGGGATACAGCAATGGATAGAAATATATGTGAGTGAGAAGGATTTTATATAAGGTCAGTCTAGAAATGGAAAGACATTGAGTATTTTCAATCAAGAGTCAGGTCTGAATGACATGAGGAATCACAAGGTTAAATGGAGAGCCTAAGACTAGGTCAGTAGAAGCCTCAGTTAACTTTGTGACTGTTGCCACCACACACAAAGGCTTTTGCTATAGAGTAAAGTGAGGGGCTATTACAGGTGATGAGTGCCTGAAGCCCATTGTGCTGTTTAGTTAGAACCCTCAAAACTTGCCTTTAGATATTTCATATACAAATTAAAAGAAATGTCTGTTATAATTGAGGGATCCAAGCATAGGAGGTATTGAGGGGCTTTTTAATATATGTATATATTTTTAAAATAAATTTTTATTGATTTTAGAGAGAAAGGGAGAGGGAGAGAGAGATAGAACATCAATGATGAGAGAGAATCATTGATCAGCTGCCTCCTGTACACCTCACACTGGGGATCAAGCCCACAACCCGGGCATATGCCCTGACCGGGAATCGAACCATGATCTCCTGGTTCATGGATTGACAGTCAACCACTGAGCCACGCCGGCCGGGTTTGAGGAGCTTTATTATTTAAGTTACAGAAGGCTCTATGTCATTTTCAGGTCCTGGGAAATCAACCTGCACTGACATCAAATAATTATTCTCTTCTAGGGAGTTTCAGAAAGTGGTTACCCAGCCCACATTTACAACTGGCACGCCATTTGCAAAGTAGATCTCACCCCAACAGATCCACCATGGTAGAATCACTACACAGGAAAATATGTTAACTAGTGAGCATCTGACATTCTTATCATTGAAATGTTTTGGTTACTCCAAGGAAAAAATGATGGAAAGGTGGGTTTATGGTAGTGCGTAGTAGATCTGGTATCAAATTAAAAAAAGGAACATACTAGTAAGGAAAAAATGATGGAAAGGTGGGTTTATGGTAGTGTGTAGATCTGGTATCAAATTAAAAAAAGGAACATACTAGATTTTTTGCAATTGCATAAAAATTATGTTCATAATATTAAATCTGTATTCTTCCTTTTATTTTAAGGGCAATTATGAACAAACCAGAGAAACTACTTAGTCGAAACTGATCCTTTCTCATTTTAGATACTCTTTCAGTTTCAGGCACAGCAAGTGTTTTCCAGTGTTCCCTCTCCTTATAACATTTACAAGTGTCTTTGTCTAGACTAGCCATAGAGATGTTTTGTTCTAGGGTTTATCTAACTGCTTAATCTGAATAACTACTACTTTAATCTGTATATTTGTCTGAGCAAAAGTACTTCAAAGTGCTTCACAAAGTCTTGTAATTCAGAGAGAAGGCAGTCTGCCATCTTCTGTTTTCTAACTATATCTGTCACCTCTGGTTTAAGACTATCAACAGAGAAGAGGGTTATGCAGTTCTGATATCTCCACTCCTATTGAAAAAAGGGTATGTGGAAGGTGGTAGTTCCACTGTCTCTGAAATCAGAAATGGACCTATTTTTCTTCCTCCTTATATAACTCGATTTTTGACCAATCATTTTAAACAGAAAAGACTTAGGAATAGCTACTAATAGATCTTGCCTTATGTAATACTTTTATATACATCCACAATTAAATTTTGTCCCATTTTAATGTCATTTTAGTAGTCCATTCATCCTGCTTTTCAAATTAACTTCTAATATCTCTAGTTCCCACAAAGAGATCAACTAATTGATAGAAATTAGGGCTTTCCAGGACCAGAAAGTCCTAGCTTTCATTACAGAAATATAATTGACCATGGTTTAAAGCTGTAAGATCTATTTAGGTAAATAGATACTTTTCGAAAGAATACAGAAGAAAGGCCAAGAGACATATGAAAACAAGCTCAAAGTTACTAATCAACCAAGAGATGCAAATCAAAACAATAATGAGGTACTACCTCACACCTGTCAGAATAGCTATCATTAATAATCAACAAAGGACAAGTGCTGGCGAGGATGGAGAGAAAAGGGAACCCTTGTGCACTGCTGGTGGGAATGCAGACTGGTACAGTCACTGTGGAGAATAGTATGGAGTTTTCTCAAAAAACTAAAAATGAAACTCCCATTTGACCCAGTGATCCCACTTCTAGGAATATATCCCAAGAAACTAGAAACACCAATCAGAAAGGATATATGCACTCCTATGTTCATAGCAGCACAATTCACCATAGCTAAGATTTGGAAACAGCCTAAGTGCCTATCAGCCTATTAGTGGATTAAAAACCATGGTACATCTACACAATGGAATACTACGCTGCAGTAAAAAAGAAGGAACTCTTGCCTTTTGCAACAGCATGGATGGAACTGGAGAGCATTATGCTAAGTGAAATAAGCCAGTCAGAGAAAGATAAATATCACATGATCTCACTCATTTATGGAATATAATGAACAACATAAACTGATGAACAAAAACAGATCCAGAGACAGAGAAGCATCGATCAGACCGTCAAACCTCAGAGGGAAGGCAGGGAAGGGTGGGGGTAAGGGGGAGAGACCAACCAAAGGACTTGTATGCATGCATATAAGCATAACCAATGGACACAGACAACAGGGGGGTGAGGGTATAAGTTCCTTCTTTTTTACAGCAGCATAGTATTCCATTGTATAGATGTACCACAGTTTTTTAATCCACCCATTTGCTGATAGGCACTTAAGCTATTTCCAAATCTTAGCTATTGTAAATGTGCTGCTATGAACATAGGGGTGCATATATCCTTTCTAATTGGTGTTTCTAGTTTCTTGGGATATATTCCTAGAAGTGGGATCACTGGGTCAAATGGGAGTT
>NW_005371324.1:255933-259587 GCF_000412655.1 Myotis brandtii
ATAATTTTGAGGAAGAGAATTCAAAGTACTTGGATGTTTGCTTATTTTGGTTCAGGGGAATGCTGGCACTCTTAGAAGATCAGCCCTTAAGTATGCGACATTGAATGGAAGTCAAGTAGGAAAAAGCATTGATTCTTCTTACATAAACTTCAGTGGAATATAACTTTCTCAAGACATTTCAGACCCTCCTCTCCACCCCCACCCCCAACCCCTGCTCATCTTGGACAGAAATAAGTGAGAAGATAGTACCAAAAGAAAGGACAATATTCAAAAGATTTTCCAGATGCTTTAAAACCATGGAGAGCATTCAATTCTGGTTCGATCTGGGGTATAACTTAGTCCACTTATTTTTTTTCTGAATCAGACAGCTGGTTCCCGTGCCCTTGTGAACAGTTCCACCACAGTTAGAGGTGAAATTATTGGCGAGGCTTCCACAAATATGAGTCATTAAAGGGAAATCATGTTACTTTTGTCCTTTCCTCCTTTTCATGATTAAAAAAAATATAATAAAAGCATTGGTTTTGCCATAATTTCAAAGAAGGTCAGAACATTTCTGAATCTTGGCAAAAGTGGATCATTTAAGCAACTACTTATTCCAACTTTGAGACAGATGTAGAGTAACATGCTGTAGGTGTTACTGGTCTGTACTTAAGTGTCTCATGAAATATAAAACCCATTCATTATTAAATTTAAGTTTTGTTTGAGGTTTACTTGAACTTGTTTTTCAATGTGCATGGAAAGTATAAAAATTAACTTTGTCCAAACCATTCGTTTAATTGGCTTTGACTGCTTGGTGAGTGCACCATGTACCAGGCGTGACAGTATTTTGTGTGAAATAGCAGAAAAACAGGAATACTCTTGTCATAGTTTAACACAAAACTCATCAGGGCCAGGACACTGGTGTTTATTATTTCATTCTTGTATTCCTGAAAAAGCTTTTGCTTAATCATATATCTCTATGCACCAGTTGGTTCTTTGAGAATATATATTTTCCCCTCTTCCATTTGCCATTTAACTACCACTTTCCACGAGGGCAGTATTTAGAACATTTTTCAATTGTTTCAAGAACATGGGGGTTCTACCATTTTTAGGCTATCCTTTTTTTAAAAATTACACAGAGAAAGATAATTTTCTTCTGTACCCCAAAGAAAGGATCTTCTTATGGGAACTCAACAAACTTATGTCAAGTTAAGTGACTGGAATTGTGATGAGTCCTGTAAATATACTTTAAAAAATAAGATTAGCTTATTTGCTTATAGGTACAGGATATTTAGGAAAAAAAAAGATATAACAGAAATTGAAAACAAAATAAGGCTTTAGAAATGTGCCAAGTTGTCAGGTAAATCTTTGGTTAAAATTGTTTCATAGGTAAGTTTTATCTTCCTTTGTTCTCCTTTTCCTTCTTAATGTAATTTTCTCCAGCTGTGGACACACTTACTCAATTAAAACTATAAACTAATTCACCCCAAGGTGATCTTCACTGAAATCACTAAGTATTTGTTGAGCATCACCAGTGGACCTAGCTCTGTACTTGGGAATATAAGCTTTCTTACTTTGATCTTTAAACTATCCCTCAACATATCAGCATTGTCTGCAAGCTTGTTAAAAATACAGAATCTCATGTAGCCTGTGTTGCTCAGTGGTGGAGCATCGACCTATGAACCAGGAAGTCATGGTTTGATTCTGTCAGGGCACATGCCCAGGTTGCAGGCTCAATCCCCAGTGTGGGGCATGCAGAAGGCAGCCGATCAATGATTCTCTATCATCATTAATGTTTCTATCTCTCTCTCCCTCTCCCTTCCTCTCTGAAATCAATAAAATATATTTTTAAAAATACAGAATCTCAAAACAACTAAATTGAATATGCTTTTTAACATAATCCCCAAGTGATTTGCAAACACATAAAAAATTGAGACACAAACGATCTAGTGCAGTGATTCTCAAACTTTAGCTTAATCAGATTCATCTGGGCCAGGGGTCCTCAAACTTTTTAAACAGGGGGCCAGTTCACTGTCCCTCAGACCGTTGGAGGGCCGGACTATAGTTTAAAAAAAAAAACTATGAACAAATTCCTATGCACACTGCACATATCTTATTTTGAAGTAAAAAAACAAAACGGGAACAAAAACAATATTTGTATTTGCATGTGGCCCGCGGGCCGTAGTTTGAGGACCCCTCAATTCCGGGCAGTTTGTTATAGGGTCCACATTTGAAGAACCTCTGGTCTGGAGGATATAAAAGAGGCCAAAAGGGATCTTTTCCATTAAGCATTTTATAACATAGCTGGGAAGCAAATTGATCATGGATTGAATAATTAGAGAACGATTGTGTGCTAATCTGTATGGTTTTGACTTCACTGCAATGGAGTTTTGAGAAAGGAAAAATTAGTATTGAGTTATCAAGAAAAGTTCCATTGCCTGGGAAAATGGTGGTACCATTGATGGAATTGAGAAAGGTAGAAAGTATAGCCAATTTGTGAGAAAAGATGATATGTTTCATCACAGATATATTGAGCTAGAGGCTGATAGACCATCCATGAAAGTTCATACCATTGATACTGGAATTCATGATCCTAGTGCAGTTAAAACTAAGGATTAAAAATCTGTATGCATCTTGAGGGCAGAAACCTTAAATTACTCACTCATCTATCCTCAGTGCTGGTGGGATACCTGATACACAGGAGATGTGTCAGGTATACCACACCTTTTTTTTTTTTTGATGATTTAATACATAAATGAATTTAGATGTGCTCCTTAAAGCCATGACTGTTCACAAATTCTTATATGCATTTAGTCTTTGAAAAAAGATAGCAGGAATAAACAAAAGCTTAATTCAAAGTTATGAATCTTTAATAGAGAGTTTCAAGCTCTGAGGAAGCCAGAAGAAAAATATTTTTGATGGAAGACATTTAACTTACTACACTACCTATGATTAAGGCTAGTATATAGATAACTCTCTCTCTCTCTCTCTCTCTCTCTATATATATATATATATATATATATATATATATATATTCATTCTAGTTTTTAAAAAATATATTTATCATATGTTTTGTTAGGATAAAGATTGTTAGCAATCCTAAACACTCCCAGAATGCTTTTAAAATAAAGCTGAACCATATTATTTTCCCATTATCATTATAGAAAAGTACTGGCAGCTACTGCATGCAAAGTTTCCTTCTTCAAGCCAAGAAAAACTTACATATTGTGGTAAGTTTTATAGAGAGAAATGTGGTTTCTAGCCAATTCTTCTATAACCATCCATCACATCTCTCGATTTCCAGTCTTTCTCCTTGGAGTCTAGTTTTTATATACAATGTTGAGTTGGCTTTACTGCTACTGTTCATAAAGAAAATTCTTCTAGAATAAATGAATATCAGGATCAGTATGTTCCATTGCTGTTAAAATAACTCTTTGAAATTAAGGTAATATTTACTGACTTGGGATCTTGTGATGTGATTTGACATTTTATCTAGGTCATTCAAAGTAACTAAAAGATGATTAAAATGTGATTCAGTTTTCAACAGAATAGAAAGATGAGTAGAGGACAGAGAGACTCCTAGCACCCTCACCTCCATTGGAACATAATGGATAAATTACAAATATAGTTTCAAAGTGTCAGTTTTTATGTCTGAGCTCCAATCAATTGTATCAT
>NW_005371324.1:259854-275523 GCF_000412655.1 Myotis brandtii
AGTATATAAACAATTTGAATAAAAAATAAATTAAACTTAAACTCTTTGTGGGTGTTTCTGATTTAGTAAACAGTTTTCCTCTCTACTCTGTTATAGTCAGGCAGTTTTGATACCTACAAACATATACCATATACTTCACCCCTACATAGAAATGAATGTCCCACCCCGATACTACCTTCTGAACCAGAATCACCCATTCCTATTGCTTTGGGATCCATTATGGGAGAAATATGTGGCTCTTAAATACTTTATAGGACAAAGATGGAGAGAAAAAAACCAACTGGAAAATAAAACCAGTTCAGGGGGAGCTGACCTGTTTCTCTCATCAGAATGACATTAATCTTCTTTTTAATATATAAGTACCATTTTGAAGGTTTTGTGACCATTTGTCATACCTGTTAGTATGATTTGCTTGACCCTATTGCTTTCCTCTTTAAGAGTGCTGAGGTCAGGTTTGGGAGTTTTGAATGGATTGGGGAGGCAGGTAACCATGGCATATGGAACCATGGAAGAAGGAGTATTAGACATTAGTAACATGTTGCAATGGAGCACTTATGGTAATAGGATGAAGGCTAGAAGGCAGGAGAGAAGTGCAGAAAGCAAAGTGAGGAAATGCCAAAATTAAATTTCATGTTTCAAAACATTTTTAATCCAAAAATAGGAAAAGAAACATTTTGTCCTTCTTCACATTACCCCAAAGACCCTTTCTCCTGAGATCCAGGATTCTGGTTAGAATTCATTTATTTTTTTTTAACTTCTTTTTTTTATTATTGCTAAAAGTATTACAAAGGGTATTTGCCTATCTTTGATCGGTGAGCTCTTAAGTACACAGTTAATCATTTTGAGTTGCTATTTCTCAACAACATGCTCATTCCCCACCTAAAATACCTTACATGGGAAAAGTTCCCTTTCCATATTTACAGTTCACAGCATTATGAAATTATATACATGGAGGTTGGGAAGATAATTGTTTGGATGCACATACTAAAACTTAGACACAACGAACTTCAGTGACGATCAGGATTCTAATTATGAAGTTGGTGAGATTGAGCTCTATTATGAGTTTTCTATCACTTCCCAAAGGTCACCAAAATAGTGCGCTGTTTTCAATTTAAGCCCTGAAGTAAAATAAAGCTTCAAAATTCCAAGAAAGATTAAAATGAGTTGCATTGCTAAATTGAAAACCAACTCAACACGAGCCAGTTGTACATGAAACAAGATTCCTCCTCCCCACACCACCCTACCCCAATCACTGAAGCATACTGAACAAATCATTTGGTTCAAGAAGTGGTGGAACTATTCACAACTGCCTATCACCAAGGAAAAATGAGGGACAAACTTTGTTCTTCTAGAAATCAGAAGCCCATTTTGAACCATGTCAGAAGACCTCACTATACCCTGCAGAATGCCTTGCCTATGGCTTATCGCCTACTGCCTATTGAGTTGAGCTAAAATGAAGAAATTGGGAAAAACCATGGTTGCTGTGTTATAGACTTAAACAGAAAGCAAACTAGGAACTTTAGTTCAAAGAGACTTAGAGTTCAGAAAATTAGCTGAATATCTTCTATAATAATAAAAGCATAATATGCAAATCGACTGAACAGCTGAACAGCAGAACGACCATCCGGATGACCACACTATGACACGCACTGGCACCAGGCCAGCCAAGGTGGGTTGATACAATTGGTGCCTGCCATCGCCCCACAATCACCCCACAGAGGGAGGCCCAGGCCACCAGCGGTGGGGTGATCAATTGAGGGGGAAAGGGGATGGCGACTGACACCGGCAGCGCCTGGCCAAGGCAGGTGCGGGTGGGGGTGGGGCTGGCTGCCAGCAGCCAAGGGAAGCCCAGGTGCCCAGGTGCCAGCAGTCGGGGGAAGGAAGGCCTACCCTTGCACGAATTTCGTGCATGGGGCCTCTAGTGTGTGTGTGATATGGCAAAAAAAAATTATTAAAATATTTTTCCAAGTTTGAACTTTATTATAAAGAATCCTTCTAATGCACTCATTCATCCTGGAAAAATGAGATAACAAGTTCTATATACAGAATATAAAGAAGTGATTTCTTTAAAAATGTCCTAAAAAAATTAGTCCAATAGTAACACAGTGAAAGAAATGGGATTCTCTGGGGCCTTAGAGAATTTGAAGTGGTACTTTAGGTTATCTAAGAAACCAATTACAGTCTCGTGGTTTTCCTTTTGTTCAAGATTAGAAGAGTTAGGTTACCACCACCTGTTTTATATGGACAGAGAATCAAAATTAGTAAGGACAACTCTAAATTCTCTGTCTTCGAGATATGATTTCTGGTTTGACTGACCAGCCTTCAAATTGGAAGTACAAGTCACACAGTTACTTTTGCCAGCCAACCATTTGGGCCATCCATGTGATGGGAAACAAATGCTTTGGATGTGAGTCTTCTCTAGTTTTGACAGGATAGACCAAATAATATTTTTGGGACATGTATCATTGTGGACTACAGTTAGGCAATAAGGATCCTAACACTCACCCACACTCACTGGCATGTTCTATGCCCTTTCAAAGCCTTTTGTTTGCTTTTATAAAAGCACAGACTGAACATTAAGCCAAAATAATAATAGATTATTATTCAGTGTGACAGTTTGTGGACACAAAATTAAACTGTAGCAATCCTATATAATAAAAGCCTAATATGCAAATCGACCAAATGGCAGAATGACCCGCGTAACAACCAGTTGCTATGACATGAACTGACCACCAGGGGGGCAGATGCTCAATGCAGGAACTTCCCCCAGCCCGCAGGCCCCAACCAGTGGTGGTGGGGAGCGGGGCCAACAAGGGGGCAGTACCAGGCCAGCCAAGGCGGGTGCCAGCAGACCCCCCCAATCACCCCACTGATTGCCTCACAGATCAGCCCTAATCACCAACCAGGCCTAGGGACCCTACCTGTGCATGAAACCAGTGGTGGTGAAGAGCGGGGCCAACAAGGGGGCAGTGCCAGGCCAGCCAAGGCGGGTGCCAGCAGACCCCCGCCCCCAATCACCCCACTGATTGCCCCACAGATCAGCCCTAATCACCAGCCAGGCCTAGGGACCCTACCTGTGCATAAATTTCATGCACCGGTCCTCTAGTATTCTATAAGACTACATGATTACAGAGAGAGAGAGAGAGAGAGAGAGAGAGAGAGAGAGAGAAAGAGAGAAAGAGGGAGAATGCTGTTTTTAACACTGTTGGGATTTAAAGTTATCACGGCCAATTTCAGAGGCACACTTGCTCAAGAGTCTAGAATACCTGAGAACACAATAATCCCAAAAGGAATTTATTCAACTTCCAAATGATCCATTAAGAAGGTTATAAAATACAAGAAATGTTCCCAACTACTGTTTAGCAAACAAATTTTTTCGTCTCGTAGGTGAGCCCAAAAGACACTTAACTATCATAAAATTTGAGTCCCAGGACCTTTAGCCAAAATCATTTATATCTTATTTTGTTTACCATTCTTTTGAGGGTCACCCAGGTTCTTTGCTTTGTGCCCTTACTTTCCCCTCTCCGGGATATGGAGGGAAACATCCCCTGCAGGAGAGAACTTTTCTCTCTTCCCAGAAAGAGGCTAACATCTTATGCATCCATATGTCACATTTCACCTAATTCTAAAGATGCATAAGAAGAGATCATAAACCCATTTACCTGCTGGGAGTCACTATGATAAAAGATAGTGAAGATGTTTCAAATTGGGAACATTTTAAATCATCTCTGGATCATTTAGTTATGTGCACTTGTTGTGGACAAAAGTAATTGTCTATTCTTTTAAAACATCTTTGTCTTTATTGTCAACTAAATCTTGAATGTCATTTTAAGGTTGTTACAATTATGTAATTAGACCCAGTGGTTTCTCATCAGTCTGGGAAATCCCAAGGGATAAGCTACTTCTTGTTATTTAGAATGACTGGAAATTTTCTCCTCAAGCAAATCACAAATCTCTATTTAACTAAGGCCAAAAGAAAATCAAAATTATTTACTTAAAATAAATATGACCAGGAATTAATCTTACCTAATAGCAAATTTCCAAGAATGTTATTATATGCAAACAAGGCTTTTAAACATCTATAACCAACACCTTCCTGCCAACTTTTTCCTACGGAAAATGGCACCCCTCTCCAGTTACATAAGTCAGAAGCCTGGAAAGCTGTCACCTCCCTTTGCTGCTTACATCCCACCCCAAGTCCTGTAGATTTTATGCCCTAAATATTTCCAGAATGTGTCCACTGACACATCGTCCATCCAGGCCACCACTGACTTTTACCTGGGTTACTCCACCAGTCCTGTCTCCTGGCTTGCTCTTCTTTTGGCCATTCTACACACAGCAGCCATAATGATATCTCATCATGTTTCTCTCCTACTAAACAATTATTAAATTAGCTCCCATAATCCTTGTGATAAAAGCCAAACTCCTTAACATAACTTAAATCCTTCCAACTTTACCTCCTCTGCCCTCTCCAGTCTCATGTGCTGGCTCCATTCTCCATTCCTACCTCTTCATCCAACTGCATTTGCTTGATCCCTCTAAATTGAGTTCGATGGCCTGTAAAGAATATGAATAGCTGCCTGTTCCTAGCTCCCTAATCTAGCACATATCATATGTTTTTGATAACTGCTTGTTTAATTCTCTGTTTCTACTGATATACTGCACAAGCTATAATTGAACAGGAATTGGTCTTTGTTCAAAACTTTGTCCTCAGCTCTCAGCACTGAGTCTAAAAAATGTAAGTGCCCAATAGATGCTAATTGAATGAATGAATAATGAATGAATGAATGAATGAGATAAAACACAAAGAAACAAAAAGGAGGGTTCAACCACTTGGGGAAAAATAATTGATTCCAATACCATAGATCAAGAGTAATTTCTTTATTAGCTGAAGACTCATACAAATAAGAAAATAATGTGTAAATGTGTACAGGACAAGAAAAATAGATCACAAAATATA
Source organism: Myotis brandtii (assembly GCF_000412655.1). Classification (NCBI taxonomy): domain Eukaryota; kingdom Metazoa; phylum Chordata; class Mammalia; order Chiroptera; family Vespertilionidae; genus Myotis; species Myotis brandtii. The sequence continues at coordinate 264,815 of NW_005371324.1, forward strand.
AACAGGATTCTATAGTAAACATAGAATTTGGACAACTATTTAGCCACACTTCAATGAAACATCCTCTTTTCTATGTAAAATTATTGGAGATTTTGTTTTCTAAGTGAAGGTAATGCTACCAGTTTAGCAAGGTGTAGTGAAAGGAATAATCTATAATAATAAAAGTGTAATCTGCTAATTAGACCTGCTGTCCTTCTGGACGACCTTCCGGATGAAAGCCGGGGCTGCAAGGGAAGCCTGGGTCCCAGGTGCCAGAGGGAACCTCAGGTCCTGGGTGCCAGAAGGAAGCCAGTTCCGGCAGCCAGGGGAAGAAAGGCCTACTCTTGTACGAATTCCATGCATCAGGCCTCTAGTCTTATATAATTTCTACGGGAAGTATGAGCTGACACAAATGTTTTTGAAACAAATTAGTTAATATGCTATTGTAATGGGTATACCTGTAGGAATTTATCCTAACCAAACAATTCTAAATTTATAAAACTGCACAAAAGAGCATTATTTTCAGCAGTAAAAAAAAAAATGTGAAGCAATCTAAACATTCAATAGAATAGACTATGTAAGACATGATGTAACCTGTAGACAGATTATTATATAATTTTTATAAGAATGATTAAGAAGCAATTGAAAAATATGTGTATGATATAAGAAAGAAAATATTTAATTTTAAGTAAAGCATAAGTAAGTATAAAAGTGTCTGAAAGTATGTTTGTTTAGCTAGCAGTCACAATTATTCAGTTGGTTCAGTAAAAACAGAACTTGTGCCTGAATTATTCTTAAATTTCCACTTTGTTCAAGTGAGCTGGTCTAATAATTATGTCTTTGTTACAAAGAAATAAAAATACTTTCCATTGGCTTTGCTGTCGCTATTTTGATAGGTGTTTGGGGAGAAATGAGAGAAAGAAATGGTCACAGTGGCTCAAAACCATGCCATGCATGCATGTTTCCTTTGTTCGCATGCTATCCTTATTATTCTTAAGAGGATAGTTACTCACGTTCTTTTGAAATAGTGTCATAAAAAGCATCACATGTGTTTCTTACAAACCATTGCTACAATTCATAAAGAAAAAATTTAATAGCTGGAAATGTCTGTGTTGTTGCATGGAATAAAATAGGTTATTGTTTATCCTCATGTAAAAGGGATAGTACAGGTTGATAGGAAATTTAGCTACCAAGTTACAAAACCATAGAAACATTTCACAATGCAATGCTCAAAGGGATCCTTCTTCAAAAGGGGATTGTGTAAAAGCAGACGTCAAGACGGGATTAGTCATGCAAAAGATTTACTGGAGGAAATACCTGTGAGGGAAAATGAGGAGGGAGCCAGAGGAGGCTCAGGGAGCTGTCAGATCATGATGCAGGTCTGACCCCAGTGAGGGAAAGAGGGAAGGATGGAAGGCTGGACTGCAGTGCAATTCTAAGGAAGTTCACCTTGGTTGCCAGGAAGTCCTTGAGACAAATTCATCACCCAAGGAGTCCTTTCTCTCCCAAGAATGGCCCTGACTTCGTATTCCTGCCACATTTAGTCAGATTCGCAGCAGCCCATGGTAAGTGTGGCCTCGGCACGAATGCAGTGGTGGACTGAGAATGCAGCAGCTGGGACCATCCGTTATTATGCCCTCTGCAAGAGAAGCTCTCAGAGGCTCCTTTTCACGGCTGCCACAAGCATCAATATTTAATCAGGCTCAGAATACAGCATCTTATTTTATAATAGAGCATCCATTGCAACGTTTACTCAAAGTAACCACCCAGTTATTTAGACTTTGGGATGTAAAATGACCGTGAATTTCTCAGGACAACAGCCCAGGCAATGACTAGGAAAGCGTGTATCTCCATTGTGATGGTAGGGAAACTGAGGCATGGAGAAGCTAAAAAACTTTCCAAGGTTAAAAATAAGTAAGAAACCAGAACCCAAACCACTGTTGTTTTAATATAAGGAGGCTCCTTCTCTTTCATATTCATATATGTAGAAATAAAATAGAAATTTCAGGGTGTTAGCATAGATAACATGTAAACATCCGAGGCCAAATGGCTCACTCCATCACTGTTACATGTTGTAAGAGCAAATATTTTACAGTTAAATATACTTATTTCAGAATAAAATCAAAGGACCCAGAATCTTAAACTTTCCTGCGAGATATTGATTTTCCATCAATTATTTCGTTTTCTGACTCAGCAAATTAGGGAGAAATATTAAGGTTTTCTTCAATAAATCTTGAAACTACATACTCAGTTCTGAAATTCAACCAAAGAAAAGGAAACTAACATGTCTTTCTGGCCATTGGACACAAAGATGCTATTTAATGACTTTAAAATAACTCCTACCTCCAAATATTCTCATCTGACTTACATAGAAAACAGATTTCTTTTTAAATTTTATACATGTAATGAGGAGAATTTAAATAATTCACCTTTAAAATGAGTGTTTTTCTCTGCCTAACTATTGTAAGAATGGTTTTTTTGCACTTTAGTAAGCCAAATTTTGAAGTGAGCAAATTGGGGATATTTGAAAGCTGAATTAGGCCATTAATGCAAAGATAGCTATAGATTTCTTTATAATGTTCTACTGGTCTAAAGATTTGTTGATGCTCAAGGAGTAGTTTATTGTTGAGAGATATTTATATCACTGCAAATACATTCTATACTCATCATGAAGAAAGATTTTTATTTTCCAAAGATCAAGCACATGTGTGTCCCAACATATGAATTTCATCATAACCAGTTCTAACCTTGTCATCTCTATTGGTAGCTGCTCTTAGTTGCAAATTTTAAGATATGAATATTTCCCAGGATCTTGTGAATTTTATATAACAGGTTGCTGGGTGGGGAGGGGTGAATTTTAAACTCACCCAAAACATCATTTCCAAGGCACCTTTTGAATAACATCCAAAGTTGGTTTGTCTTGGATTTTTTTCTTATCTTGAACAATCCATTAATTTTGCTAGGCAGCTGCATATCTTTAAAATTACGAGTTACATCAGCAGTCTCTACTCAGGTACAATATTTTAAAAAGAAAAGAAAAGAAAATTTATTGCCATAGAACTTTTCTGTTTCCTCAGACTTTGAAAAATGAAACCCTCTGTTTATTTGTAACAACAGTTATAGCAGTCCAAGTTTTAGTGACCACCATCACCAGATTTTAAATTGAGCCTGAAACAGCCTATCTCAAAGACCTCTCTTGGGCAGCCTAGTAACTTTATCTTTTTTCTACTCAAGCCATCTACAAGGTTAAATAGAGAAAACTCACATCATTTATTTTGCACATTTAACTCTACTCCCTTGGGGCAAATTCATTCTCTGGATGAAATTGGACTGCAAAGAGTGTCCTTAACACTTGGTTATTTGGAAAGAAAAAGAATAGAACACTCCCTGTTCAGTATACATTAGATCTCTGGCATGTTTGCATAATCATTTCATAAAAATATAACCATGTGCATGACTGAAAATTAATTTTAGTTTCACTCAGGAAAAAAAGAAAGGTATTCAAGGAAGTAATTCAAAAAGTTTAAAATAATAATTTGTCTTTTTTTTCAGTCAAAATTACTCAAAATATTCAAAATTCAACCAAGAGTAAAATAATCAGAGAATCTTGGAACTTGAAAGAACCTAAGAGGTTGTTTTAATTTCAAATACAGTTTTAGATGTGTGTGTAATAGAGACCCAAACTAACTTTGGCTTAAGCAAGATGGAAGTTAATTTTTCTCTTATGTAACACTGCAGAAGTTGGCAAACATTGCTAGTAGGAATACGCTGGCCTCTGAGGTCACCTAGGGATCCAGGGCCCTTCTGTCATGTTCCTGGTTGCTCATCACCAAATTCCTATTCCAGGCACAATCTGAATATTGCACACATCACTCTGCTCCTACATCCAGAAACCAGTCACATGGCCATGCCCGGATGCAAAAGAGGCTATTCTAAATCGTCATGTGCCCAGATAAAATTTAATTACTATGGAGGACAGAAGAGATTTGAGAAGATTAACTAAAAATCTGTGCCCCAGAGTAATTTTATATCCTAATATATAAAACAAATAAACAGGAAACTCTGATTGAAAGCAGGGTATAGTGGGAGGTTGGCATCCCCTCCGTGGTCTCTTTAAAAAAATGTTTTTATTGATTTCAGAGAGAGGAAGGGAGAGAGGTGGGGGGATAGGAACATCAATGATGACAGAGAATCACTGATCAACTGCCTCCTGCATGCCCCCTACTGGGGATCGAACCGTAACCTCCTGGTTCAGGGGTCGATGCTCAACCACTGGGCCACACTGGCTGGGCCCATCCGTGCTCTCTTGATTGCTTGTGAGGTTCCTCTTAATGTCTAGGGATCTGTTGGACACATTTAGAAACCATACAAGGGATGGAAAACTAAAATGTCTAAAAGGGTCAGGCAGGTAAAGTAAATAAATGTAGCAAGTTGAATGGCGCCTATGGCTGGCAGCAGGATAACCTAAAAAGCGCCTTCCCAATTAGATCAAATGGGGCTGCTGCACTCAGCACCACTATATTGCTGAGTTGCAAAACTGTGGGGCCCGAGTTACCAGACATTCCCATTTTTCAAGAGAAGCCAGGAATCTATATTTTAGTGAAAACTCCTGCTTTTTTGATATTATTACTAGTTAACACATCCTTTAATGCTGTGAAGGCCAAAACCACATCTGCAAGCCAGATTTACTTAAGGGCCACCCCATACAATCCATACTCGTCTACATCAATCATTTCATTTTCTAGACAAGGAAACAGAAGCACCATCCCAGCCACACCTGGTCAGGTCTTTTGTCTTTCCATTTAGTATTCTTACGCTGCGCCATCATAAAATGCCACTCTGGAGTTCAGAATAAGCAAATAAGAAATGTATTCTTTAAAAGTAATCTAATTGTATGCTGCCATTTAGTGCTCAGCTCTGAAACGAAACATTCAACGGCAGATCCAGTGTGTGTTCTATGCCCCATTCCCTCCGAAACACATAATTGAAAGTAAAATCGGCTCTGCTTTCTGCCTTCCTGGCCTGGGTTTGCCAGAGCCCAGCTGCCTGATCAGGAACAAATGAGCCCAGGAAGCATCAAAGGCGAACGCTGACCCCCACCCAGTAGCCACTCCCCTCCATCACGCATGGCCCCTATAAATAAATGCACACTCATATCATAGCGAGGCGGATTCATTGCAAAACACGTTTTTCACTTTTACGTGTATTTCTTTATGCTGTGAAGTTGCATGGTTAAATGTTTTTGGCTGAAATTTTTAAATATATGGAAATGGATAACCTTTATCTTCTAAATGCCCGAGTGGAACTAAATTGCTCATGGATTAATTATATGGTACTGGCATAAGCTGTTTTATGAATATTTCTGTTGTTTAGAAGTTTCTTTACAAGTTTCTTTAGAAGAATCTGATACAAAAGTGTGTGTCGAGCATAAAAACGTACCTCACACATTATTTCTACTTTATGGTGGGGTTTATGAGGCCAAAACTTAGATGATGTGCTTATTTTCTGCTTTTTCTCTAGAAATTTTAATCAATCTTTCCAACACTTAAATTAGATTTTTTTGATCCAGTGAATGTTATTCTAAATATATAGTAAGAGAAAATGTTGGAACTATAAGCAGTCTGTACCCATATGACAATTCAGAAAGATATTTAGTTTTCAAATTTGAATTTTCTTTAACTTAAAATTGTTCGGGCATGTTTTAAACCTGAGGTTTTGGTGTTTCTGTGGTATTAGCAGTTGGCAAAAGTAATGTCTATAGGGGCCCAACCTCAGAAAATAAAAGTCAAAGGGGTGAGTTTGGTTTGGCTGGGAAAATATAATATATTTCCATTTCCTATTTCTAATGTCTTAAATCATCGGATTTTATTAATAGAATAAGTTGGACCACATGAAACAATTCCAACAGCACTGTTAGAAAAACACAGACACAAATAGACAAAGCTCCTCTATTTCCAGGTTCCTTTCTGCAGTCTTACCTTTTTTTAATCCTCCTACTTTGTTCTGCATTCTCTTTCTTCTTCTTATGTTCATGATGACTGACTTGTTTCCTCTTTTAATTTTCCTTCAACTTTCTGTCTAATCCTGCTTCATTATTGCAAGTGCATCCCTAAAAATATTAGTGTAAATTATTTTAAGTACTTATCTTTTTTCATTGAAAACACGTTTTTCACTTTTACATGTATTTCTTCCTTTATGCTGTGAAGTTGCATGGTTAAATGTTTTTGGCTGAAATTTTTAAATATATGGAAATGGATAACCTTTATCTTCTAAATGCCCGAGTGGAACTAAATTGCTCATGGATTAATTATATGGTACTGGCATAAGCTGTTTTATGAATATTTCTGTTGTTTAGAAGTTTCTTTACAAGTTTCTTTAGAAGAATCTGATACAAAAGTGTGTGTCGAGCATAAAAACGTACCTCACACATTATTTCTACTTTATGGTGGGGTTTATGAGGCCAAAACTTAGATGATGTGCTTATTTTCTGCTTTTTCTCTAGAAATTTTAATCAATCTTTCCAACACTTAAATTAGATTTTTTTGATCCAGTGAATGTTATTCTAAATATATAGTAAGAGAAAATGTTGGAACTATAAGCAGTCTGTACCCATATGACAATTCAGAAAGATATTTAGTTTTCAAATTTGAATTTTCTTTAACTTAAAATTGTTCGGGCATGTTTTAAACCTGAGGTTTTGGTGTTTCTGTGGTATTAGCAGTTGGCAAAAGTAATGTCTATAGGGGCCCAACCTCAGAAAATAAAAGTCAAAGGGGTGAGTTTGGTTTGGCTGGGAAAATATAATATATTTCCATTTCCTATTTCTAATGTCTTAAATCATCGGATTTTATTAATAGAATAAGTTGGACCACATGAAACAATTCCAACAGCACTGTTAGAAAAACACAGACACAAATAGACAAAGCTCCTCTATTTCCAGGTTCCTTTCTGCAGTCTTACCTTTTTTTAATCCTCCTACTTTGTTCTGCATTCTCTTTCTTCTTTTTATGTCCATGATGACTGACTTGTTTCCTCTTTTAATTTTCCTTCAACTTTCTGTCTAATCCTGCTTCATTATTGCAAGTGCATCCCTAAAAATATTAGTGTAAATTATTTTAAGTACTTATCTTTTTATATAAATTCTGTTTTCATATACATTTATCTGACTCTTTTATAAATGTATTTCCACACAAAAATATTTCTGGCATAAGTATTGTTATAGGCTGAATTGAATCCCCTGCCAAATTCATGTGTTGAAGTCCTAACCCCCAGTACCTCAGAATATAACTGTATTGGGAGGTCAGGTATTTAAAGAGGCAACGAAGATGAAAGAGGTCATTGTGGTGGGTCCTAATCCAACAGGACCTATATCTTTATAAGAAGAGGAGATTGGGACACAGGTGCACACAATACCATGTGAAGACAAAGGGAGAATTCAGCCTACAAGCCAAGAAGAGGCCTCAGCAGAAACCAGCCCTGACAATAGCTTGATCTGGGACTTCTAGCTCCTGGGACGGTGAGAAAATAAATTACTGTTGTTTTTAACTACCCTGTCTGTCCTTTGTTATAGCAGCCTAAACAAACGAGTGCAACTATTATCTAAAAATCACATTTAAGATAACCAACCTTTGCAAGTTAGAAATTTGTAACTGAAAGCTCTCTTCTAATATACCATTCACAATATCCAATATACCAAATGTAGTATTGATAACATAAAAATTTCACACTTTCAAGTCCATAAGAGGGTAATTTTCTCAGACCCTTAGTAATTCATTTACATTTTCCTTTCTTCGGCTTTATCTACCAAATAAAGAAATCAGAATAAATTTTTTTCTAAGGTTTCTAGCTCTAAAAACATAATTCTAATGTTTATCTCTCTAATGACAAAGTTAAGCATTGTTTTGAGCACCCATTCTTTCTCTCTCTCTCTCTCTCTCTCTCTCTCTCTCACAAGGCAAGAAGGAGGATTGTTCACGAAGTGAGTGATGGGCAAAATCTGTTTCAGCCTAGGTCAATGTGAATCACTTCATACACAAAACACTAAATGAGTTATAAGTTAAATGAAAAACTAGTCATTGAACAGTCACCCCAAGAAATTATGTGGGTCCTTATTTTGCTTACCTTAATTTCACTTACCACCTTCCTCAATGTGAAAGCTAGAGTAGAAGAGATAAAAAGAAGTTATCAACAACTCAGCGAAGATGTCTCTGGTTTGATGTTGCTTTTACTGAAGCATGCTTCCCTTCTTAAGACTACAATAAGCTGGGGTAATTACATTGACCAACTGTGTGAAAGGAGAGAAGGAAGAAAAGGCAACAAAATTGAGGGTAGTTGCATGGGCAGACAGTTGGAAAAAGAAACAAAAATATAGAGCAGAAATGGGAAGTAAGCAACAGAAGGGGCTCTCTCTCCCCCTCCCTCCCTCTCTCTTCCTCCCCACCCCTCCCTCCTGCTCCTTTCCTTTCCCTCATCTTCCATTTGTTAGATTTCCTAACAAACCATCTCTCCTCCATTTACTAGCTTAGTCCCTTAGTGTACAAATCTTGCTGATTTCTTTTCACTCTTTATTTGTAACTCTCAGTGCTTTGAAAGTGAGGAAGGGAGTGATGGCAGTTTTTTCAAAACAGTTTCTTCTCATCTAAATTTCTATAATTCCTAATTGATTTCTGTACCACCAACCCAGCCCCTCATTAATCTGTCCACCATATCTCTGCCAGAAATATGTTTTGAAAATGCAAATAAATCACATTGTTACTATGATTCCCAAAGCTGTACTGAATTCTGTCACCTTCATTAGCTCAGCACAAAGACTATCACCTCACCTACAGCTATCCCAAAATACTTCTAATTCCCAAACAAGTTATGCAGAGTCTTGTATTGGCTGCCTTTGCACACATACATTCCTCTGTGTCTGGTTATTTCCTATTCATCCTTAGAAATTCACCTTGTGCCATCCTCCTCCAGGAAGCTTTCTGTGCATGTGTCACAATGAACTTTATATGGAATTATAGTTGATAGATTTATTTGTCTCTCCCTGCTTCATAAGACTCTAAGCAAAACAGCAAAATGTCAGCAATGAGGTAGGCATTACGTATTAGGAGGTGCTATCACATAGCATTAAAGAGTAGAAGCTGTAATATCATCCCATACCAGCTAGATGTGCTATGTGCCAAGTGGTTGAATCATTTACCCTATTGGTACAGTAATTTCATCATTTGTAAAGTTGAAAAAGCCTGGCTTATAGTAAGCATTCAAGAACTATTATGATAGTTTTGAATGTCTACATTTATCTGTGTTTCTTTCTATATCTACATCTATGTTTGTGCATCTGCCTAGAGCAGAGCAGAGTCCAAAACCCTGTTGACTCTTCATGCAGGTGTGTGTGTAGTCTGGTCCCTACAGTAGGGCTGTGTTCTCTCAGAAATGGGCTCTAGAAGCCAGTTTTAGATAAATTTTTCAAATGCTCTTAAAAGTAAATATGTTCACTAGGTACACAAATGTTTTAACTTTGAAAAAGACCCCCAGGCAAACTTTTAATTTTATTCAACCAGTGCATACCAGTAGAATCTTACTGTTTCCTTATGGCCAGAATGACCATACATCCCACTGAGCTTGGGATGGTCCCAGTGTAATGTCTCTCATTCTGTCATAATGATTAATTGTGCTTCATTTCATTCTCAAAAGCATCCTGATTTGGACAATTCATTATATGACCACTCTATCTGTGGCTTGTGATCATTCTGATTGATCATGGTAATTTTTTTTCTGATTGGCTAGTGCCCATACCATACCAGCTGTGAAATGTTTTTCATACCAGATATGCTTATAAGAGTGACCTGATTTGTTCTCCTATAAACTGAATTAAATGCACATACATTAAGTCCTTAAAATAAGAAAAGTGAGAAGGACAAGACAGAAGAGAGCCTGATTCACACTCCACCCCCAAGGACTGACCTGCGAAGGAAGGGAACCCAAGCAGGTCTGAGTCCATTGGTGATGCCTTCCTCACTTCCACCCTCTCCCGTCTTCTCCCTCACCTGGACCTTCTCTCTTTTCTGGTTTCTTTCAGGTGAAGTCACTGTTGAAAATGTTTGTTTCATATTTTCTTCCCTTTCTAACCCCATTGGGACTTAAGATGCCCCATTTTCAAAGACAATTTTTATTCAAAAGTGGGAATTCTAGCTTTTGTTCCTCTTTATGTAAGCATCCTCCGCTGATTTGCAGATGATTTAACTAGAAATGTCTTCTATTGGACCAGCCCTAGAATTTCTTCAAAGAATACATTTGCTTGAAAGGCAGACTAAGAACATCAAGTTCTCTAGTTAAGAAAGCATTATCCTTGCCATATCCATAAGTCTGACCGCCTTAGCCTAAGAGGGTAATGAGAATTGTTCCATCCAATCACTTGGCAAGGAAGAATGTTTCTGCTACAGAATTTCTAATGGAATTAATGCCAATTGAATTCACATGGTAAGAAAAAAACTGCATATATGCAGAAACGTGCTTTCCAAGAACAATATGATCTTGGAGTAGAGTGTTTTTTCCCTTCACTGGGATTTTTAAGAGTAATGGGATCTAGAGTAGTGAGTAGCCATTGGTGTTAATTCCATGATTTCCTAATAAAGATAGAGCTGTAGTAGTTCAGGTTGGAGCTTAACTAATTTTGAAGACTAATGAAGACCATCCTTAAAGGTTTACTCATCTCTGTCTATTTATTGCCACCCATAGAA
>NW_005371324.1:277148-280289 GCF_000412655.1 Myotis brandtii
CATAGATACAGAGGACAGACTGACAGCTGACAGAGGGGAGGAGGTTGGGGGCTGAGTGAGAAGGGTGAAGGGATTAAGCAAAGAAAAAAAAAGAAAGACTCGTGGACACAGACAACAGTTTAGTGAATTCCAGAAGAATGGAGGTGTGGGGGGGCGGGGAGGGGCAGAGGTAGAAAAGAGTAAAGGGGGGATAAATGGTGATGGAAGGAAACTTGACTTGGGTGGTAAACACACAATACAATATACAACGATGTATTGTAGAACTGTACACCTGAAACCTATGTAATTTTATTAACCAATGCACCCCAATAGAGCCAATAAAAAAATAAATTTTAAAAACCTAATTGCAAAAAAATAATAAGTAAATAAAAAGATGTTTAAATGTTCTACTGCCCACTGGACCAATACACATCAGGACATCAAATAGGACTTGATCCAACATTCTGCCTGAAGTTTTTTCAAAAGCCTTTCTCTGACATTCGTGCCTTGGCCAGAGTGCTTTCCCCAGTGCTGCACTTGAACTTTCACTGTCCTCTTCTAAACACAATTAAGGTGTCCGTTTTCATTACTTCTCTCTTCTTTCCATATCTTAAATTACTCTCATGAAATCTTGTCATCTATATTAATAAAAGGGTAATATGCTAATTAGACCGGACATCCTTCCAGACAAAGCCATGGTGGCGGGGGCCGAGGCAGAGGCAGTTAGGGGCAACCAGGCTGGCAGGCAGAGTGGTTAGGGGAGATCAGGCAGGCAAGCAGGTGAGCAGTGAGGAGCCAGTGGGCCAGGATTATGAGAGGGATGTTCAACTGCCAGTTTAGGCCTGATCCCAGATTGGAGAGGGTGCAGGCCAGGCTGAGGGACCCCCCTCCCCTGTGCTTGAATTTTATGCACCGGGCCTCTAGTATTATAATACAATTCTTGAAACCTATGTCCCAACATAATGCTACCAGCAGAACTGAGTTAAGCAATGTCCTTTTGGTCCTTCTAACAGCTAAAAATAAGATAAAGGATAAAAAGTCTGTTAAAACAAATAATATCATCTAGCAGGTTAGTGGTAACAAAATAAGGATCAGGTTGATGTAACATTCTGGGAATTGTTTTCCAGGCTTATGTTCTGCAATCCTTCCAAATAATTGTTCTCTCTTTACTTAATAAAAATAATGTTTCCCTTTGAGAGCTGCTTTACCTGCTTCTACAAAATGCAGGCAGGACCAAATTTGGTTGCCTCTGGTTTTTCCATCTTCTGTCTATCATTTGTTTTCTATTTAAATATGTTAAAAGCCTAGAATAAATATATTTATCCTCAAGATTGAGGTTTTTTATCCCTGCATTAAATACAATTTTTGCAAATTCTTACCATGTAAGCACAAGTCAACCAATTCATCAATATTCATAAATTCACTGATAAAACCAGCTCCCAGAAGAGAATTTTCTTCATCTGTTTTTTCCTAGCCCCCATTTCTCTGTTTTTTTTATTCATATTCCCTTTGCCATATTCTATTTTATTCAGACAGCTTAAAGCATCACAGTGCCTCTTTGCCCATGCAACATCGTCTTCTCATTTCTGTAATATGCATTTTTTTCTTTTAATAAAATCTTGGCCCACTTAGCTGTATTCCTGGAACATCACGCCAGAAGTTCTTGTTATTTTTTTTCCAGTTATTTCTTCCAAAATATATCACACATTACTTTACTCTTGAAGCTTACATCATCTTCTTTCATCCCTAGCAAGAAATGACTACAAATATGCCACTTGGAGTAATTCTTTGTTATTTGATAATCAAAATTCCCATAACATGATCCCCAGGCAGTTCATGCTGATTTATCTTTTGAAACTTTTCCTAACAATAAAATGTTGCTGAAATAATTCTGTGATGTCTGTGTTTCATGGTTTCAAATAGGTTTTTCCCTTTTCCATTTTAACAGTCCCTTTCTTTACTTAGATCTCAGGAGGAACAGGAGGGACCCAACAAAGATTAAACCCTCATATCCCAATAACAGATACATCTTAAATAGTCACTTACCTTATTCTTTCATTTGTTCTCTTTTTTGAAATATTAATTCACCCTCTCCCAGATTGTTTTACTGGATAGGAATCCTTCCCTAACTTCCCTGACATCCAGCATTTGCATCAAAATATGGAATATACTGCTGTGTATTTGCTGTAACAATATTGCAAGATGTGTGTGGGGGGCGGAGGGGTGGGGCGAGCAGAAGCAGATGATTGCTTTGGCTCATTAGGAACTTACTACTAGTAAACTGGTCACTATTTATCCACCTAACATTTATTGAACACCTCTTCAATGTCATTCACTGTACTAGCTGCTCAATCAAGTGGTTCCAGCTTCCTACAGCTCATAATCTAGAGAAAACAAAGAAAATAGGTGGTTATGATCTAGAACAGTGATTTTCAACTGCTGTGCCATAAGAATTTTTAAAACATGCAATGCCTGACTATTTAGTCAGGGGCAATGACCTCTTTTCCTTAGATTGTCAAATAAAAAAATGACAACAGCTAATAGCGAAATAAGCCAGTCAGAGAAAGATAAGTATCACATGATCTCATTCATATGTGGAATCTAATGAACCAAATAAACTAATGAACAAAAATAGACTCAGAGACATAGAAGCATGAATAGCTCTTGAACCTCAGAGGGAAGGAAGGGGAGGGTGGGTGGGAAGAGATCAACCAATGAAGGGGGATGGGAGCAGGCTGAAAGAGGTTAATGGTGGGGAGGGGGGAAAGGAGGACCTCTGTAATACTTCCAACAATAAAGATTTTTAAAAAGAAAAAAATGACAATAGCTAACACAACAATAACCATCCGGTACGAATGAATCAAAATTATACTTATTTTTTTGTCAGATTGGCAAAACATATAATTTTTTTGGTGTGCCACAGAATTTTAGTAATTAGTTTATGTGTGCCATGAGATGAAAAGGGTTAAAAATTGCTGGTCTCGAGTATAAAATCTACAAGAGGGAGTGGAAGTATTACTGCAAACCCCTAAATCAGTGTAAGAAGAGGGTGGAGGAAGGAGAGAGTGGAAAGAGGAGGACCAGTAGAAATTAAAGGGACATAGACCACCAACTTACACCATACACAAAAATAAATTCAAAATGGATAAAGGACTTAAACAT
>NW_005371324.1:281310-284251 GCF_000412655.1 Myotis brandtii
GGTTGGGGGGAATGAGGTCACATATGTAATACCTTAATCAATAAAAAAATTAAAGATTAAAAAAAGAAGTAATGGCAAAAAAAGAAAAAATAAATCATATTGAAGATAAATCTCCATTTAGAATGCTTTTCTCTTTTCTGTCACACACTGTGACGGAATTAAAGTGCCAAAGTTATGGTGTAAAAAAAAAAAAAAGAAATTAATGGGACAGAAGAGAAAGGGGGCAGAGTGCTCCAGGCAAAAAGAAAGCAAAGAGGGCATGGCTGAGAATTTTATTGAGTGGTTGAGGTGATGTGCATGGCTCCAGACAGCTGTAGAAACAAATCTGGGGAAACAGCGGGAGATGATGCTAAGAAGCAAGAGCCAGTTCTTAATAGAACCTGTGTCACAAGTTGGAGAGTTTGCCCTCTGTCCCACTCCTTGTCTATAACTATAGTCACTAGACTTCTGACTGGCGCTTGGAAAGAGGTTCCAGGTTCTATTATCTGCTTTCTGCTTTTCAATACTTGAAACTCTTTTGATTCCAGTCTAATTGGAATCAATCTCATGTTCCATTTCTCCAAATTATCCCAAATGCCACTGCCAGATTAACTATACTCTTGTATTTTATCTCTCATATCTCTGTCTTAAAATCTTCAGCTTTAATTGACTACCAAATACAGCAGAAATCGCTATACAATGTGATCCCAAATGGATACATCCACTATCATTTCCCATTTCTCCCCTAAACACAGTTTACACACAGGTACTAGGGTTCCCCAATTCCAGAGCCTTGCCCACGCTGTTCTCACAATATCCTTGCCATTTTTCATTGACTCAAACCTTTTCAGTCTTCTACACACATCTCTAATGTTAGTTTGTCTCCTTGCAATCAACACTGCATCTTATTCCTATTATCTTGCAGCATTTATTGTACTCTGCCCCATAGTTTTATGTATTCACTTTATTCATTTGACTGAAATGATTGCTCCCTCATGGTCAAAACTGTATCTAACACCATTTCCTGAGCAGAGGTGTTAGGTAAATATCAAATTGGCGCTTGTTAAATTGATGACTATTAATAAAGCTCAGTCAATTTACTCTTTTCTTCCTTGAAGATCATAGTAGTTACTTTGTCACCTCAAATTCCTTTACTATGCTGTTTCCAAGGAAGGTAGAGGCTGGTATTTTATCTCTGTTTTATGGAAATAAACATTTGAGTATTAAGGCGTCATGTTTACTTAAGTGTATTAGGCCTGGAGTCTAAGTTCCAGGCTCCATGTCAGTGTTTGTTTATTTAGTCCGTGCTAGATCCAGGCCTCTCCCTTATGAAATTAAAAGGTTATATATATATATGAAGAATTATTTTTACTACTATATTTCATCAACAATGGGAGGAAAGATAATGAAAAACTTATTAAACATCACTAAAAAATACGTTAGGTGTTTTCTAATTTTACACTTCAGAGCTATAAGGACTTCACTTAAAGGCATAGAGTTAAGAAGCAGTTTGGAATGCTCTAGATTAATTTGAGCTGCTTAGGGTTAATTTGCTAAAAATCAACTTACTCAGAGCCATTTTACCACATGACAAACCCAGGAAAATGTCAGCTCCATATGTCAAGGTTACAGGAGCATTTGTTGCAACTGTTGGAGCACAGGGTCAGGGGTGGCACACAAACCCACCAAAATAGAGAAGGCTATGACCTGGATTTAAGAAAGAGATCACCTACTTACAAGTAAAGCATTGAGCGCTTGACAAATACTAGGCATCCAAGTGGTAAAATATGCATGAAATTAGCACCCAGCTAAATTGGAGAGATAAATCCTTAGTAAAATGCTAGGGTACCCAACCAGAGGGGCTCAGTTGGTTGTGCATCGGCCTGAGCACTGAAGGGTTGCTGGTTAGATTTCCAGTCAGGGCACATGCCTGGGTTGTGGCCGATCACCTATCAGGGCATGTGCGGAGGCAGGCTGATCAAGATTTCTCACATTTCTCTCTCTCTCTCTCTCTCTCTCTCTCTCTCTCTCTCTCTCTCTCTTTCTCTCTCTCTCTCTCTCTCCCACTCTGATAGATAGATAGATAGATAGATAGATAGATAGATAGATGATAGATAGATGATAGATAGATAGATAGATAGATAGATAGATAGATAGATAGATAGACAGACAGATAGATAGATAGAGATAGATAGATAGATAGATAGATAGATAGAATGACAGGTAAAAAATGCTACAGAGAAGCTGAAACTTTGAAAAAATCTCCCATAATTCATCA
This sequence comes from Myotis brandtii, assembly GCF_000412655.1. Classification (NCBI taxonomy): domain Eukaryota; kingdom Metazoa; phylum Chordata; class Mammalia; order Chiroptera; family Vespertilionidae; genus Myotis; species Myotis brandtii. The sequence goes on from NW_005371324.1 coordinate 283,568, forward strand.
ATGTTGAGAAACTGACTTTTTGGAAACTGAATTGTCCTGAGTGTAGTTTGGAAAGATGTCTAGCCTTGGGTGCTGACACCTTCTTCTTCTGTCAAGGTTCTGGGTTTGTAAACGGTCACAGCAGCTGGTCTCTGATCCAAGGCCTTAGTCTGCACCTTAATTCTATCCTACCTAGTGTTACTTTTTCTTGTCTTATGTCCTTATTTCAAGATTTTAAATCTTATGATGGTTTGAACCATGCAGCACATCTTATGCCTCCTTAAGTTCCTAGTACCTAGCACACTGTCTTATATTTGGTTGCCAGTTGGTTAGCTTTTGAGAGATCAGGTGAGAGCAAGGCATCAACCCAATTATCTTGTCTTTAAGGGGATGGTTAGGGGAACCCTCAAAAGATATTCCCTCCTAATGGTGGGTCAATAGTTTCATCTTTGTATATGACAGATAATGTTACTATTACAACTAAATCAAGAGTATTCCAGAACTAAATAAAGTTTTCCTGCCTACTCTGATTCTGTTCAACTTGATTAAAGTCTTTTCTTTTTTAAAAAATATATTTTTATTGATTAAGATATTACATATGTGTCCTTCCCTCTTATTTTTAAGGTGAATTAAATGTTATTTTTAAAATATGTTGTCAATTAATTGATCTTTTTTAATTAAAAATTTTCACTGAAATTTTTTTTT
>NW_005371324.1:284435-288741 GCF_000412655.1 Myotis brandtii
CCCCTACCTTCCCTCCAAGGCCCGACAGTCCAATCAATGTAAGGTCTTTTCTTAAGTAGGAATTGGAAAAGGAACCATATGTTATCCCTTTAAATCCTACCAATTACTGGATAATTTTTATATAATAAACTGAATTGCAGAGGTTTCTGTTATCGATAATGCTTACTTTTAGTAAGAATTTGAATTATTTTAACAACTCATTCTTCCTATTTTGTAATGATGCAAAGCCCAACCAGAGCACAGTTTCTCAAGCTCTGATCCTGGGCTTCTGGCTACTTTATTATTTTAGAAATGCCTGCCCTTGCCCCCAGATAGTATGACCCCTAGGTGACCTGCCTTTATCTCTGACCCTTAGGGAGGAAGGTCCTTCCAGATCTATAGCCTGGGATGCCTCCTTGAGTCTTAGCCTTGGAAGTCACTAACCTGGCCCAGCCTTGTGCTGAAATTTGTTAATGAAACCAAAGTTCAGCCTCTTGTGAAATCTAATTAATGCCCATTATTCTAAGCTATACTTTGTGTGTTTCCATAGTATTTTCGGTATTATATTTTAGATTTACCCACATCTGACTTCCCACTATATTCTGAACATTCTTTTTGCCCCTGTACTCAAATGGAGAGTTGCTTTTCTTTCTTTTTTAAAAAATTCTTTATTGTTTAAAGTATTACACATAGTATTACATATGTCTCCTTTTCCCCCCATTGACCTCCCCCTCAGCCAATCCCCTCCTCCCCCCCAGCACAGGCCCTCACCCCCCTAGCCTACTTGTTTCTTGCTAAGCCTTGGTTTTACCCTTGTTCTGATATATGAATGGAATCATGCTCTAAGTGTGTAGCAATGTTTCAGTCAAGAACTCCATACATGAATGGAAACATGCTATAAGTGTGTAGCAATGTTTCGGTCACACAGGTAGCCAAGAGCTGCACAACTAGGACTTGCACCAGCTCTCTGACTCCCTGTCTGTGCCTCAGCCACTGGCTACTATGTTCTCCCAAGTGGGACAGCATCGTAGCATAATCTCCATACCCACCCATGCTGTTGCGAATGGCAAGAGTTCTTTCTTTTTTACAGCAGCATAGTATTCCATGCCTTTCTTAATATATGCATTCATGCTAGGGAAATCAACCTGTTCTGTGAAATGACATGGTTCTCAAATCTCCTATAATGTAGTCTAATCAATGTGAAAACTACTAGAACTTAAGCACCATGAGAGCAAGGAGGTCCCTTGTGCTCATCATCACATCCTAGTTTATAGAACGGAAGCTGGCAATAGCCACTGCTGGTCTCAGTCCTGTTTGTAGTACAAAAGAATACTTGGCTACTTGCAACATTATGAAGGGAACAGTGGTACTTGGGTCTTTTCAGATGTCTGCAAATCATGAAAACTCCAGGATTCCTTTCATACCTGAGAGACAGAACACAATCTAGGATTTGTATACAATTGTAATTTAAAATTTTTTTCTCACAAATATTTCTCATTCATGTTGTTTCCCAAGAACACTTCCTTTGACTACTCAAATAAATGTCATTTTTTAAACTTTACAGGTTCCGTTACTTCTATTTCCAAAATGACTGCCATACCCCCATGGAAAAGCAGGAAGTTTGCTGTAAATTTGGGCGTAGGGAGTGGTCCTTCAGGATGACTTGCAGAGGCAGGAGGCCCCACTCCCTAGAGGTCTCCTGCTCTGAGCAGTCCAGCCTGCGTCATGACATGCCGTGTTCAGGGACCCGAGCCTGAACACTGGACATTCTCATCTGGAGGTAGATGTGCCACAAGGTGCCCCTAATGAGCCCAATCCGCATGGGACCAGAGCTCTGTAGGAATAACTGAAACCTAGCCAGCAGTCGGGGTTTGGATGTGTCCCCATTACATGGGCCTGGGGTTCCCTAAAAGAGACCAGACTCAAGGAAACGAACGTGTAACCCTGAAAGAAAAGGTGCCCTCATGTAGGCAAAGCCTGGCGAGGAGCTGATTTCCACGGACTGTGTCCAATCTGGGTCCCTGCCTGGGTCTGAGCCTGGTTGGGGGCCAGGTGGAGGGAAATCATGATGCTCACTGAATCCAGGGTTCATGGAACAGAGATCGTCAGAGGGAGAGGCGGCACCTAGGGCCCAGCAAGAGGAAATACGAATAACTTGAGTAAGAAACCTTAAGCTGAAGGGAACGGAACAAAACTTTAAAGGTTGAAGTTCAGCTCCTAGCAGCTTTTTCATCAAAAATGTATACTCCTGTAAAAAGAAGACAGCAACATCTATTTAAAAGTCTCTATGTCCAGCACTTGCGAAAGAAGGTGAACATGCGGATGGTCGCCTAAGCTGGAACTAGGAGTGTGGTGCCCTTGAGTGTGCCAGCAGGTGGGTCACCCTCTGGACATAGTACTTCAGGCTCACTCAGCACCAGGGTGTTCCAGGGAAACACCAGTCGGGGTTTGGATGTGTCCCCATTACATGGGCCTGGGGTTCCCTAAAAGAGACCAGACTCAAGGAAACGAACGTGTAACCCTGAAAGAAAAGGTGCCCTCATGTAGGCAAAGCCTGGTGAGGAGCTGATTTCCAAGGACTGTGTCCGATCTGGGTCCCGGCCTGGGTCTGAGCCTGGTTGGGGGCCGGGTGGGGGGAAATCAGTGATGCTCACTGAATCCAGGGTTCATGGAACAGAGATCGTCAGAGGGAGAGGCAGCACCTAGGGCCCAGCAAGAGGAAATACTAATAACATGAGTAAGAAACCTTAAGCTGAAGGGAAAGGAACAAAACTTTAAAAGGTGAAGTTCAGCTCCTAGCAGCTTTTTCAACAAAAATGTATACTCCAGTGAAAAGAAGACAGCAACATCTATTTGAAAGTCTCTATGTCCAGCACTTGCGAAAGAAGGTGAACATGCGGATGGTCGCCTAAGCTGGAACTAGGAGTGTGGTGCCCTTGAGTGTGCCAGCAGGTGGGTCACCCTCTGGACATAGTACTTCAGGCTCACTCAGCACCAGGGTGTTCCAGGGAAACACCACTGAAAGCAGTGACTTTTCACTCACTGGAACCTTGGCAGGAGCTGGAGTAGCCAAGTTCCCAGACGGCAGAGAGCACAAGGCCAGGGGCCAGGGCACAAGGAACCCGAACAACTTACTACACTGTTCCATGTTCTTCACATGTTCTCATTTACTCACTTAGTCCTCAAAGCCATCCTATGAAGTAGGGACTATTATTATACTCCTCTCCCATTCTACAGGTGAATGAATTGAGGCACAGAGAAGGTAAGTAACTTGCCCAAAGTCACACAGGAGCAGCACAGTTGAGGTTCAAAAGCAGCTGGCTGCTCACCTCAGTGCCTCCATGCGCCTCAGGTGACACTTCTCTAGCACTTCCTCCGCGCCAGATTCCCTTCCAAGCACTTTGCATAGGTGAACACACTTGAGGCTGACAGTGAGGATAATGATAGCATTAGGTAAAATTTACCTAGGTCTTCTTCTGTTCTGGGGTAATTTTTAAAAATATTATATCAATGTTAAATTTCCTGAAAGTGTTCATTGCACTATGGACATGTGATGAAATTTTCTGGTTTTTAGGAGATGCATGCTGAATTATTATGGGATAATGGGTCATGATGTCTGTAATTTACTCTCGAATGGTTCAGCCAAAAGGGAAAGATATTAGAAATGGATGGAGGAAGGTAGAGGATATAGTGAGTGTGACGGGATGATGAAAACTGGCAAATATACAGAGAGGTACACAGATGTTCAAGGAACTATTCTTGCAACCTTTGTATAAGTTTAAGGTTTTTTTATTAGCAAGCTTTTAAATAAAAGACATTTTTAAAACAAGAAAATAATTGGGATTCGCTAATCTCAACTACTGCAAAATGCAACCTGAAATGGAAATGAACTGGTATAAAGAAAAGCACGGCTGCAGGGATTTCTAAAAAATCCCATACGATTCTAATGTTGAAAACAATGTCACAGAATACTATAGGACAATGAAAGTGAATAAAATAGTACTAAATATACAATGAAAGAAATAGTACTAAATATATCGACCTGAGTGGATCCCCCAAAATAAAAATGTTGAGTGAAAAGTATCAAGTTGCAGAATGGTACATGCAGTATGAGATCATTTATATAAAGTTTTATTGAGGTATAACTGACATACAAAAGTTGCACACATTTATGTATAAACCTGTAAAACCATCACCATAATCAAGGTAACAGAGATATCCATCACCTCCAAGCTTCCTTGTGTCTTTCTTTCTCTTGTTCTCTTTATCTTCTCTCTCTCTCTCTCTCTCCCTCCCTCCCTCCCTCCCTCCCTTCCTTCCTTCCTTC
>NW_005371324.1:289075-296375 GCF_000412655.1 Myotis brandtii
GAGTAGATGGCACTACTATACACAGAGAGACTTCCACACAAATAAATGCCCCATATCTCTCTTTCCATTCATGTCTTTTAGAATTCCTTTCCTGCAGTGGACCAAAAGAAAAATCTCTCGTGGGGGAAAAAAGCTATAGTTGTATATAATGCCTCTTCCATTTCACTTGCCATGTTTTTGCATCCTGCTCTGTGCCTTGGGAATCTCACCTGCATCAACTGCATCAACAGGATTTCCGCACCCTCTGGGTTCAGGTTGGGTTCAGCCAATGGTGAGCTACCGGGAAATCAGATGGAAGGGTGAAAGTGAGGTCAAAATGTCTATTTTGTCTCCCTTCTGCTAGGTTGCCATGAACTGGCCCACTCCTCCATCAAAGTTCGTTGCTCTGCTCAACACAACTTAAGACAATTCTCCCTCCCTCTGGATTCTTCTAGTTCCAGTAAGTGCTCTCTGCTTCATCCCCTTGTGCCTTTGAGTTGTAAAAATTGAGCTAATATTATCCCTTGTTTCCCATATTATCTCTTAAAAATAGTCCATTTTTTAAATAAATGCTCCTTGAGTTGTCCCTTGTAAAACTTATTAGTTTTATTCTTCTACCTTTAGATATTTTAATTAGAATTCTGTTTCCTCAAAAGCAATGAGAATCTAATGAATTGTTACAGAGTATATTCATGTATTCATTTATTGAATAAATATTTATAATATACTAACAAGGTATGTAAAGTAAATAATTTTTAAAAATGTTTTGTTATCATTAGGTCACAAACTGTCTTCAAAGATGTCACAATCAATGAGGAAGACAGAACACAATCGACTAATTCTTATTTATATTATATTACATATTAAACTATTCTTAAAGTCTATATTACTGTATATACAAAGTTATGTGGAATTCTAGAGAAGGGAGAACTAAATTTGAATCTATTATTAATGTCTTCTTGATCAATGCTCTTCAAAATAAGTCAGTATACTGCTTTCTTCATCAAGAAAGTCTTATTATGCCCTGGCTGGTTTTCTCAGTGGTTAGAGCGTCAGCCTGACAACTGAGGATCTTGGGTCTGATTCCCAGTCAAGGGCATGTACCTCAGTTGCAGGTTCTGCTGTCCCAGTAGGGGTGTATTTGGGAGGCAACCAAATGATGTGTGTCTCTCATGTCGATGTTTCTCTCTCTCTTTCTCTCCCCCACCTCCCTCACTAGAAATTAATGGAAAAAATATCCTCGAGTGAGGATTTTTTTAAAAAAAGGTCTTATTACAAAGAATAATAATGAAAATAACCGATAAACTGTTTATAATAATGTATATATTATATATATAAACTTTATATATGTAATAAATACATTATTATAATGTACTATGTAAGAATATAATTATTATAACTGATGAATAGTTATCTATAATAATAAAAGCATAATATGCTAATTAGACTGGACATCCTTCCAGACGACCTTCCGGACGAAGCCCGGGCTGCATGGGTCTTGGGTACCTGCCGGCGGCCAGAGGGAAGCCCGGGTCCCAGGTGCCAGAGGGAAGCTGGTGCTAGCAGACGGGGGATGGAAGGCCTACTCTTGCACGAATTTCGTGCATCAGGCCTCTAGTAATAATAATAACTGTTAAGTCTGTTTGCTCAATGATATACTTGATTTACATTCTAAAGTGGTACCTTATCTTGTAGTGAACCCATAATAGTTTGTAGACCAGAAATGGACCACTTATTTTATAAAATACAACAAAAATGAAGAGTGAGATAAATGTCTGCCTTAAAAGTTTGTCAATAACTTCCTATAGACACATACATATTTACAAAGTGGTTAACAATCCTTTTATACAATAATTTTTATGAACTCCTATAATAAGATATAAGGCCAAAAAGTAAAAATTAGTTTGTTTTTAGATAAGGAGGAAAAAAAAAGTCATTTTTGTCCAGTATCAAAGACTTTACCAATTGTTGGAGGTTCAATCCAAGAATACACTGACAGGAGTGGGCATATAAACAGGAACAGCATGAGAAGACTGATTCTCTTACCTTAGTTAGTATTAGAGTCACTTGCTTTGGCTTGTCAGTTACACCATAAATATCTCCATTGCCATAGAAATGTGACACCATCCTGCCTGGGTACTACTGTCCTAAAGAAAATAAGCTCTAAATGGTGATGGGAAAAATAAAAATTATAAAAATAAAATAAGCTTTAGTTTATAGACCAGAGAAAAACTTCCATAAACAGTATCTGTTAGTGTTCAGTCTGGGCATTTCAAACAGAGAGAAATTAATACAAGAAACTACTTAGAAAGATGTTGGAAGAGCTACAAGAGCCTGAAGAGATAAGCTCAGCCAAATATCAGTAACACCAGGACTCACTACCATGCCAGAGGTGTGAAGGGGGAAATGATTTTACCCAAAACCCACAGTGTGGGCTTCTGAGAACTCCCCACTTCCAATGCTGCTGTGGGGCATCTGGCACAAAGGCCTGCTCAAACACCCACTGCCACTGTCACGCTGACTGAGCAAAAATCCAGAGCTCATACTGGCCAGTAGCCTTTACTGCCTGAATGAGGAAAACTCAGAGTATTTACCCAACAAGACTATAATTTAAAATCAAAGGGGAAATAAGAAGCTATCCAGACAAAAAAAAGTTAAAAGAGTTCATTGCCATAAAACCAGTATTTACAAGAAATATTAAAGGGTCTTCTTTAAGAAGAAGAAGAAGAAAATACAAGGAACATAGTTATAAAGAATAAAATGGCAATAAATATGTGCCTATCAATAATCACTTGAAATGTAAATGGTGTAAATGCTCCAATCAAAAGACATAGGGTAGCTGAGACAGACACAGACTAAAAGTAAAGGGATAAAAAAAGATATTTCATGAAAATGGAAATAAAAATTTTAAAAGCTAGGAAGCAATACTTATATAAGACAAAATAAGCTTTAAAACAAAGTCTATAATAAGAAATAAAGAAGGACACTACATAATGATAAAGGAAGCAAAACAACAAGAAGATATAACCTTTGTAAGCATTTATGCACCCATCATAGGAGCACCTAAATATGTAAAGCAATTCTTGAAGGACATAAAGGGCATTGTCAACAATAATACAGTCATAGTAGGGAATTTTAACATTCCAATCACATCAATGAATAGCTCTTTCAGACAGAAAGTCAATAAGAAAATGGTCACCTTAAATGACACACTAGATCAGATGGACTTAATTCATATCTTCAGAGCATTTCACCCCAAAGCAGCAGAATATATGTTCTTTGCAAGTGCACATGGAACATTTCCTATGATTGACCACATGTTAGGACAAAAAACAAATCTCAATAAGTTTAAGACTGAAATCATATATCAAGCATCTCTGACTATAATGGTATAAAAATTAGAAATCAAATCACAATAAAAACATTTAAAACACACAAAGACATGGAGGCTAAATAACATGTTACTAAATAATAAATGTTTTAAAACTGAGATTAAAAAGGAAATAAAAAGATATATTGAAACAAATAAAAACAAGAACACATCAACCCAATATCTATAGACACAGCAAAAGTAGACCACAGGAAAATTCATAGCATTACAGGCCCCTCAAGAAATCAAAATTTTTTTTTCAAATAAACAATCTAACCTTATACTTAAAGGAACTAGAAAAGGAAAAAACAAACAAAGCCCAAAGTGAGTAGAAGAAAGGGAACAAAAAATATCAGAGCAGAAATAAACAAACTGGAGTTTAAATAATCAATACAAAAGATCAATGAAACCAAGAGCTGGTTCTTTGAAAAGATAAACAAGATTGACAAACCTTCAACCAGGCTCATCAAGGAAAAAAAAAAAAAAAAAAGAGGACCCAAATAAATAAATTTAGAAATGAAAGAGGAGAAGCAACAATGGACACCACAGAAACACAAAGGATTGTGAGAAAATTTTACAAATAACTATATGCCAACAAACTGGACAGTCTGGACAAAACAGATAAATTCCTAGAAGCATACAATTTTCAAAACTGAATCAGGAAGAATCAGAAAATCTATATAGACAGGTTACAACTAATGAAATAGAAGCAGTAATCAAAAACCACCCAACAAACAAATGTCCTGACTAAATGGCTTCACAGGTGAATTTTACCAAACATTAAAAGATCTGATACCTGTCCTCAAACTATTCCAAAAAATTTAAGAAGAATAAAAAAATCCCAAGCTCATTTTACAAGGCCAGCATTATTCTAATTCCAAACCCAGAAAAAGCACTACAAAGAAAGAAAATTATAGGCCAATATTCCTGATGGAAATAGGTGCTAAAATCCTCTGCAAAATGTTAGTGAACTAGATCCAGCAACACATTAAAAGAATCATACACCATGCTCAGTTGGGATTTATTCTGGATATGCAAGGTTGGTACAATATCTGTGAATCAATACATTTGATACATCATATAAACATGATCATATTAATAGATGCAGAAAAAGCAGTTAATAAAATACAGCACTCATTTATGATAAAATTTTTCAGCAAATTGGAAATAGAGAGCACATATCCCAATATAATAAAGGCAATATATGGCAAACCCACAGCCAACATCATACTCAATGGGCAAACGCTATAAGGTTTCCCTTAAGATTGTGAACAAGACAAGGATGTCTGCTTTTACCACTCTTATTCAACACTAGAGGCCCAATGCACAAAATTCTTGCACTGGGGGGAGTGGTCCCCTCAGCCCGGCCTGCACCCTCTCACAGTCCAGGATCTGTAGGGGGATGTCCACCCCAGGGATTGGGCCTAAGCTGGCAGTCAGACATCCCTTTAGCAATCTGGGGCTCTCGCAGTCCAGAACCCCTCATTCCTTACTGCCTGCCTGCAGTGGATTATTGCCTGGCAGTGGAGGCGGGAGAGGCTCCCACCACTGCCGCTGCGCTTGCCAGCCATGAGCCTGGCTTCTGACTATGTGGCGCTCCTCCTATGGGAGCACAGCTCAGCCAGAAGCCAGGCTCACTGCTCCTTAGTGCTGCTGAAAAGGCGGGAGAGGTTCCTGCCACTGCCGTGCTTGCCAACCATGAGCCTGGCTTCTGGCTGAGCAGTGCTCCCCCTATGGGAACACACTGATCATCAGCGGGAGGCACCTGCATTGAGCGTCTTCCCCCTGGTGGTCAGTGCACATCGTAGCGACCGGTCATTCTGTCATTTGGTCAATTTGTATATTAGGGTTTTATTAGATAGGATAGTACTGGATGTCCTAGCCACAGCAATTAGGATAGTACTGGAAGTCCTAGCCACAGCAATCAGATAAGAAGAAGAAATAAAAGGCATCCAAACTGGAAAGGAAGAAGTAAAACTCATTATTTGCAAATGACATGATACTGCACATAGAGAACTCTAAAGATTCCACCAAAAATCTATGAGAACTGATAAATGAATTCAATAAAGTATCAGGATACAAAATAAATATCCAAAAATTACATGCTTTTTTATACAATGAGCTGTCAGAACAGGAAACTAAGAAACCAATTCTGTTTACAATTGCATCAAAAAATTAATAAAATAAAATATCTAAGAATAAATTTAACCAAGATGTAAAAGTCCTGTACTTGGAAAATTATAAGATACTGAAGAAATAAATTAAAGAAGATACAAATATGTGGAAGCTTATACCATGTTCATATACAGGAAAAATTAGTATCATTAAAATGTCCATACTACCCAAAGCAATCTATAGATTCAACCCAATTCCTATCAAGATACCAATGGCATATTTCAAAGAACTAGAAAAAATATTACAAAAGGCCCAAAACAGCCACAGCAAGCTTGAGAAAGGAGAACAAAGATGGAGGAATCACACTATGTAATATGAAACTATACTACAAGGTCATAGTTATCAAAACAGCATAATACTGGCATAAAAACAGACATATAGATCAATGGGTCAGAGTAGAGAGCCCAGAAATATGCCCTTGCCTTTAAGGTCAATTAATATTTGACAAAGGAGGCAAGAACATATGATGGAGTAAAGATAGTCTATTCAACAAATGGTGCTGGATGGACGAAAACATACAAACAGTAAAATTAGATCACTTTTTATACCATTCACAATAATAAACTCAAAATGAATTAAAGATTTAAATGTCAGACTCAAACCATAAAAACCCTAGAAGAAAACAGACAGCATGATCTCAGACATTTCATATAACAGTATTTTTTCTGATACATCTCCATGGGCAAAGGAAACAAAAGAAAAAAATAAACAAATGGGACTACATCAAACTAAACAGTTTGGGCACAGCAAAGGAAACCATCAACAAAATGAAAAGACAACCCACTGAATGGGAGAATGATACGTCTGACAAGGGATTAATACCCAAAATTTATAAACAACTTCTACATGTTAATACAAAAAAAAATCAAACAACTCAATTAAAAATGGGCAAAGAATCTGGATAAACACTTCTCCAGAGAAGTCATACAGATGGCCAATAGACATGAAAAGATGTTCAACATCACTAATCATCAGAGAAATGCAAATTAAAGCACAATGAGGTATCACCTCACATCTGTCAGAATGACTAAACTCAATAAATCAACAACCAGGTATTGGTGAGGATGTGGGAAAAAGGGCACACTAGTTCACTGTTGGTGAGATTGCAGATTGGTGCAGCCACTATGGAAAACAGTATGGAGTTTCCTCAAAAAATTAAAAATGGAACTGCTGTTTGATCCAGCAATTCCACTTCTGGGAATATATCAGAAGAAACCCGAAACACTAACTTGAAAGAATATATGTATCCCTGTGTTCATTTCAGCATTACTTACAACTAGAGGCCCGGTGCATGAATTTGTGCATAGGTGGGGTCCCTCTGGGAGGTCTGCAGGGATCGGACTGAAACCCACAGTCCAACACCACCTGCAGCTCCTACCTGCCGCTCCCGTTCTTCCTGGCCCCACTGTGCCTGCCACAGTCTCATGCCCAATCAGTCCCAATCAAGAGAGGCTCACACTGCTGCAGCAGACCTCACCAGCCATGAGCCCTTCATCTGGTGCCCTCCCAAGGGGAGTGGCCTGCAGGATCGGGCTGAAACTGCTCTCTGACATCCCCCGAGGGGTCCCTGATTGCAAGAGGGTGCAGGCCAGGCTGAGGGACCCCACCAGTGCATGATCAGGCCGGGGAGGGACTGCAGGAGGGTTCCAGGGCATGTCCAGCCTATCTTGCTCAGTCCCGATCAGCTGGACCCCAGCAGCAAGCTAACCTACTGGTCAGAACATCTGCCTTCTTGTGGTCAGTGCACATCATAATGACTGGTTGACCAGTTGACTG
>NW_005371324.1:297407-306849 GCF_000412655.1 Myotis brandtii
TGAGGGGCTGAGGGCTGTTTTCAGGCAGGCCAAGCCTGCAACTGAAGCTCCCAGTCTCTCCTTTTTTTATTTTTATTTTTTATTCTGGAATTTATTTACCTTCTGTAATTGAAACTGTGTTGTGGCTCCAGCTCCGAGGATGGCTGGCTGAAAGCAGCTTTCTGGGGTTTGTTTAGCTTCTATAATTGCAACATTGTTGCATCCGGAGCTCAGAGCTGGGCCGCAGCAGGCGGGGAACCTTGGCTTCCTCCATCGCTGGGGCAACCAAGCCTCATGTTCGCTTCAGCTGCGTGGCTGCCGGCCGCCATCTTTGTTGGCAGTTAATTTGCATATCACCCTGATTAGCCAATGGGAAGCGTAGCAGAGGTATGGTTAATTACCATGTTTGTCTATTATTAGATAGGATAGCTAAGATTTGGAAGCAGCCCAAGTGCCCATCAGTAGGTGAGTGAATAAAAAAGTTGTGGTACATATATACAATGGAATACTAGTTGGCCATCAAAAAGAAGGAAATCTTACCTTCAGCATGGATGGATCTGGAAAGTATTACATTAAGTGAATAAAGCCAGTCAGAGAAAGACAAGTACCATATGATTTCACTGATGTGTGGAATCTAATGAATAAAATAAACTAGCAAAATAGAAACAGTCTCATTGATACAGAGAACAACTGACAGCTGTCAGAGGGGAGAGGGTTTGGAGGACTGGGGGAAAAGGTGAAGGAATTAAGCAAAACAAAAACAAACAAACAGAAACCTCACAGACACAGACATGGTGATTAGCAGAGGGAAAGGGAGTGGGAGAATGTAGAAAAAGGTAAGCAGGTGATAAATGGTGATGGAAGGAGACTTGATTTAGGTTGGTGAAGACACAACATAATATACAAATGATGTGTTATAGAATTATACACCTGAAACCTATATGCTTTTATTAACCAATGTCTCACCAATAAATTCAATAAAACATTTTTTAAAATAAATGCAATATGTCTTATAATCCAACAAAATGTCATCAAGAGACTCAAAGAATCCATTTTTACATTACACTGCCAAGGAAAAATGGGCAAAGTGAGAAGTTGTCTGGAAAGCAGAGAAGTCCTTTTGAATCACTCTTGCCAATTAGCACATTTATTTTATGTGAATAATATTTTTCTGCCATTTATTTCCTCTAGTTCAGTGTTTTGACTTTAATATGTCCTAAGAATATTTATTGAAAATGGCATTTTTTGTTAATGAAAATTCCTTCTTTCATCCTGCAGAATTCAGCACTGGATCAAAAGTAACAAGTAAAATAACATGCAAATGTAATACACCATCATTCTCCACTCCAGCGTTACACCAGGGAGCCCACTGCAGTGTTACAGTGTCTCAGATGGGGACACTGTCAGCAATATGAAAGCGTTCATCTCATCTATATTATAAAAACCCCTTGGCCGTGACACCGTCACGCTGTCACGACCAAAGACTGGTCCCCAGGAGCTGTGTGCGTGGCAAGGCGCACGCAGGTGGGTGGGGCTGCGTGCGTGGCGAGGCTCACCCAGGTAAGCAGGGACTTGACTCTGGGTCCCGCGTCCCACCCAGCCCGGCGGTAGTCAGTCTGGGTGCTGCTGGCAGGAGGGTCTGGGTCTCACGCAATATCACGCGCTAGGCCTCTAGTTTCTGAAGAACATGCCTACTTAAATGCCATAGGCAGGCAGTCCACCAATGCCAAGGGGATTCCTTTCGCTTCAGTTTCACAGCTCTCAGGAAAGACATGGGGAACTATGTGACTCTAGGAATGAAGAAAGTGACTTATAATCATACTTTGCCTACAACAGTGGTTCTCAATCAAGGGCTATTTGTCCATCAAGGGACATTTCTCAATGTCTGAAAACATTTTGGTTGTCAAAACTGGTTTCAAAACTGGCATCTAGTGGATAGAAACGGTTGCTGCAATACATTCTACAGTGCACAGCACAGCACCACAAACTCCCCCACCCCCCTCCCCAACACACACACGAAAGGAAGAAAATTATCTAATCACATATGTCAATAGTTAAGAGAACAACATCTCTGAGACATTATTAAAAATATTCTAAAAGCTATTGTACTACTATTACAGGAATCTATGTTTCACTTTCATTTTTGTCATCTTCATCATCCAGATCCTCAGAGCATTATTTTAACATCAGTAATAAAATAGCTATTGTTTACCAAGCTGTTTATTTATACAGTGTGCTATCCTAAGCATGTTTGTGTGCTGTTTAATCCTCCCAATACCCAGTGAGAAATAAACTGTTGATCGTCACCATTTTACAGTTAAGACAACTGAGGCATAGAGACCCACCCCGGTCACACAGCTCCAAGGAACGGGATGCAAACCCAGAAGCAAATCTGACTCTAGAAGCAAACTCTTAATCCACAGTGCCCCCTCCCCAAAATAGCAAGAGAAATAGAAACCAGAGAAGAACCGTAAAGGCAATTAATTTTCAAAAAGAGAAAGAACAATAGTTTTTTAATGAGCTGCTGGATGACACGAAGTCATACTTCATCAGCTCTTATGCCTGACACCAGTGCTCAGTCCTGAGAATCCTGGCCTCTTTATTAACACATGGAATGACCAGAAAGGGCCCACGTTACATATACTGAATTAGCCCAATTTCCATCTGTGTGGTTCTCCAAATCTCTCTAGCCTCATTTTATGGTAGTTAAAAAAAAATCTGTTCTTAAACTAATTCAGAGCTGACTTGTATATATAAAAATAATATTTTCCATGGAAACTTGAGGCAAGGTTTTTGGCCTGAATGATGTTGAGTGGGTGGGGAGCAGCAGGCTAACTGTTGCTCCAACTATTTTACTTTGTGTGGGAGACCCAATTAGAAGTAAACTAGCTTTGTCATTGTAGCCCAACTTAGGCTAAACAAGACAGCAGGGTGGGACCCTAGAGCTACTAGCATTTGAAGAATACACACACAAACACAACTGTAATTTGAAATGGAAACAGTTAATTGATGCCATCTGTCACTAAGTGAAGTCTCCTTAGTCATAGGTATGGGCAGAACTGGGGATGGGGGTGGGGGATCAGAGATAAGTTATGTAAAAGGGAAAAGGTCAAAAATATTCATCTAGCTGGTGAGAGCACCCAGACAAGATTAAGAGTAGAGATAACAGTGCCATACCGTATCCAGGCCTTCAACTGAATGGTTGATAAAAGCAGTGGTGGTAGTTTTTAAAGTGTCGCTTGAGAGTAGTTAAAAAGGGTTCATAAGATTGGAACTAAATGAGATAAGTGTTTCTAAACTATGTAGGTCTACTTAACCTCAAATGAATTTTTATCTTGTTATGATTATTCTATCAAAGTCCTGATTCTATCATTATCCCTTTATTATATCCCTTACCACATAGTATTTCATTTGTCTGCTAATGTGTTAGTCTTTTTCATTAGGTTGTGAATCTCTTGAGATTATGGACTAGGCCATATTCATATTTTTCATCCCCAAGATATAACATGGCATTTGGCACATAATAGGTGACCACAAGTATATTGACAAATGAAGTAGGTAATGTCATCTTGGAGATTGTAGGGAAATGCAAAAAGCCTATTACTGTTAAATATTTTTATTAGTGACTTGGGGGGTATGGAAGTCTTGGAATATTTTTAAATGGCACAAGGGTAGAAGGGTTAGCTAAACATGTTGAATGACCAAAGTAGAATTAAAAAATATCTCCACCGGCATGGCAATTGGGCCAAAATTAACAAGATGCAATTTAACAGAGATAAATATAGAATCCTGTTCTTACGTTCAAATACTCAGTTGTACAAATACAAGCCAAATTTGTCTTCGTTAGTAGTATTTTATGTGACAAAGAACTTCAGTGATTTCATTGAGAGGAATTTTAATATGAGCCAAGTGCATGATCTGGCTGCTAGAAAAGCTAGTGTGATCTTGGGCTGCCTTACCAGAAGTGAGTTATTTACGATATGTCACCTATTTAATGAGGAAATAGTTTGGTGTGGCCATTGGTGGTGGTGTAACACGTAGAACAAGAGGGGTGGAGGGCCCACTGTAATCAGTACAGTCATGCCACCTCAGGGCCTGTGTTCAGCTTTAAGTACCACGTTTTAAGAGGGGTATTGGCACACTGACGTCTGAAGATGCTCCACTACAAAGAGCTCCTGAAGCCAGATCCTATGTTCCTATGCTGGACAGAGAAAAAGAACTCAAAATGTTTTAAACTAGAGAAGGAAAGGCTTTCTTTGAAGATTTTGATGACTAGATGGGGAAAATGTGCCATTTCCTGTTTGGTGATCTCCATGGCTAAGGCCACCTGCCCACCACTTTTATTCACTCATTAAATATCTCTAATGTGCACTGTGTGAAAACACAAATCCTGTTCCTACTCAAGGAAAACTCAAGGAACCCTGATTTAGTAACTCCGTTGTCTCAGGGTCAAGTAAAATCGTTGGTGACTTCATGATGACTCTATGGAATCTTGTCCCTGTGGCCAATCACCCCCTTCCCCATTTCAGCATCTGAGTCCTTGCTTGTTCTGCAGGGTGTGTTCATCTTCCTGATGGTGTTATCACTTGTCTGCCTTCCTACCTGGATTTCTGTGTTTGATCTATTCACGGGCTCCCTGTCACTGTGCTGAGACAGACATCACCTTGAGACCCTCTTCCCTCGGTGACTGCTGACTCTGGAGACTGTTCCACCTGCCAGGTTCCTGAACATATCTAATCTCCAGGTTCCATATGCGCCCACAGTGGCTTCCCCACTGCTTTCCTGCCCTTAGGATCTGTGTGACTCAGAAGACCGAATCGATCACAGGGAGAGAAAATAAAGTGGAAAAGATTTTCTTTCATTCAGTTACAGGGAAGATGTTTCTAATAATCCAAGCTTTTTAAAAAAAAAAAAAACAGGATGAGCTGCCTTGTGAAAGAAGAGGCTCACCATTCCACCATGAATAATTTTTCAAATGAAAAAATTGAGTTTCTGAGAGTAAAGTGATGTTGAAAAAGGCTCACATCAAGAAAGTGATAGTCGACCATTGAACTCGTTTCTACGGCCACCAAATCATAGCTTTTGTCACTGCCCCACACTACCTACCCTGTGGCTCTAACCTAGAATGAGTCACTGACTGCCTTGGAAATTCTACTCATGCTAGTAAAGACAAATGTTTTAGAAACAAAGGTAGGAAACAAGTAGAATTCAGAGCAGAACCAGTTCTTGTATAAAGACACTGCCACCCACAAACATGGAAACAGTGTATTTCCTGAAAATATTTATTTGCTCATAGCCACAGCCTGACAGACTTACCTAACCATTGACGGCTTAAGAGTAACCAAAAGACAGCAAGCACTGTGGGGAAAGAACTTGAATCTGAAAAACAAGGCAGACTTAGTCAGTTGGCACAGAAGGGGTTGGCTTTGGAAACAGGCAACCTTATTGTTTGAAATCTTGCCTCTGCCACCTCCTAGCAGTTTGATTGACCTTCCTGAAATTCTGTTTTCTCATTTACAAAAAATGGGGAAGAGCATGTCTACCTTGCAGAGTGTGAGGTTTGAAATGACATCAAGTAAAGCCTCTCGCCAGTACTTGTCACATTGAAAGTACTTGTGATGATGGCTGCTACCCTGGACCCCCAAAACTGCCATGCTAGGGAAACACGGCACTCACCTCCAGAGAGCAGGTAACTCATGTAACCATGGGTAGGGAAAAGGAAGGTCAGGATCCTGGTGCGGAGCAAAGAGAGAAAAGTCAGTGATCGGCACGCATTGCACCGAACCTTGAGCTACTGCTCTGCTTAGCAAAGAATTTGGAGGACCAAAAATTACTGCAAGTAGAGTATTTACAATAGATCAGACTTGGTAACAGCCCAAGTGCCCATCAGTAGATGAGTGGATAAAAAAAGCTGTGGGACATTTACACAATGGAATATTATACAGCTATAAAAGACAGGGATCTCTTACTCTTTGGGACAGCATGGATGGACCTGGAAACTATTATGCTAAGTGACATAAGCCAATCTGAGAAAGACAAATATCACATGATCTCACTTATATGTGGAATCTAATGAACAAAATGAATTGACCAACAAAATAAGACCCAAAGCATAGAGGCATGGAACAGACTGACATAACTGGATGTGGGAATGGGGGATAAGAAGAAATAAACCAAAGAACTTACATGCATAGCCCATGGACACGGGCAATAGGGTAGTGAAGACCTGGGGGGTGGGTAGGGGCTGGGCAGAGGGGGATGAAGGAGGGGAAATGGGTGATATCTGTAATACTACCAACAATAAAAATATATACATATTAAAAATAATTAATAAAACAAAAATTACTGCAATATCTAATTAGATATTCCCTTGAAAAAATTCTTAGGATGACTATGTTACTAACATGCACTATTTTACATAATCTCTTCTGGGACAAAGAACTTGTCCTACACATATCTCTATTCCTAATGCTGGTTCAGTGTCAGTACTCAAGAAGGTTTTATTGAACAAAATAATAAATGAATTAATTAATGTCATTCAAACTATCACAAAAGAAACATAACATACACAAGTCCTCATAGCAAACACACTCAAGAATTTCCTAATCCAAGGGTCAGCCAACTTTTTCTGTAAAGGACTGTATAATAAATATTCTAGACTTTGAGGGACACAGTCTCTGTTATACATACTCAATTTTGCCATTGTGGCGAGAAAGCAGTAATAGACAATAGGAAAATGAATGAATGTGTCTGTGTGACTTATAAACACTGAAATTTGAATTTCATATTATTTTCATGTGTCATAAAATCTTTTAAAATACTTTTTCAACCATTTAAAAATGTAAAAACCATTCTTAGATCATGAGCCACAAAAAAAAACGAGTTCTAGACTCTTGTCCATGTCATAGCATCAGTGAGTGTTGTTATGCAAAACTGCTTCCAATTATTTACAAAAGGACTGAAGCTAAAGCCATTTCTCTAAAACAAACAAACAAACAAACAAACAAAAAACACAAAAGAAAACTTCTAAACATTTTTTTTACATGGGGCCAAACTGAAAATACATACTAATAGTAACTTAATGCTAGTTTTCAACCTCCAGTGGTTGACCTGATATGCCTGTATCTTGATAATACATGAGGCTTAAACATTTCTTTTTCTAAATGATAATTTTTTGGAAAATCAATGATGATTTCATGAATATAAATGTAATCAAGTATCATCAGGATCTTCCTGAGGGACCTAAACTTCATTATTTTTTCATTTTAAACTTATGCACAGAATCTAAATAAATTAACATATATGTTTACAGAGTTCAGATAAGCATCCACATTGTTATTTACATTGCACTTATGTTATCTCTGGCTCTGTCTCCTGTAAAATGTCAACACAGAAAAAAAACAGAACAGAGTATCTATGAGATTTAAATTCCTTCTAATCTAGTCAGTTTATACATTGGCTACAGAACGCAAATTGAAAACCAAAACTATAAAGAATGAGACAATCTTTAGATATTTAAAAAAATCAAACAATTGTAGTCTTACCACATGTGTTCATTTTTATTTTGAACAGCATTATTTATGTTTTGCTGGGGGAAAGGCATCTATCCTAATATATAAAACCCCAGGGTCCATAACTACTGACCAAAGGCTCACCCGAACACCGGAAGTCAGTCCTGCAGTCAGTGCTGGGTTGCCGTGGTGCCCCAGCACTGACTGCTGCTGGTGCTAATTTGCCGTGGCGACCCAGCACTGACTGCCGAGGGGGCTGTGGATCAGGCCCGGAGAGAGTTCCGGAGGGAGAGGCAGGGTCTGACAGCTGTTGATCAGCCGTTGCTTCTCTCTTTCTCTCCGGGCTTCGCCAGCAGCCGCACCTCCATTCTCTCGGGCCTCCAAGGGGGCTGCTGATCAGCCCCACCTCTCTGATCAGGCCCAGAGATAGGCCCAGAGACACTGTCTGGCATAGAAACCAACTGATCAGATCTGGGTGAACTATGAGGAGCCAATGGCTGCCTAGGAGGCGGAGCTTTTGACGCTGACTGGCATAGAAACCGACCAATCAGAACCAAATTGGCTGGCAGGGGAGGGCAGTTGGGGGCAAGATCAGGCCTGCAGAGGAGGGAAGTTAGGGGTGATCAGGCAAGCAGAGGCTGTTAGGGGCAAGATCAGGCTGGCAGTGGAGAGCAGTGGGGGTGAGATCAGGCTGGCAGGGGAGGGCAGTTAGGGGCAATCAGGCAGGCAGGCAGAGGCAGTTAGGGGCGATCAGGCAGGTAGGCAGAGGGGTTAGGGGCAATCAGGCAGGGAGGCAGAGAGGTTAGGGGCGATCAGGCAGGCAGGCAGGTGAGCAGTTAGGAGCCAGCAGTCCCAGATTGCGAGAGGGATGTCCACAGGGATTGGGCCTAAACCAGCAGTCGGACATCCCACAAGGGGTCCGCGATTGGAGAGGATGCAGGCTGGGCAGAGGGAAACCCCCCCTCCATGCATGAATTTCATGCACCGGGCCACTAGTATATATTTAAAAGCCTAAGCAACCATTTGACTGTTTGACTGGTAGCTATGACGCGCACTGACTACCAGCGGGCAGATGCTCAATGCACAGGCATGGAAACATGGAACAGACTGATGAATCTCAGAGGGAAGTGGTGGGGGGAGGGAGGGAACAGATTAACCAAAGATCTTATATGCATACTAGAGGCCCGGTGCATGGATTCTGGCTGGCCTGAGAGGATCTGGCTGAAACCAGCAGTCCGACATCCCCTGAGGGGTCCCAGATTGGGGCCTCCCCTTAGTTCTCGAAATCTTTGTGTACTGTTGGATTATAGCATCTACACTTTTACCTTTACCTGGAAACTTTCCAAATAAATCTAATATCTTAAAATGCTTTACATGATCTATTTGTCTATGAATAAATATCTATTTTGGTTTTTTCTGTTGTAATTATTTGAAGCAGTATGTGCTCATTGTAAAAAATAAAATAGATAGAAAAAGAAAAATGAATAATCTCCACTAACCCTGAATCAATCCCATCTTATGAGCTTACCAATGTTACCTATGTGGTATCTAATCTCCTGGACCTGTATCTATATTCACCAAGGTATATACCAACATATGTATCCATCTATTGATTTTTTACTTTATTTTTTAAAATAAATCTTTATTGTTCAGATTATTACAGTTGTTCCTCTTTTTCCCCCATAACTCCCCTCCACCCAGTTCCCCCCCCACCCCCTGCCCATACCCCCCCACTGTCCTCGTCCATAGGTGTATGATTTTTGTCCAGTCTCTTCCAGCACCCTCCACACTCCCTTCCCCCCGAGAATTGTCAGTCCACTCCCTTTCTATGCCCCTGATTCTATTATATTCACCAGTTGTTTATTCTCATCAGATTATTTATTCACTTGATTTTTAGATTCACTTGTTGATAGATATGTATTTGTTGTCACTTTGTTGTTCATAATTTTTTT
>NW_005371324.1:308210-320663 GCF_000412655.1 Myotis brandtii
GCTCTTAGATCTCCAAGGAGGTGCAAAGTCAGCCACTGCATGAGGCCACCCAGCAGGAGCTACAGAGAGATCTGCAGTTTCCTCCTCTTTGTTTGGGGTTTGGAGGTGCCCAGATGAGGCACAGCTGTGAAGTAATGCAGGCTGCTGATGAGCCTTAGGCCTTCTTTTGGAAGCTCTAGGGTTCTCTGACCCAGCTACAGATTGACAGGTTTTTAGGCAGAGAAAGGTCAGGCCATTCGTATGCAAAAGCCTCTGGGCACAACTTGGGTGGGGTTGTAAATTGTGTGGGGCGGGGTCTCAGTGTATCACCAGGGTGGAGCAAACCGAAATGGCTGCCAGTCTGCTTTGCCTTGGAGAGGTACTGGGGTCTGTGTCCCTCAGCCCCGTGCAGGAACAATGAATGTTGCAAGCACCTCTGACAGATTGACAGGTTTTTAGGCAGAGAAAGGTCAGGCCATTCGTATGCAAAAGCCTCTGGGCACAACTTGGGTGGGGTTGTAAATTGTGTGGGCAGGGTCTCAGGATATCACCAGGGTGGAGCAAACCGCAATGGCTGCCAGTCTGCTTTGCCTTGGAGAGGTCCCGGGGTCTGTGTCCCTCAGCCCCGTGCAGGAACAATGAATGTTGCAAGCACCTCTGCGAGAAAGCCGCCCTCACGTTCCGGCCTGATGCCAGACAGTACAGTTTCTCTCCGTATGAGTTTGGGTCCCCAAATTCTCGCCCGGAACTGGAGTTCAGAGCAGTCTAGAGCTTGTATGTCCATCCCAATTGAAAAAGACAACACCATACCCAGCTGCCAGCCCCTTTCGCGCGTACCTCCGTACCTCCACACTTCCACACCTCTGCCCTCCTACCAGATTCAATGTGCTTTTCTCTTTCCTTCTAGTTGTAGAATTTCCACTCAGCCAGCCTTCCCACAGTTCTGGATGATATTCATTTTGTCTTTTAGTTGTAGTTTTAATGTGGTTGTGTGCAGCAGCAATTTCAGGTGTTTACCTATGCCGCCATCTTGGTTGTCTCTGATTTTTTACTTTATATTTTAAATTCAGATTATTTTTTACATGTTACTTTGCAAGTTGTTTTATTTTACTTTAAAATGTGTCTTGGACATGCCAGTCAATATATATTATTGACCTTATTCTGTTTTCATATCTGCATAATATTTCACAAAGTAGGTTAATAAAATAAATATTTTAATAATTATCTAAATTGATGGACATTCATATTTTTTCCTGATGTTTTCACTACAAACATCCATATACATGTTTCTTTGTACACTTGTGCACGTATTTTTCTAAGACATTGTTACAAAAGAGGAATTTGCCATCAAATAACTTTTCTGAAGAGTTAAATGAGCTCACTCCAGGTATATGTGAGTGTTGATTTTTACAAACTCTTTAATGTTTTCCATTATGATGGGTAAATAATTACATTTTATTATTACTTATTACATACTTTCTTCAGT
This sequence comes from Myotis brandtii, assembly GCF_000412655.1. Taxonomy (NCBI): domain Eukaryota; kingdom Metazoa; phylum Chordata; class Mammalia; order Chiroptera; family Vespertilionidae; genus Myotis; species Myotis brandtii. Next base: position 309,676 of record NW_005371324.1, read on the forward strand.
ACTAATGAGGTTGATTGTATTTTTGAATATTTATTGAACATCTAACTTTATCTTTTTTCATAGTATTTTTCTTTTTTTAAGCAATGCATAGCAATACGTTAATGTTTGCAATAATAACTCATTAGTATTACCAATATTTTCTCTGAATTTGCTATTTGACTTTTTTGTGTTGTAGTTCAACATAGAGAGAAATGTAATTGGTGTCTGTAGTCATCTATCTATTTCTTTAGGTCTCTTTTGTTCCTTCTTTCTTAATTTTCCTTTTCCTTTTCTTCTTTCACTTTTTTATAATAGACCTTTACTATGTCTGGTATTTCTTTTCATATATGATATCACATATCTAACTTTGTGCTTCCCAGCTAACTTGTCAATTCTGCCAACACCACTTATTAAATATATCATTCTTTTCCCACTGAATTGAAATGTCACCTTCATAGAATATTAATCTATGTACATGAACTCTAGTTGGTTCTACTGATCTACTTATATATTTCCATGCCAAACCATACAGGTTTGATTATAGTAGTTTTATTATAAGTTTTGATATCTGGAATGCAAGAATCACATCACTAATATTGTCTCAAGAATTGTTGGTAACTCTGCAACATGTATTCTTCCACATGAATTTTAAAATTATTTTGTCCTGTTTTAAAAAGCACACATGGAAATTCTGATTAAACATATATAAATTGCTTTTATATATTTACTTTTATTTTTTATTTTTTTAATATCCAAAAAAAATTTTTTTAAATATAATAATGTTACATGCAATAACACCACCAATCATTCAAGAAAAATGATCTTAAATATAATAATATTACATGCAATAAACATTAATATTTCAAGAAAAAAGGATTTTAAGTATAATAATATTTCAAAAACTGTACTAATATTTATTTTTAAATGACATTTTTATAATATCAACTCTTTCAAATCAGAAACAGGGCATGTCTCATCACTTATTTAGAACCTTCAATAACATTTTATAGTTTTGTTAACACATATTCTGAAACTTTCTTTCAAATGCATTCCTTCCATTCTGATTGTTAACATAATGAAGAGCAATTAATTTGCTTTTACATTTACACTAATCTGATATCCACCCACTCTACCAAATTTTAATTTCTTTAAATAAAATCACTAGGGTTATGTGAAAATAAAAATATTTGTCTCTTTTAGTATTTATACCATTGATTTGTTTTCTAGTCTCATTACTTTATATAGAACCTCCAAAATAACATTTAATAATAAGAAAAAATAGTATGTATCCTAGTCTTAGTCTTACTCTTAATGAGACTAACCCTAATATTTTATTATACAAGACATGCTCTTGGTTTGGTGAAGGCCAAGGTGGGGGAGGGAGGGAAGGGGTGGGGAAAAGAGGGACACGTGCAAGTATGTCAACATGGAACTGGAGAGCATTATGCTAAGCGAAATAAACCAGTCGGAGAAAGATAAATATCACATAATCTCACTCATATGCGGGATATAATGAGCAACATAATTTGATGAACAAGAATAGATCCAGAGACAAATGGTAGAGGAGGAGGAGGTTAGAGAGCAACCAAAGGGCTTGTATGCATGCATATTAGCATAACCAATGGACACAGACACTGGGGCAGTGGGGGCTTGCCTGGGGTGGGAATGGCCCCAGGTGGGAATGGCTCCGGTGGGAGGGGGGGGTCAACTGGGGAAAAAGGAGACATATGTGAAACTTTAGACAATAAAAAATAAATAAATTTTTTTAAAAAGACATGCTTTTGAATTTTTTGATAAGTGGTCTTTATTATGTTGTGATTGTTTTCTGTCACTATTTTATTAGCATTTTTATTGGGAATTTAGTTAAGTTTAAATTTTAATTTGCTTTTTTAGACTGTTGATAAATGATACTTTTTTTCTTCTTTCATTTGATAATAAAGTGAATTATGTTGATGGACTTTTTTAATTGAACCATCCTTGCATTTCTGAAACAAAACCTACTTGATAAATTATTTTGTTAATACAATGCTGAATTTGATTTGCCTATGAAAGGCTAGGTCTATAATTTTTATATTTTCAGTATTGAGTTTGATATTAAAGTTATGTTAGCTTTGTAAATGCTGTGTGTACTTTTTCTATGATCTTGAATAATTATGCATAAATTATCTCTTTGAATATTATCTAGGATGCAGATGTAAAACAATCTGGGTCTCACAAGTTTAAAAATATTGAATGTTTTGTAACAACCTTTTATAGTATTTCTAATATCTTCTATAGCAATTAGTCTGTTTAGGTTTTCTATCTTTCCTAAGATAAAATCTAGTATTTATATTTTGCTTGATAAACTACATAATAAATTATATAATAAATGTTTAATTCACAACCAGACAGTTCTATATAATTCTTAAAATTATATTAACCTCAATAATAACTATAGTTAATTTTCTTTATTGTATATAATATTATATAATTTTTCCTTTGTTCTTAAATCAGACATTCTAGGAAAGTATCTATTATATTTTAAATAAACATATAGTAAATAATATCTGGGGAAATAAATAATAACTCTCCTGAAAATTATAACTTCATCCATAGGAACTTGGTGTAGTCATCAAAAAGATTTGTTTCCTCACTGACATAGTAACAAATCAGCCCAAGTAATAAGGGCACAATAAACCAATTTAATTCTTTAACACAATACAAATAGCCTTAGATTTTATTTATTCATGTGCACGTTTGTTTATTTGTTTATTTATTGGTCAACTAGGGGGATTCTACAACATTGTTTCTGCTTCATCTTATACTTGAGTTAATGCTACAGGTATGATAAAACCATCTAAGTCCAAACTGAAAGAAAACAAGTTACTCTTAATGAGAATAACCCTAATATTTTATACTTGTTATACTTGTTTGTGTCCTGAGATTGGATAAAAGTTAAGTGAAGAGATAAATATGTCTTTTATATTGGTGGGTTCAGGATAATTAATAAGATTTCCCCACTTTGCTTTTTCCTGCCTCCCTAGTATGCCACCAATGGATTACATGTAACCCCCTTACATCTTCCTCCTTTGATTCTAATGTATAAAGTAAGGTGCAAAACTGCCATCCTCTGGAGCATTTTTGCAATCTATTAAGATTTTGCTTCCCAGCAATTGTTGTCAAGTTCGGCTCAAATAAACTCATAAAAATTCTTACTCTCTCGAAAGATAAATACCACATGATCTCACTCATTTGTGGAATATAGAGAACAACATAGACTGATGAACAGGGACAGATCCAAAGACAGAGAAACAGTGATCAGACTATCAATCCCCAGAGGGAAAGTAGGGGAGGGTGGGGGTAAGGGGAAGAGATCAACCAAAGGACTTGTATGCATGCATATAAGCCAAACCAATGGACATGGACAACAGGGGGATGAGAACATGAGTGTGTGTGTGGGGGGGGGGAGACTTAGGGTCTGAGGGTTAATGGGGGGATAAGGACACATTTGTAATACCTTAACCAATAAAGAAATTTAAAAAAAAAAGAATATGAAAGCTATCTAAATTACAAAAACAAAAAAAATTCTTACTCTCTCTCTCTCTCAAAAAAAAAAAAAAGGTGTCCTAACTTTCTAGTTTAGAGTCAGGAAATTGTTATTTTCTTCACCAGGCCTAAGAAATTTTATATCATGGTTCCAGAGTGTCTTCAAGGCTCTTCTTAGTTGTACTTGTTTGTGTCACCATTAATATTTGTTGTCCATTATCTTGAATGAATCTGCATAGCCACTGTCCAAACATATAATTTAAAAAATGATTCAAAAACCAAAACAGTATGAAAATATGCTGATCAAAGATGATATCTCATCTTCACTAGAATAAACAATAGTGATTAATATCTTGGCAATCTTCCTGTAGCTTTATCTGGATAAGGACAAAAATGGGGGAGGGAAAATAAAAACGTTCACATAATCATAGGGACAAGAGTGATTGTTCTTTAGCCATGGTAGCAAGGATCCATCAAAACTGCTTTTAAATCTATTCAATTGATCAATGACAATTTTGCCTCAATTACCATGCTTTTTCAAGCCAACCAATCAATAACATCCCCTCACTTTTGAAAATCAGCCAATGAGCCCAGCCAGCATGGCTCTGTAGTTGAGCATCAATCCATGAATCAGGAGGTCACAGTTTGATTCCCAGTTAGTGCACATGCCTGGGTGGTGGGCTCGATCCCCAGTAGGGGGTGTGTAGGATGCAGCCAATCGATGTTTCTCATGTATATTTCTATCTCTCCTTCCCTCTGCCTTCCTCTCTCTCTGAAATCAATTTTTAAAATAAAAAATAATTAAAAAGTGAGCCAATGAGAAACAGACTTACTCCAAAAAATATGCCTCTGAATGCCAACCAATCAACATCAATGGTGGGTTCGATCCCCAGTAGGGGGTGTGTAGGATGCAGCCAATCGATGTTTCTCATGTATATTTCTATCTCTCCTTCCCTCTGCCTTCCTCTCTCTCTGAAATCAATTTTTAAAATAAAAAATAATTAAAAAGTGAGCCAATGAGAAACAGACTTACTCCAAAAAATATGCCTCTGAATGCCAACCAATCAACATCAATCTCACCGGAGTAATTATGCTTGAACTGATAATATTAACCCACTAATGCTTCTCAAAGTATACCAATCCCTGAACCTCTGCTGTTGAAAAACTATATATAATATTGGCATTCTACTCTTCTCAGGAAGACTACGTGTGATTGACATAGTTCTCCATTATTAAATAAATAATTCAGCATTGTTTTTTCATTCCTGATATTAAGTAGTGATCTCACCACCATTTGACATTCAATAAAGATTTATTTATGCTAACTATTGGGATTAAAAACACAACAACAAAGATAGTAAGGCAAGTTTGCTGCTCCCCTGAGAGTTCATAGAGTAAAATGTATGCTATTTTCAAATATGTTTAATGTTCTTAAACTCCCTGAAAAACAGTGAAGATAGACATAAGAAAGATATAGAAATGTGTAAAGAAAAATCCATGAGTTGATGCATAGTTGATTGAAATAAATCTAATTTACTGTTACACAAATAACTTATTCTTAATGATATCTATGATTATAATAATGCTGACTTCTAGTACACTTTTAAGTCTATTTTGGAATTAGATGAAGAGGAAGAGAAAGAGGATTTGAAAAGGAGAAATGAGTGAAGAAAGAATAAAAAGAAGAGAAAGTGAGTTATAGCAAAATATTTATGGGAAAAATAAAGCCTCAATGAACCTATAAACTGAACAAAGTATTTTTTGTATATGCTTTTATTTATTTCCCATAACCTCGCTCCTGGCCTCTGGGATATCCTCTATTTGTTCCCTTTGTCTTAACTGTGGACTCACTTAACCTTACCAGCTGTCAACTAACCCCCATAAGAAAGTAATAAAGCTTCCATTTAAAAAACTATATTGGGCACTCACTGTGTGTCAGGCCCCAAACTGAGTATTATCCCTCTCAGAGAGATTCTCCATGACTCAAAGGCACTTAAAACCCAAAATAATAAATATACTGATGAAATGTTAAGCACTTGGTATCTAGTAGGCCATATATTTGGGGGCAAGGAACATGCATATAGCCATGATCGTATTTGTGAACTATGGTAAATTCCATAAGCCTTATTAAATTTCAACTTACTGCTGCATTTTCCAGGTGTGGTAGACAGTTAGACATGAGCAGAGCAAGGACAATAGGCCAGGGTAGCCCTAGCCAGTTTGGCTCAGTGGATAGAGCGTTGGCCTGCAGACTGAAGGGTCCCGGGTTCGATTCCGGCCAAGGGCACATGCCCAGGTCATGCATATAGCCATAATAGTATTTGTGAACTATGGTAAATTCAATAAGCCTTATTAAATTTCAACTTACTGCTGCATTTTCCAGGTGTGGTAGACAGTTGGACATGAGCAGAGCAAGGACAATAAGCCAGGGTAGAAAGCCCCGGGATGCCTAGCAACAGGCAAAAAAGGACTGCACCCCCCAGGGTAACCTTTCCACCCCTAGCATATCGCTGGTCTTTCGGTTTGAACCCTCCCCTGACCTCTTCTCCCCTGGGCCAGGTAGAAAGCCAGGGGATGCCTAGCAACAGGCAAAACAAGGACTGCACCTCCCAGGGTAACCTTTCCACCCCTAGCATATTGCTGGCCTTTCGGTTTGAACCCTCCCCTGACCTCTTCTCCCCTGGCATCTCTAGGCATGCAGTAGGCCCCGTTGGAGGACAAACTGGAGCACACGAGAATAGCCTCATTTGACTCCCATACAAGCCCTTGCACGACCACTCCCTTACACATTAAGCCCCCAGGACTATGAGGTTCTAACCTGCATCAAATAATCTTAGGGACAAAGCCTCGGGTTTGTTGCCCACAGAGAAAGAGTTTCGGTCTAACTAGGGGATAGCATCTAGGCCTCAGTTGTGATTCAGCTCCAGGACCAGAAAGCAGCAAAACCAGACAAGCAATGCCATGGCTGACATCAGGACCAGCTGTGATGACTAATGACCCCCTAACCTAGCACCAACCAATCAGTGGAGACCATGACCCTGAAGGAACCTTAGGATGAATGACCCAGCCCGGCTTTCTCTACGGAAAATGCTTGGGCCTTTCCCCACACCCTTCCCCCAGGCACATTTTCCTCTCCTCTTTCTCCTAAGCTCCAAGGGCCATTTGTTTACCTGTGTAACTTGTTTCCTAAGCTCCAAGGGCCATTCTTTTACCTGTGTAACTTGTTTCCATTTCTTCTCCAGGTCATTTCTAGCTCTGTGACTTTCTAAATAAACTTGCTGTTATAGTTTGAGTCTTGAAACTGGATTATGTCTCAGCCAGAACTCAGGTGCCGAGGCTGCGGAACGTAGGTCCTGTCTGATTCCACAAGTCAGACACCTGGTACCATTTTGCCACCAACACAGGGATAAGCCTTCAGGATGAGGCCAAATATCTCGTTCACATTCCTCTGAGTCAGTATATGGACAGTGGGGTGAAGGAGAAGGGGAGGCTCTCATTGAAAAGTTTACCACATCTGGCCCTGGCCAGGTAGCTCAGGTGGTTAGTGCATTGTCCTGAGACACCAAGGTTGTGGGTTCAATCTCCAGTCACGGCACACGCAAGAAGCAACCAATGAACGAATGCATCAAGTGGAACAACAACTCTCTCTCTCTCTCTCATCCTCTCTTTAAATAAATAAATAAAATAAATTTTACCATAGCTATTGCAGAAAACAATGGATTTAGCTAATATATCCTTTGGTCACGATCAGAAACAGAAGCATAGCCTGAAGCATAGTCTCATTATTTTGTGTTTTGTGACTGCCATTATTCTCTGTGTATAAGTGAATCTAAGAAAGTTATAACAATTACATTATAGCCCTTTTGACTTTAATATTTTTTGCATAAGGATTTTAAGATTCATAATTTTGTAAGCACAGACAGAGTTTTCTAATTCTATTTGCTAAGTTACTGCTGAATTCAATACCCATTTGATGGTGATGCTATCTTAATGTCAGTTTCCATTATATTTGGTACTAAACTGGCCCTAAAACTTGTTTATTTTTTTAAACTGGAAAGGAAAGTAATTCAAAATTATATGTGTAGAATTAATTTTTTAAAGATACATTTAATGTTAATTTAATGTTTTTTGAGTAGTCAAAATTGTTCTCCTTATTAAAAACATTTGCCTTCTTAAACTACATTTATTAAGTACGTGAATTTTTAGTTTTTCAGCAAAATAGACTGTGTGATTTCTTAAAATAGAAAGTCACCACCTGAAACCCAAATCGTCCAACAGTTCTGCCCCACCTTCTGAAGTTTTTGTAAGCCAGAAGTTAAAGTCCAAAAAGAATCTCAGACATCTTTTTTTCCTTTTTCTCCCTTCCTTCATTTTTGAAGCACTGGCAAAACTGGTCTGATTCCTCCTCTTATGAAACTGAACCACAGAAAACATTGCGTGTGTGTGTGTGTGTGTGTGTGTGTGTGTTCTTCATTTATTTACATACCTTGATTACTTTTTTTAATGGAAATAGTTGCATTGTAATAGTAATCTAAACTAGAAACTGCCATCCCACCAAGTAAATGAGCTGTTTACATAACGAGGTTTCAGGAGGAATCAACATTGAATACTTTTTGAAAATTCATTGTCCTGTCTGGCTCTAGGACTCTAGGCTATCACTGAAGTTCTACCTGCCTCAGTTTCTCCACCGGTAAAAAGGACACAATTCCTCTCTGCAAAGTGTAATGGTTAGGAGCAAATGGGGTCAAACACAACAATGTTTGCAAAAGCACTTTATAAACTTAAAGAAAAATGTTAAACACAAATAACCTTTTCCAGTATATATATGGCAAGTCTAGGCACAGAGAGTGTAGAGGTGGAGGATTAAAATAAAAAAAATGCAATAAGACTAATGAAATGCACAGTAGCTTCTCTCCTTGACAGCCTAAAAAAGTAGCTATACAGTCACTATTGTGTTAACACTTTCAGTGAGGAAGAATTCAGACAGGGGGTCCAAGAATTCAGAGACAATCGCATTATGTCAATTTGTTACTCCAGACAGATATGCACTGAGGATTTCAGGAAATATACACTATGTATTATTGGGTTTCTAATTAAGAGACATTTTAATTCATTTTATACATCCTTCCTACCAGTAGTAATTATTTGCTTATTTTTACTTCATTTTATTACTGTAACAAATTTCTTATCACATCAAACACCACCTTTATCAAGTTCTTCCTGCAAAATTCCATGTCGATCTCTCCCACTGCATGTTTTTACAGCTAAGTCTGTGTCTACATCAGCACTTCTCTTAAACATTTGTTTCTTGGGAGGTAAAAACTCATCCATGAAAATTAACCACAGCTGAAACTTGGCGGACAGCTTAGAAGCACATTTTGTTTTTACCAACCTTCATGAAAATCCATATGGCTGTTTCCAAATTCCTGTATATCAAGTTTAAATAAAATAAATCCTGGCCAACATGAGACACTTATTTAGACTAATTAACTTCAAAACCTGTTTTTTAATGCAATTATTCCATGACTGGCTCACATCTCTTCCCCCACTCCCTCGGCCCCCACTCCTTTGGCTGGGAGGGTGCCTGGTTACCCGGGTGGCTGGCCTGGCTGACACCTGCAGCCCAACACTCCTATTTTCTGTGAGCTGCCAACTGAATTGTCACAGCAGAGGTTACCTTGGCTCAGACCAGCTCCTCCTTTTTCCCAAAGACATACCGCTGGCAGTATTGTGGTCACATCCATAACCCCCGGAAGGCAGCATGTGAAAAGTCACTGCTCACTCCAATAGGCAGAGCTGCCTCTGCTTTGAACTGTTGGAAATGAGTTCTCCAAGGGTCTCTCATGTTTCTGCACATCTTGCAAATGAGGCAGGAGCTGCTCTTTGTTCCAGACCCCCTTTCCAAGGATGTTTGTTCAGTGAACGGCCTTGGGGGACAGAGATAGGGTCTCCCTGTGGGGGAAAGGGCCGGCGTGTGTGCTCTCCAGCATAATCAGGGTAACAAAGGGCAGGCAGGCTTACCGCCCAGCATTACGGATTCAGACTCCTAAACCCCGGACCAGGAGTTTTCCCTCCTGCAGAAGCAGGTAGCATCTGGCCCTCTTCACCTTCACCTTCACCCTGTGGAGACTGGGGCTTAGGAAACATGCACATGAACGCTGACTGTCCGGCAACTGCTGTTACTCTGAGTGATAAACTGTCCTTCATCTCTGACCCTGGCATTCATCTCTCCTCACGGCATTCATGAAACGGTGGCCGGCTAACTAGTTAGCTTGTAACCAGGGTGGAGCTCAGGCTCTGGCAAGGAGGGTGACACTGAACACACGGGCCGTCTCTTTTACTAGAATGGAAGCTCCTTGCAAGCTGAGACCATGTCTACTTTACTTATCACTGTGTCCCCAGCACTCAGGCCTCTTCCTGGCTAATAAATCATGCTCAGTACATAGTAGTTGAGCGAGCGTGTGGAAGAGATCTAAATTCAAAAGCGGGGAGGCTGCAAGCCCTGGGGGCTCCCTGGTGACAAAGGGTTTAATGAAAAAGGGAGATGTAAGGTGAATTCTGACTGCTCCCCTGCATCCAGTCTCCCCTTCGCCCTGCTGGGAGAATTTGAAAATCTCAGAGACAAAGCCTCTCCAAAAGCTTGTGTCCTTTCGTCTGAGAGTAGAAGCACACCTTAGAGCAGGGGTGGGCAAACTTTTTGACTCGAGGGCCACAATGGGTTCTTAAACTGGATGGGAGGGCCGGAACAAAAGCATGGATGGAGTGTTTATGTGAACTAATGTAAATTCAAAGTAAACATCATTACATAAAAGGGTACGGTCTTTTTTTTTTTTTAGTTTTATTCATTTCAAACGGGCCGGATCCGGCCCGTGGGCCGTAGTTTGCCCACGGCTGCCTTAGAGCTTCGCCTTTGCTTCTAGTGGATGACAGGATGCGGCCTCCGAGGTTGTGTGTCCTCTACATTAGACTGCGTGTGGGTTTTCCTCTTCAGTCTCGGCTTCTGCAATGCTCCTGCTCTCCCTCCACAAATGGCAGAACTGGAGCAGCAGAGTGAGTGACAGGTCACTTATACCTGATCTTAAAAGCATCTGTCAAGACACAGTCAGGTTGTATTACTTTAAAGTGCTGGAATTAATTTATTTTTCCTGAGTCATTTTCCCCCCCCAAAAATCAGAAAGATTCCTCCTTCTGCTTCTTTGGTCTGGCTCCATGGCAGTGTGTAATTTATTGCACTATTTTCAGAGAAAGATTTTAAATTCCTATAAAGAACTGAGAGACTGCCCTTGCTGGTTTGGCTCAGTGGATAGAGCATTGGCCTGTGGACTGAAGGGTCCTGGGTTCGATTCCAGTCAAGGGCACATGCCTGGGTTGCAGGCTCGATCCCCAGTAGGGGGCATGTAGGAGGCAGCCGATCAATGATTCTCTCTTATCATTGATGTTTCTATCTCTCTCTTCCTCTCCCTTCCTCTCTGAAATCAATAAAA
>NW_005371324.1:321171-330907 GCF_000412655.1 Myotis brandtii
CAAGGCAGGTGCCAGGCAGGGCGCCACCGGGCAGTGCCAGCGCACCTCCCTGGACCCCGTGCGCCCGGCCCTGGCCTCCGCTTCCACAGACACTGCCAGTGGGAGCAAACTGAGCCAAATGGTGTGGTCGTTTTCTAATGAGGCTCAGCAGAATGAACCAAGGGAGGTTTTCTTGTGGCCAAAGCAAGACTCCGTTATGAATTCAGACCTCCAGAGGCGAAAGGCGTATGCACTCACCAGCTGCTGCTGTGCCGCCCTCCACACGCAGCCTCGCAGTGTGGTCATGCACGAAGTGCTCTCAACCCGGATGCCAGGAGTCCCCTTGCAAATGGCTTTTCATTCTGGGCAGTGAAGCAACCTCTGGGTGTGAAGTCGTCATGTCTGAGATTTACAAGCTATTGCTGACATCAAAAAATGCAGCGTTGGTGATTCTCCCTTCAGGGTCCTGTAGGCGTATTGGCACTCGTGAAATGCTTCCTAAAAATATCATTTGGCGAATATTCATGTTTGGTTCATAAAGGCTGATGTACATTATCGAGGGGCTCGTTTCAGAAGGCTGCTATGAAAGTGTAAGCACGTGTCTTCGTGGCATCAGGTGGTTTCATTTTAATGAATATGCTGGATTGTTTCCCGTGTGTCCCAAAGTTCAGCTTATGTTCCAAAGGACTGCGTCGGGAGCTTCCCTGGGCCTCTAGGTGACTCCGCTCCTCTCTCAAACTGAGCCAGGTAGCAGGTCTGTGTGTCCAGTTTCCTCGGATCACATCTGAAACATGAAGCACAGACCAGTTTAGAATTCCTCAGCAGGATGTTGAATCAATTCGTCAGTTAGATGTGCTTGCTTACATTCCCATCTGGATGTCATGAGACTCCAAGGCTGGCTTCTCACGGTGGAAGTAGAAAATGAGAATTGACTAGACCTGGTATTTGAGCCCAGCTAAAAGGTAATCTAATGACCATCTTATTTAACTGGGCTCAAAAGCATATTAGAGAACATTGGTCATTACAGCCTGAGGATCCACAAGAGAAGATGCCAGTAGAGGGAACGAATTCCCCATTGCTGAGCCACATCCCCATCTAGTCGGCACATAGAGAGCAGAAGTAAGAATAAACAGAACATGAGAGTGAAAAGGAAAGAAAGAGAGAAAGCAGGGTGATTGGTTGAAGAACTGTGTGCAAACTACCTGCACTGGTGGACTTGCCCAGTCCCTCGTGTGCAGCAGGACCATTGCATCCAAGCTAAAGCAGAAAATGGTGCTGTGAAGAAATCAAGTGGCGTGCCTCAAAGGAATTAGGGCTTCCAAGTAAAGGACTGAAGCCACATAGCAGGGCCCTCGCTGCAAGTTTTGTGGGGTCTGGGGGCTGAGAATGCTGCCTTCCTGACCTTAGGGTGATATGCAACAGTCAGCAAGCCGTCCACATTACACAGAGATCAGTCAACTCTCTTGCTCAGGACATGGGCTGGTAAAGTCAAGTGAACAACAAAGCATGTATCTATCTATATGAATCTACCTCATTGTTTTTCTTTCCTTTTTATTTATTTACTTTTTTATTGTTGACAGTATTACATATGTCTCCCATTTTCCCACCCTTTACCCTACCTCCACCCAGCCCCTACCCAACCCCCTGGGCCTTCACCACCCTAATTGTCTGTGTCATAGACTATGCATATAAGTATATAAGTTCTTTGGTTTACCTCTCCTGGAGAGGCTGCGAGGCCCGGGGCTCAGGCCTAATAGCTGCTGTGGCCAGCAGTGGCAGCAGCAGCAGGTGATGGAGGTATCGCCTTCCCCTGATCAGCCCAGTTGCCTCCTGCAGAGGGAGGCCAGACTGAGGCTTAGGCCCGCTCCCCGTGGGCCATAAGCAAGACATCCCCTGAGGGCTCCCAGACTGTGAGAGGGGGCAGGCCGGGCTGAGGGACACCCCCCCCCCCCCCCCCTTGTGCACGAATTTTCGTGGACCAGGCCTCTAGTATTGTAATAACTACATATGTTTCCAGGTGGGTATTAGAATTATCAGGAGGATCATTTCATAAATTATATAATTGTCTAAGCACTATACTGTACACCGGAAACAAAAATAAAATACTAGTAATATTGAATGTCAACTGTAACTGAAAAAATGAAATAAAAAAAATAAAGGAGACATAAATTTTAAAAAGAAAGTTGGAATAAAAGTTAAGGTAATCTATAAATAAAGGAAAAAAGGTATGCCCAGCCAGCATGGCTCAGTGATTTAGTGTAGGCCTATGAACCAGGAGGTCACGGTTCGATTCCCAGTTGGGGCTTGATCCCCAGTGTGGGGCATGCGGGAGGCAGCCAATCATTGATTAGCTCTCATCATTGATATTTCTATCTCTCTCTCTCCCTTCCTCTCTCTGAAATATAAAAATATATTTTTTTAAAAAGAAAGAAAAAAAAGGTATAATTATTTAAATATCAGAGAGAAAAAAATGACAAAAGATAGAGAATCAATCAAGGACATCTAAATTCCATGTAATAAGAGTTCCAGAAACAGAGAAAAAGCAAAATCAAAAGAATGAAATAATAAAAGAAATTCTAGAATAAAATTTGTTAGAACTAAAAGCAGATAGATATCCTCAAATTTAAAATTCACACTGGTTATAGAGCAGGATAAATGAAATAACTCCCACACCTGGGCACATACAAAAGGTATCCAGTGGAACAAAGAAGTTACCTTAAAGGAAGCAAAAATCAGATTGGCATCACATTTCTCATCAGCCAACCTTATTGTTGCAAACTAGTGAAACAGTGCCTTCAAAGATAAAATGGGAAATTATTTTCGACTCAGAATTCTGTACTTAGCCAACTTTTCAATCAAAATGTGAAGTTATAAAGACATTTTTATACAATCAGTAATTTTATTCCCTTTCTATAAAGAAAAAAAATTACTTGAAGATGCACTACAGTTAAATTATAAAGGAAACCCCCCCCCAAAAAAAAGAAGACATAATATACAAGAGTACCCAGAAGGGCCTCTGCAGCAGGCCTGGGACACATAGTGGCGTATGGAACAAGTAGTATAATTAAGAAACTGAATTATCTTAGGGATAAGGGTGTTTTTTTTAAGGCATAAGTGCTTTCTGAAAAACACACACAACAATTAAAAACTCTAAGAAATAAAAAAACTATACAACAAATGTCTGGCCAAGGAAGAAGCATATTAAAATGTCTTAGGCATCTGGGCAATAGGCATATGAGAAAAGAGAACTTACTAGACTTTCATACTCAAAACATCTTCTTCCAAACAGTACAGATTTAGGGATTAAGATTCTATTTTTTTTAATCTATAGATTTTTACACATAGAAATATTTACACAATCATCACATTTTCAATGCTTCTTATTTAAATCCAATTTATAGAAATGGAAAACCTTAATTACAGCATGGAAGCCTTATTTATAGCAATGGTAAATTCAAACGCTACAAAAGTTGACCGTATGAGGCAGTGATAAAGTTGGAAGATTTTGAAAAAGAGAAGGGGAGAAGGACAGAGGGGAGGGGGACAAGTAAGCACACCAAAGTGTTCATTTTATTCAGCTGGAAGGAAAGGGAAGTGTCTAACATCCATCAGGAGTGAATAAATACAAACTTAACTAGAAAGCAAACAACTAAAGATTTAGGCATAATGTTTAACATTGTGGCAGTCATAATCAGAAAAGACAAGCCCTGAAATGGTCCAAAGTGATTTTGTCTGAGGCAGCAATTCTTCAAATATGGCCCAGGACCAATGTGAGTCCACAGATTCTTTTAGGGGACCCACAAGTTCAAAACTATCTATAATAACAAAAACATAATATGCTAATTAGACTGGACGACCTTCCAGAATACCTTCTGGACGAAACTGGGGCTGCGAGGGAAGCCCGAGTCCTGGGTGCCAGAGGGAAGCCGGTGCCGGCAGCCGGGGAAGGAAGGCCTACTCTTGCACGAATTTCATGCATCAGGCCTCTGGTGTTTATAATAATATCAAGATGTGATTTGCCTTTTACAGTCTCACATTTTCATTATTGCACAGTGGAGTTTCCTAGAGGCGGCATGATATATAATATCACAACAGACTGAACACAGACGCAGAGATGAGAATCCTCCCGTCTTGTATTAATCCAGACACCAAAAAGATTTACAAAAATACAAAACACTTTCACTCTTCTTGCTATCGTGGAAAATCTTTTTTCAGTATTTTTCACTGAATGATGTTTTCAAATGTTAGCATGCAATGGGCTTATTATGGTTTTCAAGTAAATATTCTATAGTTTTCTCATTTTGTTTCTAGTGTAACTATTGATAAGTTGGCAAAAGCTCTTTGGCATAGTCAATTAACTTCTAAGAGTCTCTAAGGGTCCTGAGACCAAAAAGGTTTTTCTGAGGGATAAGATGAGGGTGAGGAAAAGAAAATGTCCCGTTCCCATACGTACATCTCTATACTGTTTTGCCTATTTGCATGCATATACATTACTGTTTTTATTGAGATATAATTGACATATAGCATTATATTAGCTTCAGGTGCACAACATAATGATTCAATATATGGACATACTGAGGACTGATCACAATAAATCTAGTTACTTTTTAATAGCAATGTTTAATGCATACACAAATAAGACAGTGGTGTTTAGATAAGGGAGGCACAAACATAGCAGCTACTCACCAATGATGACTACAAAAGAACTAAAATTTTCAGGATGTGGAAGCAATTTTCCCACCAAAGATTATTAACGTTGAGATCAACGAACAGAGTTTACCTGCAGAAAGCCTTTAAGTGAACCCAAATAACTAACCTTCTTATAGGTGGTAGGCATATTTCTGGGCAGAGGAAAGAACTTGGCTACTCTGTGGGTTCCTTAGAGACTCCAGGATACAGTGCTCCTCAGAGTGTTAACCTGATACCCCCACATGTTCAACAACATCTATTAAGTATCATTTCTAAATTTTTTTACAGAATATTGATCAATGCCACATAAACACATATGCAGATAATAATGCTGTGTTTGTAATGCCAGTTTTCTTTCATGAAGGTCAAATTGCCTCACAAACATCACCTAAGTCTAATTTCTTATCCAAAAATTATTTTGCTCAGAGCCAGAATATATACTTCTCACATGATTCATATTCTCTCTCTCTCTCTCTCTCTCTCTCTCTCTCTCTCTCTCTCTCTCAGGTTTAAATATAGTATTTCAGAGACTGTTCAAAACAATTCATGATTCTGTTGAAAATGTCAAAATTTCCTAAGTAAAATCTATTATACTATGCATTGCCAAAGTCAGGGAAGCCAATTAAACTGCAATTTTACTTTTGGCTTTAAGATGCCAGAAATTGTAGCCAAGATTATATTTCAGCAATCTAAATTAATTTAGGTTTAAATGGTTGTTCAAATGGAAAGGAAAGAGGACAGTAATAGTGACTTTAGTGTGTTATCTTTGTAACCCGTATCAGGTTACCATTGTTTTTATATCATTTACGCGCATTGTTTGTGCCATGGTATGGTCAAAAGACCATAGCCAAAAGGCAACAGTGACAATGGGCATATTGAGAAATTATATAACCAACTTTGAATCATGAGATGTGTCTGCTCTTTTTCCAAAGACATGAAGGGATTGTTACATGGAAAGTTTGCTCTTCAGCTAATATTTGATATGAAGCTATCTTGGGATTGGACATGACTACTTAGTGGCTTGGAATAACTACCTAGAAGCTTGGAATAATACGTAGCTTTACTTGAAAACCTACTATGTGTTAGTCACTGTGTTAAGCATTTTATATTCATATCTCATAAGCCCTCACAATTATATAAAGGGCTATATTAAGGGACAGATAAGGCAGCTGATCAGAATGGGGTTTGCAGTCTAGTGAGGGAGAAAGCCATCCACACAAAAAGTAGACTTATGAAGAAAGGGGCATGCGCTCTCAAAGTGCAGAGGGAGGCTTCATAGTGGATGCTTATGCAGGATCGCAAAGACTGAATGGGATCTCTTACTGTGAAGAATCTAGGGAAGGCCTGCAGAGTGAGAGCAGAGCACGATTAGCAGCATAGAGGAGAGGGGCACGGGGATGTCCCAGGACACAAATGGTCTAACAGGGTTGCGTGCCTAGAGACTGAAAAGGCAAATGAGGCTAGAAAGATATTTTTGAGGCCCAATTTCAGGACAATTTCTATACCTTCATAAAGAAATTGGAAATTTCTTCTGGAAAAGAAAACAAAGTAGTTTGTGGGAGAGGGGAATGAATTGATGACATCAGAAGCCATGCTAGTTACTACGGTGGCCAAGGTAGGGAAAGAAAAGTCTAAACTGCAGGGTGACTGAGAAAAAGGTAAAGAGAATAATAGCATGACGACAGCTAGTGAGATGTGGGACTAGAAGAAGATAGCTCTTTAGATGACTAGAAACTAAAATGAGAAAAGCAGAAGAATGATATAATTGATTTGGTTTGAGACTAAATAATCTTGAGGTGCCTAAAGGAAAATCCATGCAAAGGTATCTAATAACTTGGAAATTCAGGCCTGGGAAATGAAAGAAAGGACAACTTACAGAGGCTTATGTTTTGGAATTATCAGCATGAAGATAGGTAGAGGAGGCTACTAGGTAGAATTTGAATGACAAGAGGACAGAGAGTAGAATTCTAGTGAACACCCATTTTTAAGGGGAAGACCAAGGAAGACGGGCTGGTTAAGGAAACAGGGTGGTAGACAGACATGTATTTTAATAGAAGGCAAGAAGAAGGAGCATTCAAGAAGTAGTGAGGGATCAGTGCCATAGGCTCTGGGAGATAAAGTAAACTGAGATGAAGAAGAGACTTAGAGCCAAGATGTCCCCAATAATCTGCAGTTTCTTCTGCTCATTTTCATTTGCAAGCACCATCTGCTCTTCCTTGTTGCCTGTGGTATCGTCAGAAGAGAGGTACAGTTTCACTGTTCAATAAACATGTGTTCATGTGGTGATGATGATGACATTGACTGTCTGCATAGGAAGCATTAAATCCAGGATCTGCTTCTGATTTAGATCTTAGGGGTTTAGGAAGAGATTCGTGTGGTGTGTTTTTTTTTTCTCATTTGGGCCTTTGTTCCCATATAACTCACCATCAGATGTCTATTATAAGCAATTTGCAATTTCTCACCTGACCTTGGCATAAGCTAAAGCCAGAAGTAGATTATTTGTGCTTCTAACTTGAACAATATTTCCTTCATATAATAGAAGAGCTATATAGCTTGGGTTTGGTGTTTTTTTTTTACTTTAAATCTAATCATTCATTCACCAACAAGCATTTATCAAGCACCTGGAGTGGATAAGGCTGTGGCTGCAGTCATAAGCTGGACGAAGCTCCTGCCCACATGGAATTTACATTCTAGTGGCAGAGACAAATAAGTAAGGATTAATGAACACAGATGTGCAACCTCAGTCTCTATGTCATATGTGTTTTAGTGAAAACAGTAAAGCAGATAGTATGGTCTGCAAGGCAAGGCCTCTCTGAGAAGACATTTGAGCTGAGGCTGGAATGAAGCGGGTGAAAAACCCAGTCTGAGATTTGGGGAGGAAGCATTCCTGGCAGAAGAAGAGCAAATGTAAAGTCTCTGAGGCTTAGCACAGGATCTTGGCACGTTCAAAGAATAGCAAGTGTATTTCCTTTGGATATATACCCAGAAATGAAATTACTGGATCATATGGTGGTTCTATTTTTAATTTTTTGAAAACCTCCATATTGTTCTCCATAGTGGCTGCACCAATTTACATTCCCACCAACAGTACATAAGGTTTCCCTTTTCTCCACATCCTCACCAACACTTACCTCTTGTCTTATTGATCATAACAATTTTAATAGGTATGAGGTGATACCTCATTGTGATTTTGATTTGCATTTTCCTAATGATTAGTCATGTTGAGCACCTTTTCATGTACCTGTTGGTAATTTACATGTCTTCTTTGGAAAAACATCTATTCAGATCCTTTGCCACTTTTAAATCAAGTTATTTGTTTTTTGCTGTTGAGTCAAATAAGTTTCTTATATAATTTGGGTATTAGCCTTTTATCACATATGTTTTGCAAATAATTTCTCCCATTCTATATGTGACTATAATTAATAATACTGTATTGTATACTTAAAATTTGCTAAGAGAGTAGATCTTAAGTGTTCTCACCACACACACACACACACACACACACACACACACAATGGTAATTATGTGAGGTGATGGATATGTTAATTAACTTGATTTAGCAATCATTTCACAATGTATACATGTATTAATCATCACATGTAAACCTTAAAAATCATATGGTACAACCAACATATGTACAATTTTAATTTGTCAAAAAACAGCAAATTCTTTTGCAACCTCAGAGAGAAATTGAGAAGAAGACATGCCGTCTTCTCGTCAGAACTTGCCATCACAAAGCCCACCACTGGTACTACTTCCTCCAGCTTTGCTTTCATGTACTTCGCTAACTCCCTTTCATCAAGATGTCCTATTCCTCAGATTTTCTTTCTCAATAGATATTCTGAAAAATGGAGATTCTTGGGGACGTCTCATGTCTAATTCATTTATCTCAATAATGTAAGAGAGAAAGATTCAGAATCCTTTCCTCTGGGCCCCACAAATACAGGATGGCTAGTTTGTTTTAGATTAAAAATCTGATGAAGAACTATTACCCTTTCCTGTGAAAGGATATGCCTGACAAAAGATGCCATTGGAAGGAGAGGCAATATTCATTTGTTGCTCTTTCAGACTCTCAGCCTACTTTTACACAGCCCTGATGCCTAATTTCTCCTGGCACTGTGCATTTGGTAATAGATATTTAGCTACACACACTGTACATTCATGACTGTCCAGAGAACAGCAAACGATTGATCACTTCAGGCTTCCTTCATGGCTCCATTTGAGAAACTGCTGACAGGTGGGATGAATAATTTAGCGCATGTGATTAAGGCATAACTGCTAGAGAAAAAACTCCGGAAAATGTTCTAATTCTGAACAAAGATAATGTGTGATTTACATTTCAAAGATAACTTGCTATATATTGCTTAGAACTGTAGGGAAGACTATCAAATTTTTAAAAAAATGATCTGCAAGCAAACTCTTAAGGACCATCATTAGGAAATAAAATTCACATTTCCTGTTTTGTTTTGTTTTTCATTACCATCCAAAGAGAAAAACATACATTTACTCTTCAAAAGGAAAAAACAAATAACACTTGTTGTGCAGCTGTCAGGTATGAGTCCTGGATAGACAACTGAATTGTTTATGTGGGAGAGTGCAGTTTGTAAATACTGCTAAAAGTTAACCCAGAGCTATTCCCTTATAGAAGATTGTCTATCTATTATCTATATATCTACCTATCTACCTATCATTCTACCAAGCTATCTATTTCAGACTCAAGATATAGATCTACAGATATAAACTGATGTCATGAAATAATTAAAATGCTTATTTTCCCATTGGAAAAAATCCTATCTAATAAAAGACAAAAAGGGTAATTGACCGTACCTTCGCTACGCTTCCCATTGGCTAATTAGGGTGATATGCAAATTAACCGTGAACAAAGATAGCGGCCGGCAGCCACGCAGCTGAAGTGAGTAGGAGGTTTGCTTGCTCCAGTGATGAAGGAAGCCAAGGTTCCCCGCCTGCCGCGGCCCGGCTCTAAGCTCCGAAAGTAACAAAGTTTCAATTATAGAAGCTAAACAAACCCCAGATACCTGCTTTCAGCAGGCCGTGGCCTCAGAGCTGC
>NW_005371324.1:331670-396160 GCF_000412655.1 Myotis brandtii
GATGGCTGCCAGTACAGTGGTGGTGGTGGGAGCCTCTCCTGCCTCCTCAGCAGCGCTAAGGATGTCCTACTGCAGCTTAGGTCTGCTCCCCGCTGGCAAGTGGACATCCCCCGAGGGCTGCCGGGTTGCCAGAGGGATGTCTGATTGCCAGCTTAGGCCCAATCCCCCGGGGAGCAGGCCTAAGCCAGCAGGTGGTCATCCCCCGAGGGGTCCCAGACTGCAAGAGAGCACAGGCCAGGCTGAGGGACCCCCCCTCCGAGTGCACAAATTTTTGTGCACCAGGCCTCTAGTATAAATATAATATGAATATTAAAAATACTAAGTACACTAAATATAAAAATACTAAACTATTTTATGTACAATTAAATGATATTAAAATATAATTGTATATATATATACACACACACATGCAAAGAGAATTAGAGAGAAAGAGATTGATTCTAGAAAGGATATACAAAGAAAAGGGTAACAGTTCTTCCTAGAAGTAGGATTTCACCTTTACTAGACATAACATGTAGTTCTGCTCTTGGCTCTTTTTTTGATAAGGGTCTGCTCACTAGAAGATCATGGAGGGCATTCAAGGCCTTGATAATGTTGTACAGGAAGGCAAAACAACTAATGAACTACACAAGAAATGAAAAAACCAGGTACAAACAAATTCTGTCATTTATTATGGTCACCCATTGGCATCTTCTGCCATATAATATTAGAACATCCATTTCCATAAGTTCCTAGGGAGAGGAACCAGCCAGACCTTCTATTTCCTCTCACTTCCTTCAGGAATGAAATGGGCATTCAACACATTGGTCATTCATTCCATGTCCCATTAGCAGGAATAAATGGACCAGTAAGGTGTGTCTATACAATGAAACTTTATTAGCTATAACTAGAGTGAGGTAATGTGCTTTTGTAACCTTGTTATGTTCAGTATTTTGACCCACTTTATTCCTCTAAGACCAAATTGATTCTTTTCAACACTTAAAGAAGGAAAGCCTTTCCGATAAACTGTAAGAAAAGGACAGAATTTTTTCTAAGATTGTTCCTTCAAGTTCAAAGTCTCCAGAATTCTGATTGGTGTATTTTGCCCCATATGTCTCACTAGAAAAAAAAAGTAAAATATCCAGTATTTGGGGTAGTTCAAGCTCATTGGAGCTTTGGATTACATTTCATGGGAGGGAGCAGAGTCATCTATAAGAGAAAGCCAACACACATCAGGCCTGTTTTACAAACCAGAGCTCTGGGAAATAAAAAGGAGTGTTGACAAGAGATTTATTTTTCAGACATGTAAAACCTAAGTGTCTGATTCTGCAAAACCAGCACATTAAGAACTGTATAATCACTCTGCTCAAATCCACAGAGAGGTGGAAATATGTTTAATGACCTCTAAAAGTAAATGTCTCTACATAAAAAATAAGCAACTGAAAAATAAACCATTAAAAATATTTCTTTCCCTGGCTGGTGTGGCTCAGTTGTTTGGAGCATTGTCTTTCCTGTGCACCAGAAGGTCGTGGGTTTGTTCCTGGTCAGGGTACATACCTAGGTTGCAGGTTTGATCCCTAGTTGGGGCACGTACGGAACCAATTGATGTAGCTCTTTCACAAAGTTGTTTCTCTTTCTGTCTTCCTCCCTCTCTAAAATCAATTAAAATAAAACACTAGTCCTCTCTTTTAAAAAATTAAATAAATAAATTGAAAAAGTTTAAAATAATAATATATTTTTAATAAAGTTCTTAATAAAGTCTTGCCCTGGCCATTGTTGTCAGTGGTTAGAGAATCAGCCCACGCACCAAAGGGTTGCTGGTTTGATTCCCATTCAAGGGCATGTACCTGGGTTACAGGTTCAGTCCCTGACTCCAGTTGGGGAGTATGAGGGAGGCAACCACTTAATGTCTCTCTCTCACATCAATGTTTCTCTCTCTCTCTCTCTCTCTCTCCCTCCCTCCCACTCTCTCTAAAAATCAATAGAAAAATATTCTAGGGTGAGGATTAACACACAAAAAGAAAAATAAAAAAATAAGGCTCTTGGTCTATAACTTCTTATGGGCTTATTGAATTAAAATTAAGGAAACATACAGAAAGTTTTCAATAAATTCAGTATTTTGGACAGTGAAATAAATTTTTAAAAAATTTAAGTCAGAAATATTCTTGCATCTATTAAAATGATCAGTAATTAAACAATATTTCAAAGAACAATTTCAATCTAATGGCAATCCTAAAAAATTGAAGACCTGCTCAGGATATGTATTTCATAATTAATGTTATGCTATTGGGTTAGGTATTTTTCTGTAAATTTTAATGTTCACTATTAATATACATTGATATACACTAGGATGACTAACTGTTCCAGTTTGCTGAAAACTGTCCTGTGTCCCAGGAAACCCCTTATTCCTGAACAAACGGAGGTGACTGTCTACCAACAGCTAATTATAGAATCTCTATATGATCTCAACAATAATTTTTATAAGGCTGTATCAGAAAACTAGGTTAAACAAATATTTGGGGCCTCCATCCTTCTCATGGTAAATATATAGGCTATATCTGTGATTAGATAACAGAACTAATTTAGGTTGACAGGAGTTTAAGGTAAACTTGGAGAGTAAAGAAGATAATGCAGACAAAGAAAAGTAAATTAATTTCCACAGTAACATTTTTTCCATCAGTATTCATAAACTATACTTTAAACTGAGAAAATGCTAGTCCCAGATTCTTTAGCACAGGAATCACTAGTCTTAATAATATGGAAAGAGCAATAAAATAATGGAAATTTCCATAGGAATATCAAATTTTCCTCAATCATATTGATTTATTGAAATGCTTAACAATGGACTGCTAAAATATATTCTTACCATGGATCAAGGTTATCCATGTTAAGTGAATTTGACAATAATAAACTGTTTAGTAGTTTTATGGTTAACATAGACAATAATTTCCAGAGAATTTTTGGACCTCCAACTAACAAGCATAGCCAATTTTTTGAGAAGTCTAAATAATGTGCAATTCCTACAGTGCCTAATGCCAGTGAATCTATTATTTCTCAGTTTAAAGCCTTTGTTGTATCTGCTTTTCATTTAAGCTCAGGAGAAAACATTTTGTTTCTGGAATTGTTTCTTGGAAAAGGGAGTAAGTCATTCAATTCTTTACCAAAACCTAAGGGCTGTATTCCCTTCTCTTGCTGCAGCACCCATACGTTGCTGCCTGAAAATACCCCACACATGTGGCCCTGAAATTTGGCAATAAAAACATCTGATCCAGCAGTGACGAAAGGTCTATGTTTGAAAGAAAGCAATCTAAGATAATTTCACTGCTAACACTTAAAGAGGGTCCAAATACACTCGACAACACATCCAATATACAAAGTACACTCGCAGGGAGAAGACTCAGTACCACGGGACACGTTTCATCCAAGTACTTTTCAAAATGAGAAGCTTATGCCAATGAAAGTAATGAACCTTTTCTTATATAGAACCAAAGGGAAATCAGGGGTTGACGTGAAGGACACTTACTCAAACGCTAAGCTGTTTTTGATTATCAATGTGTTGCTCATTCTAAGGCAAACAGACATGGCAAAACTTAGGAAGAAAAAAGACTTCCAAACTTGAATTCGGTTTTTCCCAGCTAGATCATCCAAAACATTATTTGTTATGTGGTTTTTAACTAACTTTTCCTGCTTCTCCGGAGTTCTTTCTATCCTTTTTTCCAGATACTTGCTGAATGCATTTCCATATGACTATGTGGGACCCCCAGAAAACAGAATGGCTCTGGGAGCGAAACAAGGATGAGCACACCAGTGTACCACCTTTCAACTTTCCTCATGCTCCAAAGGGTAGGAACATATGACCCAGTTTTATCATCTGTATTTAACATAAAGTCTGTGCCAAAGACTAACAATTGTAGGAAAATATATGATGTAAATACAGTCCGTCTTCTGAACAGAGTATTTACTTCCAGGAGTAGTCCTAATATTTTACATTACTTTACAAAGCACCCATATATATATTATTTAATTTGATCATCACAGAATCCTTTGAAGTAAATGGAGTAATATCATTACACTTATTTGATAAATGAGGCAAGTAAGGTTCATAGATCCCCTACTAGGGATACTTTTGGATACCTAATTCAACATTCATCCCACTACACATGCTACCTCTTTAACTAGAATAGGATGTATTTTCTGAGTGTTTGCCATTCACTAGGAATTGTGCCAGGAAGCTATGAATACAGTGGTAAACAAACAAAAAAATCTCAAATCCTGTCCTCAAACGAGTTTTAATTTAAATTATCATTTAAGGTAATTATCACCCCATAGCCATATCAGAATTACAACTAAACTACAAATCAGTCATCATGCAGAACTGCCTGGAATCTAGCTAAATGAAAGTCCTTCAACTAAGGATTTAAAGATGAAGCCACATCAAGACTGGTAAGAGGAGCAAAAATGTGGAATAGGCTGGTCTCACATCCACATGTAGCAGACAAAAATCAGAAGGGATATCTCGGCTGTGACAGTGTCCCCTGAGGAGCAAGGGGTCCCAGTTGCACACTAATTTCCAAGTCCAGGGTTCCAGTACAGGGAAGAGAAAGCCCCATAATTTCCAGCTGTATAAACCAACAGGGATTGGGGGTAACAGGAGGGCTGCTGAAGTTCCAGGTAGCTCCTCTTAAAGAGCCTGCACACAAACTTACTTGGACTCACTCCCTCTGAGTTCTAGTGCTGGGGCAGCAGATTGAAAGGCACCAGGGACATATAGGGAGGAACTGAATTTTCTGGCATCAGGGTGAGGGCTGGAGGGACAGCTTTCTGCCAGACCGAAGTGCTGGCAGAGACCATTGTTCCTTTTCTGAGAACCCCCCCCCACACACACACACACACACACACCCAGCAGGCAGGCACCATATCTCCATCAACCTGGTTCTCACTGTTCCCCACAGCCCTGGTGATTCCCTGAGACTGTGCCCAACTTGTGGGCCCAACCCAAGCTGTTTCCAGTGGCTTTTCCATATGAAATACCTGTCTTGGCTCATGCTTCAGACTTTCTTAAAATCACTCAAACAAGCAGCCTTTGGTCTCAGTGTGCCCCATATCTCTTGCTAAGTGGCCCCAGGCCCAACACTAGCAGAAGCTGGTCTTAGTTCACAGCTTGGCCTCACCTGGACACCTCCAAGCCCAGCACAAGTAACTGCCATCTGCAGTTCACTTTGTACCTCATACCAGGTGGCACAGGCAGCAGCTGACCTTGGCCTGCACATCCTGGGAAGTCCCAGAGCCATCACACCCTGTGGACAGCTTCAGTCCATGTTGAAGCATCACCCACAAGTGACATACTCAAGGGGCAGACTCACCAGGCACCTGAGCCCTACCGAAGGAAGTCTTGCTCTATGAGGTGGGCTCCTGCACCGCTGATCCTCCATGGTGGTCAATGGTCATAGCCGGTCCTTGCAGCCGATCAGCCTGGGGATAAATCCCTCTCACTGATGTGTCAACAGCCATCAAGGCTTAACTTCAACAGAAAGGTGTACACAGCCCAAACAGTGGGGGAGGCGCATCTGGAATGGGCAGCATAGGTGATCAAGGAAGCTGTGCCACTGGATTCTATGGAACATCTATATATATAAAAGCCTAAGCAACAGTTACGACTGGACGACCTAACGACCAGGAGGTAGCTATGATGCACACTGACCACCAGGGGGCAGATGCTCAAAGCAGGAGCTGCCCCCTGGTGGTCAGGGTGCTCCCACGGCCAACCTCCCATGGCCGGCCAACCTCCCATGGTTCCTTCCCATTACCGGCTGGCCCCAATCGGCCCCAATCAGCCCCAATCACCGGCCAGGCCGAGGGACCCCCACCCATGCATGAATTCGTGCACTGGGCCTCTAGTATACTACATGATGCCACAATACCAATCAGCTCTACCCAATACATAGTAACAAACACAAGGACAAAACAAAAAGAACAGAACAAAACTCTAGGAAAAGAACTAAACAAAATGGCCAACCTCCCATGGCCGGCCAACCTCCCATGGTTCCTTCCCGTTACCGGCTGGCCCCAATCAGCCCCAATCACCGGCCAGGCCGAGGGACCCCCACCCATGCATGAATTCGTGCACTGGGCCTCTAGTATACTACATGATGCCTCTCTACCAATCAGCTCTACCCAATACATAGTAACAAACACAGGGACAAAACAAAAAGAACAGAACAAAACTCCAGGAAAAGAACTAAACAAAATAGAGACAAGCAATCTACTAGATGCACTCTACTGGTTATAAGGATGCTCAGTGAACATAGTGAGAACTTTAACAGTATAAAGACAATCAGTAAACTAGAGAAAGTGGAGAAAGGAAGGCAGCTCTCCTCCACACAGTCATTCATGAGTCAAAATGGCAGAAGGCAGTCATCTTCAACAGGTGGCTCCCAGGGGTGCCCTGGACATTGGTGTCTAGTTGGCCGACTAAGGAAAAGAAAGAGTGGAGAAAAGCGAGTGGTTTCTATGGGTCTGGTTATCCATATATATTTCATTATCTGGTACTGTGTTTCATGCCAAACTTAACTTCAAGGGAGGTTGGGAAATGTAGACCAACTGTGCCCAGGATAAAAGGCAAACTGATTTTTCTCAACAACTAGCCATCACATCAGGCAACCAATTTCTAGTTGGGTAATCTAGAAGAAATTATTTCATATTCACTGTTGTCTCAGTAAAATGGAGATATTGTATTTCATTGCATCCAAAACATCTTCATTTTTTAAGCTGTGCTATTATTTTATGTGACACTAAAAGAAACTGGCAATAAACTAGATATACACATACCATTAATTGCAAGAGATATCCTGATTTAGAGATGTTAAAATAGGGGGGAGGAGGAAAATGTGGGATTTAGAATTGATGAGATATAGTAATAGTACTTGCCTCCTTGGATTATTGGAAAATTAAAGCATTGTGCTCAATAATAGGTCACATTGCAAGATCACCACAGGCACTAAGTTATCCATCAACTAAAAAAAAATAGTCGCATGCTAACCCAAACTGTACAAAACCTGCATAAAAACAAATCTTGGTTTGGAAATACAGAGCAGGAATTGAGGCACTCTTGCCACTGGCAAGCAGAGTCATGACAGGTCAAACCCTGAGTGCCATCCACCTCTTCCCAATCTTTCTTATGATCATCACTCCCTACTGAACCACCCAGGCCCAGGGAGAACAGAAACCAGTAGACTGCAGCAGGCAGCAGTTCCTTTTCTTACAATGTTTATTGCAGGAATGTTCTCTTGTACTGATACAGATCTTTCAAAGTCCTAATTAGAATGGTGATGAGCTCCTCTGCTTGATTATGCAATGAGGATATGTTTATACTGTGAGGCAGAATAATGTAATGGCTCAGAGAGGTTGCCTCTCAAGTGAAAGTACCCGAATTTAAATTGCAGATTATCCAAATTACCTAATTTCCCTGAATCCTCTGCTATCTTCATGCATGGAACTGGGATAATGATAAAACTCGTCTCTAGCCGTTAAATGAGATCATCTGCATGAAATCCTCAGTACTTATATAGCAAGTACTTAATAAACACAGCTGCTATTTGTACCTAGGCATCCTGCCCTACCTTCCTGTGCCTTTAGCTCCTGTAGCTCCTTGGTTGTGAGTTATTATCCATCCAGAAATACACAGGTTTTGCAGGAGCCAGAGAAAGCTAGACCCTCTCCACAATCTTCCCCACTCCTCCCTGCACCCAGCAACTAGAACAATACTACTTCCTCTGTAGTACTAGGTCCACCAATCCTTTATCTATAGCCTTTGCCCAGAACTTCTGGAAAGAGATCCTATGTTTACCTATTTTGTCTAATCAGCATCCTAAAGTCATAACTATATTTTCTCATTTCTTGGACCAATGTAAAGACCTTAAAAATAACCACTAAGTAAAAAACAAACAAAACAAACAAACAAAAAACAGCAACGACAAAAAACAAACACCCCAGGAATTACCAAACACTTGAATTTTTGTTTTCTGATTTAAAATAATTATTGATACCATTTATTAACCAAGAAGATGGATGATAGAGATGTAGATGTAAATATAGATATAGATGATAGATATAGATATAGATACAGACATCATAGACATACCAGTAGACATAGACATAGACATAGATATAGACACAGATATATGCAGATATAATGTCAAGCAAAGTCACTACAAGGGACAAGTAGTCACTCAACCTAAAAAGAAAGTCATCCACCAACTAAAAGCATGCATATCTATGCACATTTTATATGTCTAGAGTAATAATATACAATCTAGTGATCTGAAGATGGAATGTAGAAGGAACACATGGTAATGCAATTCTGGTGACCAATATTATTCATGTTGATCAAGAGGCACATCCTTGCACAGAATATAGTTTAGCGAGATTAGGTCAGGATTCCCCAGGTAAATAAGTCCCATCCCATGATCGCTGATGATATGAACTATAAGTATTTTACTGACTAGTTTATTGGTGCTTTCATTAGTAACTAACCTCACAAGTGAACTAGTGAATTAACTAGTAACTAACCTCACAAGTGAATTAACAAGTGAACCTCTTAATTCATCAAACTGCGAATCCTGCTTCAGGTAAAGGGAAATATCACCTGAAAATCAGAAGACCATTGCTAATTTAGATTCATTTTAATGGATTACGGTTTAATCTTATCTGGCACAACAAACAGAATTCTACAAATAGGCCAGGGAGCTATCTTCCCTCCACAGGGCAAATTCACAAATTAGTTGCTGCCAGTATTTCATTACTAGTGAACCTACCGCAAAAGAAATATTTCTTTAAAACACAGTACTGCTCTATTACAAACATTCTATCTCGATTTTTCTGATGATTAAAGGGGATTTTAATTATACAATCAATGAGGAAATAGATAGAAACCATCTGGACATTCCTCTGTTTTCTGCCAAAGAATTTTCTTTTGTTTTACATATCAATGACTTAAGCTAACAAAGGAATTTCAGTGCCAGTCATTTGTCCTTGGCAAGACTGGATCTTTTTTATGTTATGAAAGATTTTTTAAATTTACTGATTGAGAGTCAAATTATCCCACATGGTCAGCGAATTAACCTCAAGATTTTCCTACACATAAAACTAAGAACAAAGGGTATTTTTTAATTACTTGATCTTTAAAGCATACAAACTTTTAAATCATTTTGGGCTTCAATGTTTTTACTAATCAGGGTGGTCAAAACTGAAGAAGAAGAAAAAAACGCTTTCTCTTTTTTTTTGAGGTACTGATGGAAAATGCTTAACCAGTAAGGTGCTAAAAAAAATACTATTGGTTTTGACTAAACTAAAAGAATGGATAAGATGGCATTAAAGAAACAAAGAAAGCCTTCCAGAAGTTATTCTGCTACAATGCTGGCCCACCAGTCTGAACAAAGGAAACCTTTAAGGAACTTGGGCAGAGAAGGATGCTAGGGAGAGCCTGCCCGAGAATCTAGCTAGCTCCAAGTGTGAGGAACAAGAGTGAACTACCAGAGGGGAAAAAATCACATATTAGGTCAGCAACCAATCTTCCCTTCGCCATTTGTCTGAGAACGGAAGATAAAGTAGCATGTCGGCCATGGACCTTTGCCTAGGACTGTGCCACATTTCTCTGTTAAGCACCATGACTCTGACTTTGAAAGGTAGGTTTTGTTCCTTAAAACATTCTTTGTACGAAAATGCACAAAATAGAAATAAGCTCCTTCCATGAAGGCAAAGAGGCAATAAGATTTTTGTAACATTCTACAGAGACATCTCTGTAATAAGCAGGCTTGGTTGATTTGATAGATGTGTATATAAAACCAGTAGCTTCCAGGACTTGGAAATTTAGTGGCCAAACAGCACTAAAGAATTATATTACCTTTTACGGTAGGGGGAAAGGTCACTGATATGAAAGTTTGACTCATAGGAATATTTTTCCTTTGTATTGAACTTCTTGGGAGGTACTGGTTAACAAAATTATACCGGTTTCAGGTGTATATATTTGAGAGGTAATTTCCAGGACTGATGCAAAATTTTTTTCAAAGGTATTTTAAAGATTTCAGTGGAAGTAAGGAAAGACCAGAAATTGGTTTAAAATTCACTGAACTGTCAACAGCTCTGTAAAAAAGGAATTTAACCAAGAAACATTTTCCCCTTTAGCACTTCTTTCTAAAAGAAAAAACAATGATCTTTTTTGGGCTAAGACCACTGGGAAAATTCAGAGGGGGAAAAAATCAAGGAGAGAAAATTACCTTTTATCTGGTATTAAATTGATATCATTTTACTACACTCATTTATAAACAACAGCAACAACAAAAAAATCTTCCCCAATTTTTTTTTTTTTTTTTTTGGTCAGATGAACTTTCTTTGATTATGCTATTGCTCTCAAGAGGTGATTCTCCAAGTCATGACTATAAGGTAAGGGAAGACAGAATTTTAGTGACTTAATATATGGGATCTAAGAAACTGATCCCAATCTAAAGATTTGTTTTTATTATATTGTAAGAATTTTTAAAGAGATTCAAAATTAAATTAGTGAGCTCCTGATAAACATAATGAAATTATTTTGTCTTCACCTCAATATTTATAGATCCTTGATGATTTCCAGATTTTAAGTTGTATAGCTCCCTGTAAATTAAATACAGTGTATTAAAAGGGATGATATAGGTATTTCTTTAAAAAAATAAACACATTTCCAAAAAGTTATGTATTAAGGCATATTTTAGAGATAGCTGCTGAAGGATATTAGAAACGGTAATTTTGAAAATCATAAATAGAATGCAGGCGATGGGGCAAGGAAGAGCTGCAGCAATGTTGTGAGAGGAGCATGGCCTTTGGCCATAAACAGCTTTGCACTGGAAACCTAGCTCTGCCTCTGGCCACCTTCGGCAAGTTATTCTACAAATCTCAGTTTCCTACTTCTTAGAACTGTTTTGAGGGTTACATAAGAATATATATATGGGACATACCTACCACCGTGCCAGGCACACAACACTCTGTACAGGTGAATGGT
Source organism: Myotis brandtii (assembly GCF_000412655.1). Taxonomy (NCBI): domain Eukaryota; kingdom Metazoa; phylum Chordata; class Mammalia; order Chiroptera; family Vespertilionidae; genus Myotis; species Myotis brandtii. The sequence continues at coordinate 342,685 of NW_005371324.1, forward strand.
CCATCCCCTAAACTGAAGGACTGAGGTAGAAGGAAGCAATGAAGGAAAGGGATAGTGGAGATGCAAGCGGGTGACCACCTGGGACAACAGAGATGTGGTGGATGCTGTGCTGTGCCTACCACAGCCCACTCTCCACAGCACCAATGGTGTTGCCTGCTGACAGCTCTCAGCTGAGTCCCCTTGAGAAACCGTCCCCCCGGCTACAGGTGTCTCTCCCAAAGTCATGCCCAGTCCCCAGAGGCAGCTGCCTTCAGTGACTGGAGGAGAAGACATAGAAAGGCTCGGTTCAGGACAGTTCTGAAGTGGCATCCTCACATCAGAGGGCCAGGCGAGCTCTGGCTGATTTCCCAATTGCAAATCCCACTTCCAATTCCGTGTGCCCTTAGACTTTGGGTTTTTTCTCCAAGGCTGCTTCTCAACCCCATAATCCCAGGTATTTAGCAGATGAATTATCTCTGTGTGTTCCTTTCTTTTTGTCTGCTCATCCTATTTTAAAGGCAGGCGGTATTTTATAATATAAAAATGAAATAAAAGGACATGAACTTTAGAGTCTGAGAACTGAATCTTAATCCCAGCCCTTCCATTTACTCTCTATGTGGTCTCAGAAGAATTGCTTAACCTCTCATGGTCTCTGTTTGTGAGAATGAAGTAATAATACATTGTGAACCAAAGTAATAACAGGCATCTCATATGCCCATAAGATAACCTATATAAAGCACGCAGCACAGTGGGCATTCCATATAGCCTCAACCACACATCCTCATTCTTTTCTAAAAAGCTCCCTGGTGGTACCCACTCACCCAACCACTCCATTGTCATCAAATCAAATTATAGCGAGTGAATAATTTGCCTTCCCAGACTGTCATGTCCCCTTTACAATGTACTCATTCTAACTCACGGTACACATATGCGTTCCAAGGGCGATCCCCAGCCTCTCCTGGCTTTATCAGCATGCTTCTTAGCTGGGCCCCAGACATAATGTAAAACCATCTTGAATGGTTAGAACACCTAAGCCACACTCTTCTTTCCTGGGAAAATGAGGCCTCTCCGCTTTGTTTCTGCTCAGCCCTGATGCTCAGGACAAAGCATCCTACCATACCCAGGGCATCTGGGACTTCCGGAGAACAGAAATGATTCCCACTCGGAAAAATTGTCTGGAGTCCTCTGAATTAAACTCTTAGAATTCCATATTGAGATTTAAACCTACAAACTCAGATTTCCAGCAAGGGGCACACCACCTCAGTTAACAATCCCTGTTTGGGTAGGGAGATGTTTGCCGCATTTTATTTAGGACCTTCCATTATAATAATTAATATGCATTGAATACTATGTGCTGGACATTCTGCTAAGTGTTTTACATGCATTGTGTTATTAATCCTCATGAGAAACCTAGTTAGGTGTTATAATAATCCTGATTTTAGACAAGAAGAAAAGCAGTGTCACAGAAAGTGTCCTTCCCCCTGGTCCTCGGAGGGATGGAGAGTTGGGGCCACCCTAGTGGCTGACTCAACTAAATTGGACAGAGAGCTGAAAAATAACTAGCAAGAGCCACCAGTAAGAATAAGCCTATAAGAACAGGAGGGAGGAAAATATGTTTGTGTTTTATACATCAACCTATATTTGTACTTCCCAACTATCTATTAAATAGTGTTCATTGTATTGTGAAGATTTATTTTCTAGGAGAGAAACTGAATTTTCCCAACCCTGTGTCCTTTTTTAAGTAGAAGAAGAAAATGGAAAAGAGTTATATGTTTAGTCAATTGGGATGTTCGATTTTGTTTAAAAGATAAAAATAAAAAATAAGAACTTTTAAGACAAAGCAACAGCAGGAAGTTAACTTACAGTGACAGAGCAATGAGCTCATGATGCCCAGATTGAAGGCCAAAATCCTGAAACCAGATAGTTTGCCTAATCCACTAAGCTTCATCATTTTAAACAAATTTATTCTGCTTGGATGTTATTTCCCTCTCTCTCTCTCTCTCACTCTAAACCTTTTATTATTGACTTGATTTTTCCTGGATCAAGTGAAGCCATTTGCTTGAATTGGTCATCCCTACTGACTGAAAACCAGACAATTTATGTTTCCCCAGAAATCATATCATGAACAAGCAAAGCTAATTTAATTGAAGAAAATGAGATCTTGCATTCTTTGATGATTCAGTGAAATTGAGTTGTTCATTTTCTCACTTTCTCACCCAGAACAATGCCATTGAGGCCATTTACCAAAGCCACTCTAAAATCAGATGTTAGATATTTTGCATATGTAGTAAGCTTAGCCTCTATCTGTGACACAAGGAGTACAGAAATATTGTTAGCCCCAAGTTCCTGGATCTGGAAGAATCCCAGAGTCTCTCTGCTTAGTTGGGCATAAGGGTTGGTGGGCTTCCACAGATGCACAATCATGGTAGCATGAAGGTGGTGATGGATATATACCCCTATGCAGACTACAAATTCACACAATTATAATGTCCCACATCCTCCCTGAGACTCCTCTACTTCACAGCCCAAAGTTAGAAGCAGGTTTCTCCAAACGGTTCACGGTTACAAGGGCAATACTAGAGATCCTAAACCAACAGGTAGTGACAAGAGGTGGCACTAGGCCCCGTCCCTGAATTTTATCTTCCAAGAGACAGTCTTGAGTTTTCTCAACTAAAGCTTCTTCCAAGGGGATAGTGATCTGGCTGTGACATCAGTCACTTCCCCTGAGCAGAAAGACTATTCTTCGAGGTGCTCCTGTGTTGGGTGCAGCCTCTTTCCTACCAGCCATTACTCTTCCCCACTTCTCAGTTTGACCCACAAAGACACCATGAGCCCAGCATCCAAAAGGGATATGCTTTCAGTTATTTGTCCTGCTATGTTGAAAAGTTTGCATTGACCAAGTCACACGCTTTCAACCTGTTACCCTTATAACCAATATCATGAATCTGCCCCATAGTCCACTGGCATTGATAGTTAGTCTGTGTTCATAGACTAGATAACTGTCCCACGTGAAGATCAAGTATATGGTTCTGGACTTGTTAACATGATTTTATAACTATGTGAGCTAGCCAGTAAAAGATATTTCCTACCTAATTTTAGCATCTACCTATGTATGTGGCATTGTGGGTTTTTAAAAAATATTTGGGTTTGTTATTTTCTGTCTTTACTTTCTCAATCCTAGACCAAGGTCAGCAAACGTTTTCTGTAAAAGGCTAGATAGTAACTAGTTTTGGCTTTGAGGGCCATCCAAGCTCTGTTACAACTACTAGCTCTGCCTTTGTAGCATGTGCACAGCCCTAAGCAATATGTAAACAAATAAGCCTAACTGTGTGCTAAGAAAACTTTATTAACAAAACAGGTGAGGGGCAGATTTGGCCATAGTTTGATGATCCTGATCTAGGTCAAAAGGTTGATGAGGGCAGAAAATCATCTCTTCTTGTATCCCTAGCACACAAGGATATTCAAATCTGGCTACTAAATGAATAAAAATAAATTTCAAAGGACCAAGAAACTATTCTGGATCAGTCATAATACCAAATATATAGTGTTTCACACCTGTCAATGTGGTACCAATTAACTTAGTAGAGAAGCATTTGCTGAATAATTGAAACTCAACTCTATTTCATATAAAAGATCAATCTCTGCCTTTTATTCTTGACGTGTCTACTGGGTTATCTTCTGGGCATTTATTCTTAGTTCAAAACATCATTAAATAATGCATTAAACTTAGGCTGTGGCCCTGCATATATTTGCTCCTTTAAAAAGGGCTCCAAGTGGAAACAAGGGTATTGAAGAGCTGTTTCTTTTTCGCATGCTCCTGCTCACATGTTGTTTTCATTTTTTCAGTTTCATCAAGGCAGGTAGGCTGCCATCTGGTTGATTTTTGACAGCTCTCAGTAGTTTTAGCTGAAACTTTGGCAGCTTTTTGGTTCTCTTTAATGAAGGCAGCCAATGTTTTGACAAAATTCAATCCTTCATCCCTAGAGAAATTATTGCATTTTTAGAACTTGTTTTCAGACCAACTTTTCCCAGAAAGGATTCATATCTTCCCTTCTCTTTCAGGAATTCTCCCTTTGTGCAGTCAACTGTCACAGCTGATCACTTACTGGTTCTAACGGCGGTTTTTAACTTTCAGTATGAAATAAGCAACCTGACATTGCAAATAAGCCTCATAAAATGATAAGCATCATATTTTTAAAGGCATTTCACAATATCTGCTATCATAGATGCCCGGATGGCAAAATAAAGGAAATAAGAGTTATCATCATCAGAAATAAATGATTTTCCCTCTGGTTAAATAGAGAAATGTCCATTTTAAAGTTTATACCCACAATTTGTCATAAATAGAGACCTATATCGTTTTTTCCACCACTTAACTTTTTTGTGTGTTTTCCAGTTTTACTGAAGCATGATTAACAAATAAAAGTTGTATATATTTAAGGTGAACAATGTGATGAGTTGATATAGAGATTGGGAAATGATTACCGCTATCAATCTCGTTACCATGCCTCACCTCACAAATGCCCCCTTTTTGTGGTGAGGACATAAGATCTACTCTCTTAGCAAATTTCAAATATGTAATACCTGATTATTAACTATAATCACCATGCTGTACATTAACTCTCCAGAACTTATTCATCTTATGAATGAAAACTTACGCCTTTTGACCATTTCCTCCATGCCACCCCCCACCCTCAATCCCCAGCAACCACTATTCTACTCTCTGTTCTATGAGTTTGCATGAGCAGAAGCCTATGTAGTTCTTTAACAACAACAAGAAAATTTCAATATTCAGGTGAGAAAAAAGTGCACCTGACTTCCATTTCTTTCTCTTATGTGTCCTTTTTAAAAAGTACTACTCTAATGTCTCTTTTTCTTTAAAAAAAAATGCATCTAGAGAGTTCAGCAAATTAGTACTGGGAAAACTAGCACTGCCCTAAAAAAGAAATAAGTTGTAGCGACCTTATCCTACACTTGAGCCCAGATATGCCAGGCTATTGAAATCACCCAGTCAGCTTGTAAAGCATTCAGAAAACTGGACCCCACTCAGGGTCAGGCTGAGGAATCTGTTGGCTTTGCCGGGGTCCTCTCTAGTGGCTCTGATGGAGTTTCAGATGGGAAACCCCTGTGACAGAAGACATTTCCCCAGCAAGATCTGCATCTGGTCAACGCTTAATGATGTTTGAAAGGCCCCAGATTCCTTTTCCCAACAGTGGGGAGATTTTCTTTTCACCCTTTTGATCGTCACTAAAAATTAGGTGCCAGCCACAAAACCCTATTTACTCTTGCTGTAAGCCCAGCATCTGTCTGGACAACCACAGACCCTCTTTCATTCTGTAGCTGTTCCAATCTTTGAACACAGGGACTGATGTTCACACACAGAAGTGAACTTTTCATAAAGCCACAAAATAAAGTGACTGTTTCTAGTTCTGATGGAAGAAAAACCATGTGTCAGCTTAAATATCTCCTGCTTTGATTATACACATCAGTATGTGAAAATATTTACGAAACCTAAGTATGGAATTCAATGCAACATTGTGAAATTGCACCACACTTGTGAATTCTGACAGATGAGCACTAATGATTAAAAGGAAGCCAAGCAACAACAAATATTTACTGAGTACTGTATGCGTTAGACAGTGAGGAGATGAACAAAAACTTGATGTAGTAATGATTGGTTTTTCTTTTCTGATTGCTGAGACTTTAAAGATTTTTTATTGTTGCAGATTCAATAAAATTCTTGACCTGGATTCCAGGTTGTATATAGCTGATCTTACATACCTGTGATAGTTCATTCAGGTTTCCAACAATGATAGATTTCTCTATAATAATTTTAGCATGTGCTCTTGTTTTCCACAGGCTGCTAGGTTTGGCTGATGGGAGAGTTTATATACTAAGAGAGATCAGTTAGAAAGTTAATGTAACTTGAAACAATATCTCTCACTCTTCAACAGGCTCATCTCAAGGCAGTGGCAAGGTTTAGTGAGAAAGAATGAAAGCCCCCCAGGCCTATCAAGACCTGGCTCAGAACTGGGCACTGCACTCTACCAGCCAAAGCAAGTTATAAGTCCAGCTCAGATTCAAGGAGTAGGGAAATGGACTATTAGTTAAGATGTGAACAATTTCAAAGTCATAGTGCAATGGGTATGGAAATGGGATGGGTGGAGAACGGGGGTCATTTCTGCAGTCAATGTCTCACAAATCAAAATCCAGATTTTCCTGACACAACCTGCTTCTGTTTCCTCACCGTAGAAAAAGAGAATCAGAGATCCATAACATTTGAGAGTTGAAAAGGATTGAGTAGTTATGCTCTCAACTCCTCTCACTTACCAGAATGGAACCTGAAGTACCAGAAGGTTCACTGACTCACTTCACATAGCTAAGTAGTTACAAAGCCAAGATAAAAAGGATAGGATTTCCACGTTCTGGAGCTGTGCCCTTCAGTCATACCATGCCCCCGGTCCTCCAGACTGTTCAGCCTCTTTTAGTATAATGTGCCGTAATAACTTTTTGCTCAGGGTGCATTTAAAAAAAACAACAACAGTATTTGAAAATTTGTAGTTTTTTAATGTAAATAATCAAATCTGCATTTGCAGAAAATATAAACACAAAGCAACTTTTTACAAATAACTCTTTCTAGTCATCATTTTGCAACATTATTTAGAAAGAAACATAAACATAATAGTGATTAAACACAGTGACTATAGGCTATTGAAGGAAAATTATATACATGGCTTGATTGTTACTTATAACTTTGAGTCAATGTCACTGAATTAATAATTCTTAAAAGAGTAGAACATAAGCCATTCTAATCACTTATTTAAGAAGTTTCTAGAAATACTTTCTGACTCAAAAAAAAGGTGCTTTCACACTATTTGATTTTTCCAGTTTTCTAGTCTATTTTGCTTTATTGGTAATTAAGAAACTCTTAATTAAGAGTGAAATGTAAGTTAATAGATGATGACAACTGTCAGCCTGATTTTGTTAAAAAAAATTTTTATCTTTTTATTGATTTCAGAGAGGAAGTGAGAGGGGGAGAGAGATAGAGACATCAATGATGAGAGAGAATCATTGATTGGCTGCATTCTGCCTGCCCCACACTGGGGATCAGACCCACAACCCGGGCATGTGCCCTTGATCAGAATCGAACCTGGGACCCTTCAGTCCACAGGCCAACGTTCTATCCACTGAGCCAAACCAGCTAGGGCTCAACCTGATTTTTCATGCATAGAAAATAACAAGAATAGAGAATTTTAGTTTTTTCTATTTGAAGTACATTTTACTATATTTCCTAATCAGCTTTTATAAACAGGGCTTGATGACAATGGGAAAAAAAACTACTCTACTATGTAGAGTAGCTTTTTTTCTAACTAAAAATGTGAAACTAACTACACTGTAAACTCAGGGAATTGAATTTAAATAAATTCTGGATCTTTCATACAAAAGAATAACAAATCAATGATAAGGAAAAATGCTCTAAAGGTGATATTAACATGATATGGACCTGGAGAGTATTATGCTAAGAGAAATAAGCCAGTCAAGGAAAGACAAGTATCACATGATCTCACTCATATATGGAATCTAATGAACAAAATAAACTGATGAACAAAATAGATCCAGAGACATAGAAGCATGGAACAGATCATCCAATCTCAGAAGGAAGGTGGACGGAGGGCAGGGGTGGGCTGGAGGGAGTCGATGGGGGCAAAAAGGGGACATATGTAATACTTCCAACAATAAAGATTTAAAAATAAATAAAATAAAATAATCACAATAAAAAAATAAAGGTAATGTTAAAAGCAAGAAAGATAGAAAGTAAGAAAAAGAGAGAATGCATATACACAGCATAATTACAATTTATAAAACATATACAATAAAAATACTGAAAAGATCTATAACAAAATATGAACAGTATTTCTTCACCCAGTCCTTCATATAGCCCTTTCACCCAGTTTCTTTCCTTGAGTGAAAGGACTATAAGATTGATTTAATTGATAATTTATGTTTTCCTTCTTTACTTTTATGTGTTTTTAAATCAAAATAAATAAAAATTATATTTTTAAAAGCTTATTAATTGAAAATTAAGAAAGAAAAGTAAGCCACAAGATTAAAGTGATTACAAATATTTAAAATGCAATAAAACCTGTTAAAATAATATATTTGAGTAAAATAATTACTACACAAAAGATTTTAAATGAACATCATATATTTTACTGCTCCTGCATTCAAAATGAGTCATAAACCATAAAATTAGAATTCATGATTCAACAATCCCATTTCACAGATAAAAAGTTGATTCATTCTCAGAAAGATTAATTGAATAACTTACCCAATAATATACAGTCCACTTCAGAATCAAGACTCACAATCTGGCCATGTTCTTTCTATTTTATCATTCTGCTTCACTGTAAAGTTCTAAAAGAGAGAATAAAGTAAAATATTGTGAGTGAACATACAGTAAGTATAATACCAGGTTTCTTTAATATGCGATTGTCTTGCTCACCTCTCATTTATAAATCCATCTCTAGAAAATGTAATAGCTGTAGTAAAACATTCTTACTTTTCCAGATTTGCATATGGGAAAGATTTTTATATTTTTTTAAATGTCTCATTGTTTTATTATACTGACCTCATTTCAGACATTTTTGCTCTTGATAACAAATCACAATTTGCTTCAGTAGTCTTAGATTAGAGGAGAGAGTAATATAAAAAGATAAAAATTGAGACATCTATTCCTTACTTATTAGTAAATGAAAGATAGTAGCACTTTGAGAGAAGAGGCTAAGACTTAGTGAATTTCTAAGCCCTTGAGATAAAAGATGCATATGACATGGGGCCTTTCAAAGAGCTTTTGGTAGAGTGAGAGAGAGAGATACAGGGTGGGGCAAGAGTAGGTTTAAGTTGTTCATATGGAAAATAATACAATAATTAATAACAACAATAAACAGTGTTTCACACACAACTGTAAACCTACTTTTGCCCCACCCTGTACAAGCAACTAAAAGCAATACAGGGTTGTAGTCACTATAGAAAATGTCTTTACAAGCTTAATAGATGGGCTAGTCATTTATACATTGGGGATATGAGGTAAAGCTGTTAGGAAGACCTTTCTTTATAAAGTCAAAGCTGAAGCTGAAAATTCTTCAATAAAGTTCAGGTTATTTAAACAACAAGCAATCAAGTCAGATGACCTTACCATCCAAACTTCTGTACTGTTAAGAAAACAGCAAGAGTTATTTCATAGAAGAATGTTTGCCTCAAAAAAACTTTCAATCATCTTATCTGATCTCCAAACTTCTGTAAACATAGATGCTTATAAATTGAAAAGAATGTGATCAGCCTTATATGAAGTATTACGGTGGGAACAAAAATTTATGAGTCATATTGTCAGCCTGCAAGGGACATGTAATCTTATTATATAGTCAATATCTGTTCACACAAAAATAGGATAATGTATTAGTTAGAAAATTTTTAGCAGCTAAAACAAAAATACCCCAAAATTCTGGTGGCCTATCACAATAGAAGTCTATTTTGTGTTTAAGTAAAAGTCCATTGTGCATGTTCCTGGTTTGAGGTGGCTTTTCTCCAGGTGATGATTGTTGAAAGTTTAGCTAAGCTACTCCATAATATTGCTTCCACAGCATCCATTTTGTGGGGCTAACTGGGCTTCAGTGGCCTTGCACTGACACTAGTCTCTCTCTATAGTCCATCTAACAGCCCAGAGAGTCACAAGTAAATGTTAGTTCCTGATAGGCTTCCCAAAACCATGCTGTGAAAACCATTCTCTGCCACTCTTTTGCTTTTATTGACGAATTGGGCTTTAGCCCAGGAACACCAAACATTCTACCCACAGACCCTAAAAAAGGCATGCGCCCCAAGTCCTGCCGCTCTCTGTGCCTGAACCCTGCCTTGACCTCCCCAAAAGGCAATTGAGTGTGCCGTGGACCTTCTCCGGGACTTGTGAGTAATAAACTTCTCTAATTCTATTCTCCATGGTCTGTTGTTGAATCAGGCTCACCATCTGACATCCCAGGGCTCTACTTAACAAATGTTAATTTAACAATGTTTCTGGAAGTCTGCAGTCCTCTGATGTCAGCTGCTGGATATGAAAGATCCCAAAGAGAAGGCATGCCACTTCTCTCCTCCCCGCCCCCCAATTACAGTTTACATTCAGTATTATTATTCTGTATTGGTGCCAGGTGTACAGCATAGTGGTTAGACAATCATATGCTTTACAAAGTGGTCCCCCCGATAATTCTAGAACCCACCTGCCCCCATACATAGTTATTACAATATTATTGACTGTATTCCCTATGCCGTAATTTACATCCCTGTAACTATTCTGTAACTTCTTAACCTCCTTAGCCCAGAAGTAAAGTCGCATCTCCTATTATCCACTGGCAGAAACTAATGACATCGTCTCACCTGCACCTGGGAGGGCTGGTGCAGCAGCTGCTTCCTAGCAACAACTCAACACTATGGAGGGTGGAGCTAAAGTCTTTGATGGACAGCTACCCATTCCTGCCATAGATTTTTTGGAGGGGAGTGGGGGTCAGAGTGGAATTGACTTCTTTTTCTATCACATTAAAAAAATAATACCTAGTTGCAGATCTAATTGATGACCCTGAGCGTTAGAAAAACTTGGTCTTCACTAGTACCTCTCTTCAAATATTACATTTCCTACAAAGATATATATGCTTTTGAAACTAGAATTCCTCCTAGCCCAGAAATAATAAATTATGGTTACTTTTTTGTTGATGTTGTTAACCCTCACTCAAGGATATTTTTCCATTGATTTTTAGGGAAAGTGGAAGAGAGAGAGAAAGACAGAGAGAAATATTGATGTGAGAGAAACACATCAATTGGTTGCCTCCTGCACGAGCCTTGACCAGGGCCTGGGCCAGGGAGGAGCCTACAGCCGAGGTACTTGCCCTTGACCCGAATCAAACCTGGGGCCCTATAGTCCACAGGCTGATGCTCTATCCACTGAGCCAAACTGGCTAGGGCAATTATGGTTACATATTGTTTCTTAGAACTACTTCATAGTTGAAATCACCTTGTGTGAAACCATTTTGCCACAGGACCAAATTGACACCTTTTGAGGCTATTCATTCATTGAAAAAACATTCAAAAAGCATCTACCGAGGTCAAGGACACACACTTACTTGGGAAACAAACACAAAAGATCTCCCAGGTCCTTAGAGGGAGGAGCTGAAATCCATAATTAATATAAACTGAGATTCTAGGGGGTAACTAAACAATCTGTTGCAGAATTTTAGATTTGAGGCTCAAACCCATAAAAGTTGTCTAGACTATCTAACATGGCCAAGCATAAGCTTTAGGGGGAAGAATAAAGGAGGGGGAGGTTGGTCTTGATAATGAAAGAGACAGACTTCACAGTTATTCCAGATGTAGATTTAATAAGATTCTATGATCAAAACAATGGCTCAAAGGTATCTATGATGGAAAACTTGGTGAGTGATGAAACTAGAGTAAACAAAAGAGTTTGTAGAGAGGGAAAAAAAGCTTCATTGAGATGTGCTGATGTTGAGATAACTGTAGCTACCCATATAAAAACTAGAGGCCCGGTGCACAAAAATTTGTGCCCTCGGGGGGAGGGTGGGGTCCCTCAGCCCGGCCTGTGCCCTCTTGCAGTCTGGGACCCCTAGTCCACAGGCTGATGCTCTATCCACTGAGCCAAACTGGCTAGGGCAATTATGGTTACATATTGTTTCTTAGAACTACTTCATAGTTGAAATCACCTTGTGTGAAACCATTTTGGCACAGCACCAAATTGACACCTTTTGGGGCTATTCATTCATTGAACAAACATTCAAAAAGCATCTACCATGGTCAAGGACACACACTTACTCAGAAAACAAACACAAAAGATCTCCCAGGTCCTTAGAGGGAGGAGCTGAAATCCATAATTAATATAAACTGAGATTCTAGGGGGTAACTAAACAATCTGTTGCAGAATTTTAGATTTGAGGCTCAAACCCATAAAAGTTGTCTAGACTATCTAACATGGCCAAGCATAAGCTTTAGGGGGAAGAATAAAGGAGGGGGAGGTTGGTCTTGATAATGAAAGAGACAGACTTCACAGTTATTCCAGATGTAGATTTAATAAGATTCTATGATCAAAACAATGGCTCAAAGGTATCTATGATGGAAAACTTGGTGAGTGATGCAACTAGAGTAAAAAAAAGAGTTTGTAGAGAGGAAAAAAAGCTTCATTGAGATGCGTTGAGGTTGAGATAACTGTAGCTACCCATATAAAAATTTATCATATATAACGGAAGTTATCTACCCACAAGCAATTAAATGTATAATCTAAATTCATATACTACTCTACTTTTCAAACTTGCTTTCTTAAATAGATGTGCAGGTGGAGAAAAGGGGAAAAAGACAAATGAAGGTAAATAATATCACTGTGTCTTTATGATATTAGATTTGGCAAAATTCAATCCTCTTTTTCAGAGTTTCTAATTGTACTTTGTAAATCAAGCTAATGTTTTATAACAAAATCACCTAGCTTGGTCTTAGCACAAACATTAAAGCTTCATCACACATTTTTTAAAAATATATTTTTATTGATTTCAGAGAGGAAGGGAGAGGGAGAAAGAGATAGAAACATCAATGATGAGAGAGAATTATCAATTGGCTGCCTCCTGCACACCCCACACTGGGAATACTAGTAGAGCCCGCAACCCAGGCATGAGCCCTGACTGGGAATCGAACTGTGGCCTCCTGGTTCATAGGTCAATGCTCAACCACTGAGCCACACCAGTCGGGCCATTACACATTTTGATACACTTAGCAAAAGGCATATTGTCTTATAGGGATCATCTACGCTTTAAAATTAAGACGAACTGGGAGATCCAAGATGACAGCGAAGTAGGTGGATGTTACATTTACCTTCTCCTAGGACCAAACTGGAATTACAACCAAAATACAGATCAACCTAAATAACCCACTAAAGACTAGCTGAAGAGAAGTCTTATAACCAAGGATTTACAGAAGAGTCACTTGAGACTAGTAGAAAGGGTGAGATTTGAAAAGAGCTAGCCCTGCTCCCATGAGCTTGCAGCTAAGAGTCCAGAAGGATAGGAGAAAAAGGAAAAAATAAACAAATAGGACTATATCAAACTAAAAGTTTTTCGCACAGAAAAGGAAAGCATCAACAAAATAAAAAGATACACCACTAAGTAGGAGAACATATTCACCAATGATGCATCTGTTAAGGGGTTAATATCTAAAATTTATAAAGAACTTCTACAACGCAACACCAAAAAAACAAACAAAACCAAAAAAATCCAATTAAAAAATGGCGAAGGACCTGAATAGACACTTCTCCAAAGAGGTCATACAGATGGCCAATAGACATATGAAAAGACTAGAGGCCTGGTGTACAAAATTCATGCATGGGGGGGTCCCCTCAGCCCAGCCTGCATCCTCTCCAATCCAGGACCCCTCGGAGGATGTCTGACTGCCGGTTTAGGCCCGATCCCAACTGACCCCCTCTGCCAGCCTGGTCACCCCTAACTGCTGCCCCCCGCTGGCCTGCTCACCCCCAACTGCCCCCCTGCTGGCCTGGTTGCCCACAACTGCCCCCTCCCCCTGCCGGCCTGGTCACCCCCAACTGGCCCCCCTGCCGGCCTGGTCTCCCCACACAGCCTGCTGTTCAGTCATTTGGTCATCCCTCACTAACCCCTCTGCCAGCCTTCTGTTCAGTTGTTACTGTGATGGCGTCCTGGGCAATTTGCATATTCCTCTATTATTAGTATAGATGTTCAACATCACTAATGCAAATTAAAACCACCATGAGCTATCACCTTACACCTTTCAGAATGGCTATCATCAATAAATCAACAAACAACAAGTGTTGGGGAGGATGTGAAGAAATTCCTACACTATCAGTAGGAATGAAGATTGGTGCAGTCACTGTGGAAAACAGTATAGATTTATCTCAAAAAAATAAAATGGAACTGTCTTATGACCCAGCAATTTCACTTCTGGGAATATATCTAAAGAAACCTGAAACATTGATTAGAAAAAATATATGCACCCCTATGTTCATTGCTAGCTTATTTCCAATAACCAAAATTTGGAGACAATTCAAGTGCCCATGAGTAGATGAGTAGATAAAAAAGCTTTGGTGCGTTTACGTAATGAGATACTACGTGGCCATAAAAAAGAAAGAAATCTTATCTTCACGACAGCATGGATGAACCTGGAGAGATTATACTAAGTGAGATATGGCAGTTAGAGAAAGACAAATACCATATGATTTCATTTATCTGTGGAATCTAATGAACAAAATAAGCTAACAAACAAAATAGAAACAGATTCATAGATACAGGGAACAAACTGACAGCTTAGAGAGGATGGTGGTTGGGAGGCTGGGTGGAAAACATGAAGGGATTACGGAAAAAAAAAACAACCTATAGACACAGACAATATTATGGTGATTACCAGAGGGAAAGGAGGGTAGGGAAGGTAGAAGAGGGAAAAGGGGGGGATAAATGGTGACAGAAGGAGACTTGACTTTGGGTGGTAACACACAATTATACACCTGAAACCCATATAATTTTTATTAACCAATGTCATCCCAATAAATTCAATACAAATTTAAAAAATAAATAATAATTAATAAAATATAGTATAATAAACAAAACCAAACAAAGGTGCCAGTTTTAAGCAAACCTGGATTCATTAGGTATGAAAGCTATAAATATGGTCGTTCTGCTCTATTTCATCTCCTGGAATTTACACTCTGACTTCAACTGTGCGTTGTTTTCATTTATTCAAACCCACATGCCAGGATCAAACTTCAAGGTGAGGAGGGAAAAGCCTATATTTATGACATTTTAACGACCCTACTTTAAACTCTACTTAATTTAGGCAGCCGAGTTTGCCTTGTTTTATTCTGTAATCATGTAATCATTAACAATAGCAGTAAGCACCTGCGCAATGCTTACAACCTGTTAGGCACTGCCTTAAAGGTTTACACATATTAACTCATGAAACCTTCACAACAGCCCACAAGGGGAGGACTCTAATAATCAGCATGTTAAAGACAAAGAAACTAAGGCACAGAGAACTTAAGTAATTTGCAAAGGGTCCCACAGCTAGCAAGTGGCAGGGGTGGAATTTAAACCCGGGTGGTCTGGCTTTGGAACCTGTTCTCACAACTCTTAGGCTATATTGCTTGTCCACCTTAGAAATAGTATTTCACATTTGCTGGCCTTTGTACCTGAAGATTTGCTGCTACCCCTAGGGCAGTGGTCAGCAAACTCATTAGTCAACAGAGCCAAATATCAACAGTACAACGATTGAAATTTCTTTTGAGAGCCAAATTTTTTAAACTTAAACTATATAGGTAGGTACATTGTTATTCACTTAATTAGGGTACTCCTAAGGCTTAGGAGGAGCCACACTCAAAGGGCCAAAAAGCCGCATGTAGCTCGAGAGCCACAGTTTGCCGACCACGGCCCTAGGGCATCATGTCCAAAACCCTTTATTCACGGTGTATGTCAATCCAAACTGCCCTGCCTACTACTCCAGATGCCAGCCAGCAGTCACCATGATCCCCTTCCTTTTCCCATCATCTAATTAAAAAATAGTGACTGCTGAGAGTTAATAGAACTCACCTCCTGGAGAGGAAGTGGAGAAGATAATGGACAGTAGGGAAGACTCCACCTCACAGCTGTTGCCTTCTTTCTTTCCTGTAGCGCTAAGGAGTTAATGACTGCCTGTCAGAGGAAGGAAAAGAGGACGACTAAGGCAGGAGGGCCACGCAGGCACCATGCTGGCAGTGTCACACTGCGAATATATAATTATCCCTTTTCACAGAGGGAAAGCTGGCTCAGAGAGGATACATAACTTGCCCAAGATAATGGGGTCAGACTTTACACCCAGGTCTGCTTGAACTAAAGCCCAGGCATGCTTTCCTCACTGAAGAAGCAAGCTCAGGAGGGAGAGGACAGTTCTGACATCTGTACATATCACCGATTCGTACCTTTTTTTCTGTAAAAAATGGCATAAAGAGCAATTTTAACATTGTTTCAGATTGGTATTACTCCTATTTACTGTTCATTATTATAATTCCTAGCATGCAATATATTGAGAAGTGGCTTTATTAAGTAATCCCTAGGGAACATAAAGTAAGCAAAAAAGTAGGGTAGTTTCATTAGCTGCTTATATTGACCTGAATTTGTGTTTTTCAATTGTCTCTCAATGAGGACATCTATGTTTGATTGACAGATATTTTCATTTTAAATGGTCACTTAAAATTTAAACTAGCTATGCTATTGTCGCAAGATTAATATATAATGAGAAAGAGTGGATACATTTCCTAAGAAAAAAAACAAGTAAGTGAAAAGCATCAATATTTAAATTTAACAAAAGGTCTGCATAGGGTTGTTGTGGAAATAAATAGACAATACATTTGAAGAGCATGGTGGGTTTTAAATAAGTGGTAGAGACTTTAGGAAAACATTATAAAATTCAAATATAAAAAACTCAAAGCACTACTGATTGCCAAACTTATTGCTTTTAAAAGTGTTTTCATAATATTTTAACCAATTTCAATTATGTTTTAACTATTTCATGTAAATAGGAAACAAACAATACCTTTCCACTTATTTTTATACACACATACAAAAATTATTTTTTAAAGTTGCTTATATCTATAGAATAAGTGTTTTTTACTTGTGAGTAGTATGCTAATTTACCCAGATTCTAAAAGTGATAGTAAAAAACTGGTCTTCTCAGAATAGTATGGCCTCACTTTCTACATTTTAAAAAAGTTTGCAGAGATTCCAAAAAGCATCCTTCTATAGCTTTTCCTATTCTCCAAGGATAAGAACCCTCAGAAAATGCTGGTTTTAAAAAGTAAATTTCGGAACATATTTGTAAGCAAAACTCATGCTTGTAATGCAACCATTAGAACTGTAAGCATTGCAGTGACCACACACATGCATCAAAACCGTAGTGGTTTGTGGGCTGTCGAAAACGCTCTTGAAGAGAAGGGAATGAGATTCTGTTGCATTTGTGACCTCTAGAGGCCAACATGAACGTGATCTATTTTATTCAGTCAACGATGCCTCCAAGTGCAGTCTTCAGGAGTTTAAGATTTATAGGCTTTAGAAAATAGAGCAAATTCAAGAGAGGAGAGGTTTCATTTTAGGTGGATATGTTGCCTTGAACTAACAACCACAAACCACAAATTGAAGTTTTAAATAATAATTTGAAAAAGCCTCAGACTCTTGGAGAACCTTCATGGAAAATGAAAACCTTGCCTACTTCGCAGTGGAGCTGTCCAAACTAATTACATATTGTGAGTAATCCTCATATTGAGGATGAACACAGTAAAATGTGTCCATGGGACCTTAGAGTCAAACCTTGATTCTAATGTTTGCTAGTTCCGTGTTCTGGAAAAATCATTAACCTCTCTGAGCTTCAATGTCCTCATTTGTAAGTGAAGCCGTCATAATAAAACCTACTTAACGGTGACTTAGAGATTAAATGAGATAACATATACTCAGAATTATCTTGAAAACTGTCTAGTACTAAACCCGTAACAAATTTCATTATGATTACATCACCATTTGTTCAGATGCTTCCTGTTATCTCTAAATGATAATACATTTTTCACCACAGTGATAAACCAAAATATTAGACAAGTAAAGACTTCTCTAAGATAAAAAGGTGTTTGAAGCAGAGCTGATTGCACTGTCCCCCTGCATCTCAAAACTCTGAATAGAATCAAACATGGAGCAGCAGTGAATCAGTTGCCCAATTAGATTTATTTACCTTTGTCTTAAAGATGGCAATTGAGAGATAACCTCTGGAATGTTAGGACATTTCTTCACTTTTCAACATCTCCCCACAGACTCTGCTATTGTATTCCAGATCTTTCTTCAAGGGCAAAATTTCAACCTTCCTGTTGAAATGTGTATTGTTGCATGTTTATATGGTCCACCTGTCATATAGGAAAGGTCAACAAATTTCAACCTTCCTGTTGAAATGTGTGTTGTTGCATATTGGTATGTTTATATGGTCCACCTGTCATATAGGAAAGGTCAAATAGAAGATGGCTAAAGTGTTATTGCAAAGCTCACTTATCCCTTCTTTATTTCCATAAAGCAAAAGTCTAATCATGGATATCTCTACTGTGAACCTCCTTCCATCCCACAGAGCACTACAGGAGGAATTCACTTGACTAGTATAATTATGTTGTCTCTAACCTCAATGCCACTCCTAAACCCTATTTATCAGATCTCACTTATGCCTCACAATGATTTTTGTTAAATCCTCACTATTCACCTCAAACCTGCTCTGATAAAATCTCTTCTGCTATTTTCAACAAATAAATCTATTTCTATTTTCCAGAGAAAAATCAATGCCTTAGCACAGGAACTCATCAAACTTCTGACCATCTGCTTACAGGGGCATCTATAGCCACAACCATTGTTCCATCCGTCCCTCCTGCCTCAGTGAACTAGAATCTCTCCTGCCTGATCTCCACATCATGCCCTGGGTCTGTCAGTCACACTTACGTTCAGCCTAAGTTCAACTGAAACTGAAGGAAAACACAAAATAATAGTGGCTTAAATAACATAGAAATTTTAAAAGATAATAATAATAACATGGAAATTTATTTCTTGTTTGCAAAAAGTAAGGCCTTACATAAGCAAATCAGGACTAATATAATCCCTCCACAATCATTAGCGATAGGGCTCCTTTTGACATGTTGTATCCATTATTCTCAACATATGGCTTCTGCCACATGGTCCAAGATAACCACTGGAGCTCCAGCCAATGTGTATGTCAACACACAATGCATCAACTTTCCTCCCACTGACCAGAATCCAATCACAAGGCCCACCTTGCTGCAAAGGACGCTTAGGAAATGTATTCTTAACATGCACGATTATGAACCCAGCTAAAAATCAAGGGGGGCAGAGAGAGAAATAATGGATATTAAGGGAGAAGTAACAGTCTCCCACCACAGTCTTATGCGGCCTTCTCATGATGTTCATTATGTCCACATTTTCTTTTCCCTGTGTATTTTAATTTCCCCTCTCTAATGAATCTTTCCCTTAGCCATTCAAACACCTTCCTAAACTGTGTCTCTCTCTCTAACTTCTGCTCTGCTTCTCTCCTTCTCTTCACCACCAATTTTTTTAAAGATTTTCCACATTATCACCCTGACAGGTTTGGCTCAGTGGATGGAGTGTCGGCCTGCGGACTGAAGGGTCCTAGGTTCGATTCCAGTCAAGGGCATGTACCTTGGTTGTGGGCACATCCCTAGTAGAAGATGTGCAGGAGGCAACTGATCGGTGTTTCTCTCTCATCGATGTTTCTAACTCTCTATCCCTCTCCTTTCCTCTCTGTAAAAATTCAATAAAATATATTTTTTTAAAAAAATTTTCCACATTATCTTCCTTGCACATTCACTTCTCTGCCCACTGCAATCTGACTTTTGCCCCTGTTGTGCATTGAATTGTGTCCCCCAAAAAGATATGTTGAAATCCTAGCCCCCAGTACTTTGACTATGATCTTATTTGGAAATAGGGTCTTCGCAGATGAACTCAAGTTAAGGTGAGGCCATACAAGATTACCCTAAATCCAATAACTGGTGTCCTTCTAAGAAGGCCGGGGTCTTTGCAGATGAACTCAAGTTAAGGTGAGGCCATACGAGATTAGGGTAGACCCTAAATCCAATAACTGGTGTCCTTCTAAGAAGGCCATGTGGAGCCCCAGTGATAGTGAGGCACACCCAGAGAACACCACATGAGGATGGGAGCAAGGATTAGAATGATGTAGCAATAAGCCAAGGCACACCAAGGAGTGCTGGCAACCATCAAAAGCTAGGAAGAAGCAATGAAGGATCCTCTCCTCGAGTCTGCATGGCCTGCTGATTTCTCAATTTCAGACTTCTAGCCTCTAGGCTTCTGTTTGTTCCCTCCAGCGAGAGGATAAATATCTGTTGCTTTAAGCCATTAAATTTTTGTACTTTGTTATGGCAGCCCTAGCAAACTAATGCAGCCCCAACCACTTGCCAATGTCAGAGTAGTCTCTGTTGCTAAATCCAGAGGGCAATTTTCAAGACTCACTTATTTTTCTCTCAATATACAGCATTTGACAAAATTACTCCCTGCCATTAAAATCCTTTTGCCTTTGACTTTGGGGCACTACTCTCTACTGCTTTCCTTATATTTCTCAAGCTACTCTATCTCAACTTTCCTTTCTAAACACCTTTGTTTCATGCTCTAAATATTCTTTTTACTTAGTTCAAATTTGATGTGTTAACTGAGCCAAAATATATTTAACTCCCCTCATCCTGCTCCCAAATCCCCAGTGAAATGAGTAGAATAATATCACATTTAAAAATCTATCTAGGTCATTAATGTATTCAGCAAATATGAAGTGTCTATTCGGTTTCAAACACTGGGACAGTACTTGAGATACAGAGATGAACAAGTGAGACTCAGTACCTGACCTCATGGAGCTTCCATTCTTCTGGGAATATGATAATAAATAACCAAAGAAATACACGAGATGATTATAAGTATGGTAACACATGGCATAAAGGAAACAAATGGAATGGTGAGATAGAACAGGAGTCAGCAAAGTTTTTCTGTGAAAGGCAATACCGTGCAGGCCATATAGCCTCTGTTGCAATTTCTCAGTTCTGCTATTACAGCACAAAAACAGCCATAAGCAATACATCAATGAATGGGTATGGCTGTGTTCCAATAAAATGTTATTTTCAAAAACAGGCAGTGGGCCAGACTTAACCTGTGGAACATAGTTTGTCAACCCTTGAGAAAGAGAGAAATTGTGACAAATCATTTTAGATATAAAGGTCAACAGTGGCCTCTTTAAAAAGGTGGCATTTGAACTGAGATCTGAAGGGGAGAAGGAGCCACACCTAATTCCCTCAGCCCACCAACCTTGGGACTAGCAATGACAACAACAACAAAAAATGTTTTATTCTTCTTTTGTTAGGATCTGTAAGATTTGAGTGACAATCCACATAATCCACAAAATTCTTAACTCCAGATGTTGGGGAAATATCACTCCCTGCATCCC
Source organism: Myotis brandtii (assembly GCF_000412655.1). Lineage (NCBI taxonomy): Eukaryota > Metazoa > Chordata > Mammalia > Chiroptera > Vespertilionidae > Myotis > Myotis brandtii. Next base: position 363,766 of record NW_005371324.1, read on the forward strand.
CAGTGTGGGAACTTGCAAAACCAGAAAGATCACTCAACTTAAGATTGTGTTTAAGTTTTAAAGAAAGCTAGGGATCTAAAGTATTAGATAAAAATTTCTCCTTAAACAGACTTACTGAAAGAAATGGGAGAAAGCATTGCAAAATCTTTTATCTGTATTTCAAGCAAGAGTAAATATATACTGCATATCTGAATGAAAAATAATATAAAGTGTATAAATATCGTTTTATTCAAAATCATTATTGCCATAGCAGCATCAAATTTTATGATAGGTTACTATAGAAAATTGAATCAGTGAATTTGGGTTTTTTTTAAAGATGCAAAAAATAACAGTTATGAAGATCATCCAAGAGATAGAATTTACTTATAAAATAAAACATATAAAGATAAAGCAATAAATTATTAGAAATCAAAATAAGTTGGTCTTTATCTGAGAATTTGTTCTTCAGCCCAAATGGATTAATTAATGCCAGGTCAAATTTATGTAGAAAGAAACAAACCTAGATATTTACTGATAAAATTGTTGGATTTTTTAAAAAAAATACATTTTATTGATTTTTTACAGAGAGGAAGGGAGAGGGATAGAGAGTTAGAAACATCAATGAGAGAGAAACATCGATCAGCTGCCTCCTGCACACCCCCTACTGGGGATGCGCCCACAACCAAGGTACATGCCCTTGACCGGAATCGAACCTGGGACCCTTCAGACCACAGGCCGACGCTCTATCCACTGAGCTAAACCAGTTAGGGCTAAAATTGTTGGATTTTAAATCTTTAGGAAAAGAAAACTACCTACCAGAATGGGGCATGGGAGATGGAGAGAGAAGAGAAAATGCACAAAGACAAAAATGTTTAGAAACAGGTATCTCCTCTACAACATTAAATGCTTTAGATGGTTTTTAAAGACAACGATTGTGATTCAGGGATTCTGAATTCATTCAAATTATCATTCACATCAAAGATCAAAAAAATCCTATGAAGATTCAGGAAGTACATCACTTCTTGAAATAATTACTCTCAGAAGTACTCCAACCAACTGAGACTTGAATCAAAGTATTCCAAGGATGAAAAAAAGAACCGAAGAAAATGCATGAACAATTGTGACCGATTTTCATATGTGGTCACATTACCTCCCGTCCCACAGACTCTTCAGTAATGTAGCCATGCTGCTTCCCAGGGAAGTGGTGCAACCTATCACTCCTCCCTTATGCATCTGGGCTTAAACCTGTGACTGCTTTGGCCAGCAGAATACTTCAAATGTGACACTATGCTAGTTCCAGACACAGCCCTTTACTGGCCTGGCAGCTTCTGCTTCCTTCCTCTTGGCGCTCTAAGCTGCATGTAGGAAGAACCACCAATTCTGCTAGAGAGAGGGGGACATGCAGAGAATGAAGCACTTCTAGCCTGGTTGGGCCTCCCTATGACTCCAACCTCTCAGCCTCTCTCTCACTATAAACACACGAGAGACCCCAAGTGAGAACCACCCATATGAGCCCAGTCAACCAAAAAAAGCTTTGAGAGATAATAAGAAATTCATGTTTTTGTCAAGTACTAAAGTGGTTTGTTACATAGCAATTGATTTTGAAATAATTAATGTAGTGAAACATAATGTATTATCTAATCTACACTAATAAAAGAGAAAGATACAAATTGACCGTACCTTCGCAACGCCCACCAGCCAATCAGGAGTGAGTATGCAAATTAACCCAACAAAGATGGTGGGTTAATTTGCATATGCAGGCACCGAGCAGCCGGGGATGGGCGGGACACTTGCATCATCGCCATGGTGACGACACAGGCATTCCGCACCGCCCCAGCTGCTCCAGGCCTCTGGGCCACATGGGAAGGCGGAAAGGCGACTCCAGGCTGGAGCTAAGGTGGTGCTGGCAGCCAGGAGAAGGAAGGCCCATTCTTGCACGAATCTTCCTGCATCGGGCCTCTAGTTGTTAATATTACCTTTGTTGTTAATAAAACTGTCCAATGTTAACAAAAAGTCTTAAAATACATGATATGATAAAGGATGCTAAAAATCCTATATAATAAAGAGGTAATATGCAAATTGACCCTCGCGCCATCACACAAGATGGCCGCCCCCATGTGGTCAAAGATGGCCACCACAAGATGGCTGGCAGGGGAGGGCAGTTAGGGGCAATCTGGCTGGCAGGGATGGCAGTTGGGGGCTTCCAGGCCAGCAGGGGAGGGCAGTTAGGAGCGACCGGGCCGGCAGGGGAGTGTTTAGGGGGTGATCAGGCTGGCAGGCAGGTGAGCAGTTGGGAGCCAGCCGTCCCAGATTGTGAGAGGGATATCTGACTGCCGACAGTCAGACATTCCCCGAGGGGTCCCAGATTGGAGAGGGCGCAGGCTGGGCTGACGGACACCCCCCCCCTCCAATGCATGAATTTCGTGCACCGGGCCTCTAGTATTAAATAAAAATATTCTGTTTCTAAAATTCCAGATTCTTTTGACAAAAAACTCAAAAGCGGGAAGAGGTAGAAAAGGGAATTGAAAGTATAATGCATTTCTCAATTTACATGGAGGATAAGCATAGTTACTATTTCATTCTTGACATTGATAAAGAAATTAATATGCACTGTACTTTCAAAAGAAAAATGCAGGATGTCCCAAAATATGTATACACACTTTGAGTCATTATAAAGTCAATGTTTATTAACATACAGTTCATTTGCAAAATTGAAAAGAATCTACAGAAATGAATATTATTTTTGTCAATGCCTGTTTTCAAAGTCATGACAGTTCTGGTCCAGGCACTGCTGCTAACACAAAGCAATGGAATCGCAAACATCAAGATTCATTTCATTTGGTATTTGTGCAACTTCAATTCATTGACTGTTGCCAGTTTTGTACCATAAACTATCTTTTATGTGTTCCCCCCAAAAAAAGTCTAGTTCTGGCCCTTGTTTCTCAGTAGTTAGACACTGGCCCGAGCACCGAAGAGTCTCGGTTCAATTCCCAGTTAAGGGCACATACCTGGGTGCAGGTTCAATTCCCGGACCCTATTGGGGTGAGTGTGGGAGGCAACCAATCGTGTCTCTCCCACATTGATGTTTCTCTCCCCGGCCCCAATCTCAAATGGTGCATTTATTAGTAAAGAAATTGAAATCAATGGAACAATACTGAGGTCTCCTGGTTCCCCTGTACAAGATTTCCACTGGGGGAAATAACCAGCCACAAAATTGCTATGACAATGGGTTTGTGCACATGCAATATCCCTACTCCTAAACTGGTCTCCAGAATGGCTACCACCTTATACTCCATCCAGCAGTGATGAGGGTTTTCTGATTCCCACAGCCTTGGCAGTACTTGATATTATCCAACTTTTTAATTGTTGCCATTCTCGTGTATAAAGTTTGAACTTGCAATTATCCAAGTTGAGCTTCTTTTCATATGCTCTGTAGTTATTCACTTTTCCCCTTTCTGTGAATTGTCACTTTATTTTCTCTACTCATTCTTCCATTGGATTGCCTGGCTTCTTATTGTTGGTTTGCAGGATTTCATTATATTTAATATTTTATTGGTTGTTCACATCTCAAGTACTTTCTCCCATGCTTTCTGTAGAAATCATTAATTTTGATGTCATCAGTTACACCATTTTTGGTTTTTGTTTTCTTTATGAACTGGCTTTTTTTCCCCCCCAACTCATTTAAGAAATCTTACCCAACCAGTGTGTCTCAGTGGTTGAGCATCAACCCATTAGCCAGGAGGTCACAGTTCAATTCCTGGTCAAGGCACATGCCCGGGTTGCAGGCTTAATCCCCAGTAGTGGTGTGCAGGAGGCAGCCAATCAATGATTCTCTCTCATCATTGATGTTTCTATCTCTCCCCAATCCCTTTCTCTCTCTGAAATCAATAAAAAAAATTTTTTCTAAAGAAATTCTTCCCACTCTGTTGTTACAAAGACATTCTCCAACTTTACTGTATAACAGCTTTATAGTTTTGTCTTTTATATCTCTATTCCAATGGGAACACTTTGTGGTATAAATTTTGGCCCTATTTTTTCTCCAAATGTTTTGCCAATTTTCATAATTCTGTTTGTTAAATAATCGACTGTTTACTTAATGATCTACCAACAATTCACCAAGCTCCCATATACACATGGATTGGTCTTCAATTCCATTCTATGTCTAGTACCGTATCACACAGAATTACTATATCTTGGTAACATATATTAATATCTGGTAAGATATTTCCCCATATTAATTCATTTTAAGAATTATTTTAGCTATGTGTGGATTTGTATGGGCCCATTTCACTTCTTTTGTATGTGTTTTTAATGTGTTTGTTATTTTTGTTTCTTTTAATTGAGGTATAATTGGCATATAAAATTTTATTATTTCAGGTGTACTACATGATTTGATATTTATTTATGTCTTTTATATATTTTAACTACATTAAACTTGTTTTCATTTGGGAATAATTTACATCTTTACACTTTTAAATTTTCCATCCACAGTGTAGTATTTATTTCTTCCTCGTCAAGTCTACTTTTATGTCCTTTAGTAATGTTTTAAAATATTCTCCATACTAATTTTTTCATTTTTAATTCAGTTCCCAGAAACTTTCTTTCCTTTTGGCTATTTTACATATAATGTTATGGTCTATTACATTTTCTAACTGGCTATTGGTGTAAAAGAATTCTATTGATTTTTGCTTATTGATTTGTGCTCAAGCAACCATGCTGAACTCTTTAGCTTTGTTGATTCTCTTGGATTTGCTGATAAACAATTAAATCATCTACACATACTAATCATTTGTCTCTTCCCTTTAGTCTTATCCCTTATTTCTTTTAATTCTCATATGTCATTGGCCAGGACATCCAGTCCTTTGTTGAACAGAAAGGGTCATAGCAGGCATATTCATTACTGACCTTAAAGATAAAGCTTCTAAAGTTACTCCATTAAGTGTGATGTTTGAACATTTTTACCAGATCTACCACTTAGACAATACAACCTCAAATGGTGTATTTATTAATAAAGAAACTGAAACCCTCATTTTGAGAGACAGAATTTCTTGCCAATGTAACACTAAGCTCCAAACTAAACTAAAAGTTTGAACACATTTTCCCAACTTAAAATAGTTTTAATTGTGCTTTTACCTCCCACATTTGCTCATTTCCCTTTGCCAAATTTTGACCAGGGGAATAGAGTGTAACAGTATTCATCAGTAGCCATCTATAAATGGATTAAAATAATTTATGGTTTGAACTATAGATACTCAAGTTCCATACCACTGTATATGAGGTGTATAACCAGTGGAACTGTTTTTACCATCATATATTCAGTTTTTACACTCATATTTTCATGGAAGATCAGTGTTTGAATCCTATCTCTACCCAGGAACTAACTAACTATGTGACTATAGGCAAGTTACTTAATGTCACTAAATTCACTTTCTCCTTCTGTAAAATGTGAATTATATACATGTCAGCTCCTAGGATTGTTGTCATAGGAATAATAATAATACTTAACTCATAAGAGTTTGGTGAGAATCTTATGTTCTAGTGATTACAACACTTACAGTGATGCCTAACATAAAGCTATTGCTATTATTGCACAAACATTTTATTTAAATCTCACAAAAAATCTATGAAGCAGATAGAGCCTATATGAATATGTACTTTTTTTACTTATTTTACAGATGAGGAAAGTGAAGTTAATTATATAGACAGGGCTAAGATTCAGTGGGTATACAATGACATATTCTTATCAGATGTTAAAATTTTGAACTACTTCCATAAGGATTCATTGCCCAAGCACCCCAAGTTCCACTAATCCATCCCCAACCCTGATTCTTCAGCTTCTCCCCTGGGACCCATGTACCTCTCCGTGAGGCAGCAACTAAAAGGCTAACAGCTGGTTAGCAGAAGGGCTCGAAGACAGACTGGTTGATGACCACAAGTTCCAGATTATTAAATATTTTAATATCATCTTTGTTTATTGTAAATGTCAAATCCAGGATTCATACCCAGGTCTTCATGACACTAAGTTTTAATTTACATAATGGACTAAATAAGCAGGAAAACAAAGGATCGTAGTTTCAATGTATAAGCTTCTCATAAGTAAAAAAAAAAATGTAACAGAATCCAGAAAAAGAGAATAACAATAGCACCCTCCTACTGATAGAATTAAATAAACCAAATAACTTTTTAAATTGCAATATAGATAAGGCTGAACATGAATAAAAAATATTCATATGACATTTATTATAAGATTCCTTTATATTTTACAGCAAAATGAAATGTTTTACTTTTAATGTGACCACATTAAAATCTTCAAAATTATAGAAGAGAAAAAATCAATTATACTTCTATTCCCTAGCACAACCACTCTGAATATCTTTCTAAAAAATAAATGTTTTATGATAAAATATGAAGTTATTATTGCTTTTATAGTTCCTGTTATAGCAAAGCCTCAGAAACATCCTAGAAAGGTAGTCAGGATCATAGTAACAGCCACCTGTTTAGTTGTACTTTTTAATTTTGAAAAGCATTGCACTTTTGGCATAAAATTTAAGAGAAATTCTAGGATAGAAAAAAAAAGTTTCCAAGTCTAAAATTCCCAATATCAAATATTTTAAATATAAATTGCCTGTAGAAGAAAATAGCTACAGCAAATTCAAAGACCCTTAGTTATTGCAAGACAACAGGCAGCACTGGCCAAACTCTTGTAGATTTAATGTCAATTTCACTAGGAACTATACCTTTGTATTATAGAAGTGGAATATCTCATTAAATAAAAATTCTTATTACATCATTTTAATAGAGTTTATAACAGGTAAATAAACAAAGATAATAAATGTTTACAAAAGAGCTTGAGCTTACCACCATTTTGGGTTCCAAAGTCTATGAGCTTGGAACTTATAAACTTGAATTCAGATATATTTTCCCGTTGTAATAATTTTCGACTTTATTTTCTGTTTCCTGGCATATGTACCGTCTCCCACTTGAAATTATAAATCCTTTTAAATCTGGACCCACATCAAATTCCTGCATTTCCTCATGGAATCTAGCACACTTTATTAGAGATGATATGCATCAACTACAAAATAAGTGAATAAATGAATTAATTCATAAACTAGCAAAAAAATGATTAATGATGATGAGTTTTCTTGGCCAGCCCTACTTGATTCTCCAATTAAATTCAATAAATATTTCTTTTTTTAAATATATTTTATTGATTTTTTACAGAGAGAAAGGGAGCGGGATAGAGGGATAGGAACATAGATGAGAGAGAAACATCAATCAGCTGCCTCTTGCACACCCCCTCCTGGGGATGTGCCCGAAACCAAGGTACATGCCCTTGACTGGAATCAAACCTGAGACCCTTCAGTCCGCAGGCCGATGCTCTATCCACTGAGCCAAACCAGTTAGGGCTCAATAAATATTTCTTAATCATCTACTCTGAGCCAGGCATTTTAACTTTATGAAAGTACAAGATCTACAATATAATACCAACTAATCTAATCAGAATTCACTATGGGTTTATTTTTTAACATATTTTGAGTTCCCACATCTTGGAACATCTTAAAAACATCCTTGTTAATTCCTTATTTGATATTAATATTAATATTTCCATAAAAGTAAGCAATTCTACACATCTCTGGAGCTACTCTTCAGAAAACACACACACACACACACACACTCACCAAAAACTAAGATACCGAACAAAAAGGCACCTACTGGTTAATCATATCTAAATTTGACACTGATTAGTTTACCACTCAGGTTTTTATTTATTTGTCCATAACTCTCAATAAATAAAAGACAGTTTCCAATCATATCTAAAAATAGTGAAAAAACTCAAGAAATTTAAAGCCATCTTTCATGTGCTTCCAAAAAATACATTTAAAATAGCAAGCATTTGTCAACCAACCCAACCAGGAGCTATAATGATACCACAACACCACGTTGTCAGCCATCTGAAATGCTGCTGACAAGTCTCCCATTAGAACAGGTTACAATGTCACCATTAGCAAGTCATCAATTAATCTGCTGAGAGTCATTTTCCATACAATTTCCTTTCTGAAGGCAGGAGGGTCACATAGTACCATTGTGTTGAACAGCTCTAAGAAATCTGAAAAATACTTAAAATGGAGAGTATAGTGACATAGTGTATAATTTCCCACTTTTAGTTTTATACTATCAGATTAGCACACATGGTATTCTCATCATTAGCATCAGAAGTTCCATGGACGTATCATAAGTAATATAAACTTCTATGGTTGTAATTTGCTTACAGTCACATAAAGAAAAAAGAAATTTCATGGTAGCTGCCTAGTTCCAGGAGTCATTTATTCTTATTAGAAAACCAAAGTCAGCAATGACATGAGCAGAGCTGACAATTACTGCATGGGAGAACTCAGAACTGGATGTCACTTGGCTGACTGTTAGTTGATATTTGGGTGGAAATTAGCCTGGACCTGGCTTATCCAAGGCATGAGTTTTGTCCAACTCAAGCCTAATTTTTAAGGTGATATGTAAAGGAAAACTCCCTACTCTCTCTAAAGGTTGAGGTATTTCTAAGCACATGGTGGTTCGTTTGTGTGGAATTACAAGACTCTTTTAAAATCTTTATTTGGTGTTGTATGGATTTGAAATTTTCTTCTTGGCTCTCTAGTTCTATAATCTGTTTCCCGTGTAGCTTACCATGGCAAATTTTCTTATGAGAGAAGCTCAGTTTCATGGACTAACAAAGCTCAAGAATCAAGTTGAAGTCCAAAGTAAGCAGTCATCATAAAATAATATTGATTAATAGATCTCTAGTCATTTCAAAATTATCTGATACAATTTGTTAACCACTTTTATAATAGCCACCAGTTCACTAGTTGTATTCCTGGAAATATTTTAATGCAATTGTTCATGAAGTTTTTAAGAACCATAAAATGATTTTTATGCTAAAAAAATAAATATTTAGCATTGTCATGTGGTACATAGAACTTCCAGATGGCTTTCAGAATAGCAATACTACTGGTTTTCCTCTTACTTCACAGATTGCTCCTTGTCACTGTCCTTTGCTGGTTCTTCCTCAACCTCCTGGTCTCTTAACACTTAATTCAAGTGTTGCAGCACTCCGTCTTCAGACTTCTCTATATACATAGATCACGTCAACTTTCAGGGCTTTAAAGACCATCAAAATCTGAGGATGTCCAACTTTATATCACTAGTTCTAAACTTCAAAATCATATATGCAATGGCTTACTCAGCACCTCCATTTGGACATCTAATATACATCTTATGATTTACAGGTCCAAAATTAAGTGTCTAATATCCTAACCTTCCCATCTCCCAACCTACTCCCCTCACAGTCTTCCCTATCTTGGTTAATAGCAACTTCTAGTTTTGGGGTTATCTTTGATTCTCCTCTTCCTCACATTCTACATCCAATTCATCAGAAAATCTTGTTGGCTTCACATTCAAAATATAGCCAATGGAGTACTACTTGGCAATGAAAAAAGACACACACGTACACATGAATAAGAATACATTTTAAAATATTACTTTGAGCCAAAGAAGTTAGTCACAAAAGTGTATATACAGTATAGTTTCATTTATGTAAGTTCAAGAACTGACCAACCTAATTTATAGTAATAGAGGTTGGAATAATCATTACCTCTGGGAAGTTGCTGAGGGTATTGACTGAAAAGGTACAAAGGAAAGTTAGGAGAATGAAAATGTTCTATAGTCTAATCTGGGTGGTGGTTATAAGGATGCATATACATGTGAAAATCCACCAAACTATTTCCTTAATATTTTTAATTTCATTGTATATAAGTCATACCTTGATCAAGTGTTCATATGTTTACAATATGTATTACTAGGGTCTTAAAAGAGTCAAAAGGTTGGAGTATTCATTTACAAAAATTTTGGGAAAAGATTAAGGATGCTATCTCAATAAAAGCCAAAAACAGAGATGAGGTTATGTAGGAATTCTGTCTATGAATTTGACTACTCTAGGTATCTTATGTAAGTGGAATCATGCAATATTTATTCTTTTGTGACTAGCTTTTCTCACTTGGTATAATGTGCTTAAGGTTAATCCATATTATAACATATTGCAGAATTTTCTTCCTTTGTAAGGCTGAATAATATTCCATTGTATGTATATACCACATTTTCTTTCTCCATTTAACCATCAAAGAATACTTGGGTTGCTTCCACCTTTTAGCTATTGTGAATAATGCTGCTATGAACATGAGTGTATTAATAGTTGTTTCAGTCCCTGCCTTTATTTCTTTGGGGTATATACCCAAAAATGGAATTTCTGGAGCATATGGTAATTCTATGTTTAATTTTTTGAGGAACTGTCATGCTGTTTTGTAGGGCAACTGTACCATTTTACATTCCCACCCACAATGCACAATTTCTCCATATTCATGCCAACAATTATAATTTCTGTGTGTTTTTTCTAATAATAGCCATCCTAACATGTAGTATCTCATTTTTATTTGCATTTCCCTAATGATTAGTGATTTTGAGTACCTTTTCGTGTACCTTTTATTGGCCATTTGTATATCTTGTTTGGAGAAATGTCAACTCAGGTCCTTTCCCACTCTTTTAATTGGTTCATTGTGTTGTTGTTGAGTTGTAGGAGTTCTTCAAATATTCTGGATTATCAGTCTCTTATCAGATATATGATTTGCAAATATTTTCTTTCATTCCATGAATTGCCTTTTCACTCTGTTGATAGTGTCCTTTGATGCACAAAAGTTTTTAATTTTAATAAAATCCAACTTACTATTTTTTCTTTTGTCTCCTGTGCCTTTGATGTTATATCTAAGAACTCGGTGCCAAATTCTGTATCATGAGGTTTTTGCCCTGTGTTTTCTTCTAAGACTTTTATGTTTTTAGCAATTACGTTTAGGTGTGTGATCCATTTCAAGTTAATTTTTATGTATGGTGCAAGATAAGGGTCCGACTCTATCATTTTGCATATGGATACCCAGTTTTCTCAGCACCGTTTGTTGAAAAGACTGTTCTTTTCCCATTGAATGGTCTTGGCACTCTACTTAAGGGATTTTAATTAACTCACTTTATAATGAATTCTGCTATATGTATTAAAAATAAAATTGCAATTTATTAATAATAAATTTGTTTCTTCTTTTGGGTATACCTCTGTGAACAGAGCAGAAAACCACTATACTTGCTGCTTCATTTCTAAATTTATTGGACTCACTTCTAAAATTATTTGACTCTAAATGGTGTAGCATTCTTCATTATATATCACCTATATCTAATAGGTATAGAAAACTTTTTAAAAACATAATAAAGCAGAACAAATACTTAACGAAACATCCTTAAATTTAATACAGTAGAAATAAAATCTATCTGGAATAGGGAGAATAAAGAGAATTAAAAATCAATGTTTCTGAATTCTAAGATTAGACTGTTAGTTCCTCAAGAATTATACTGATTTTGTGTTTTCCTTCTTAAATTTCCCTTGATACATCATTTGCCTCCATACTTTGTCCTTATTATCCCCAGAGGTCTCATTAACCTTATCAATCAAAATTCAACACATTTCAGTCACTAAGTTATCTAAAGGGAAGTGCAGAACCTTACAGAACTCATAAAATAAAGCTATGGTGATGAAGCTAAACCCTCATTATTAGCAATTTTTAATTTCTATTCGATAGTTCCATGAGAGTGGCCAGAAATGCAGATAAAAGTAACAGTGGCAATAAAAATAGTCGTAGAAGTAGGGGAAGCTAACATTCATTGAATGCTTACAATGTCTAAGAACTTAATATTAAATTTCATTTAGTCCACAAAATAACAGATAAGACAAGTACCAGGAAGCTGCAACTTTACACTCCCCAGGGAACCACCGGTCCATTCCCTGCAGATCACTGAGAAAAGAGGTTTGACCAAGGGGAAGCTGGGCTCATGCGCAGTGATGTTGGGGTGATGTAGAGAAGGTACTTGCCTGTCAGTCTAACCTGGGACCAAAGTTGATTGACTAGGGGCTGGAGTCACTGCCAGCATGCGAAATCTTGGAAGGGTAAAATGCCCCAGACAACGAATTCTCTCTCTCTCACCACTCACCCTTCTGTTTCTCTCTTGCTCTGTGACCTGCACTTGCCGTGCACCTCCATAGCCATGTGGCCCTAGAAGCCTCATGGCCATGGCCATGTGGACCCTACCCATAATAGACTGCAGCTGGAACATAAACTAAGCTAGCCTGATGTTGGACTGGGATGTGCAAATATGGAACGGAGGCTCTGGGCAGGGGTTTTGATCTGAGCCCTGCTGAAGACAAAAATGGGACTTTTCCCATATCAGGATGGAAAGAAACAGGACCTTGGAAACCCAGGGGTTTAATTCCACAGCAATACAGCTTTCCATGATACCTCATCCTCCCATGGGAGCATCAGGAATTCTTATTTGCCCAGCACCCCAAGAATCCCACTTCCACCAGCAAGTAGGGTCACAGAAAGCACCCCATGAATAACACCCTTACCAATTATATCAATATTTCACAAGCTTTAATCCAGGTACACCTTTCACATGTTTGAGATATTTGTATACAATCTGTATTTCTGTATTATTAGTTACTTATATTTTTCTCTAAAGTGAACTCTTCTTTTAAAAATGGGAACTTTCTTTTTAAAGTTACAAAAAAAAACAACAAGAAAGATGTCTTTAATGCTTCATAAATACCTACTAAGATTCTAAGAATGAGACCTGCTCGCCTCTTTAAGAGAAATTCAAAGTGTTAGAAAGATGTTATATATGTCATTTATACCACACTAAGACCTTCTTTTGAACTAATCAGAAGATATGAAAGAAAATTCAAAAGCAGTGATTTACCACTATCTGACTTAATGCTCTTTAAAGTCTGTAATCGTGTCAAACAGACTAAGGAATCATTTACTGTCTGTTCATGATAACTGCCCCTCCCCTAGGAAAACCACACATTACTCTCCATTGGGCCTGGGTGTGCTACTATACCAACAGCAAGTTAACTCTCCTACCGAACAAGTACACAAGTGCGATGTCTGCAACAGGAGGCTTCTCCCAATCCTCATGTTCACTACAAACAATAGTAAAGAAAAGAGTCTGGTGTAGTGAAGAGACACAATAACTTGTACCATCAATGATAAGAGATGGTAAATAGAGATAACAGAAAGTTCGGGGCCTTTTGAAAATTAATGGAATTATGAACAAAGGTATAATACTGTCCTGTTTAATGAATGAACTTAAAAGAAAAAATAATATCTACTGTAATAGGTATCTAAAGATTTCCAAAATTATAAATATATATTTTTAAATTATGCTTTTATCTTCACAAAATGTCCCAGTTATTAACTTCACAGACACCATATCTCTATTATTCAAAATATAAAACTGTGCAGAAAACTTTAACAAAAAAAAAGGTAATTTATTTTAAAACCTTATGTTTGAGCTGAGAATTTCCTTCCTCAGGTCTGACCCAGGTGCAAGGCTGAAAAAAGCATGTCTGCTCCTCATCCTGCCTGGGGCACCTCACCTCTCCCTCTACCCACAGCAGTGCACCCACTTCTATTGTCTCTCTGCCTTCATCTACTCAATGACCATGGCAAGTATATTTCTGAATCTGTAAATGGAATTAAGTCTATTATCCAGAAAACTTTGTAATTCTTGTCTATAATTTGTCTTGCTGAATTTCAACTATGAATAGTAATCAATTTCATCATTAAGTGGAGTGGCGTTTTTAAGCACCCAGATGTGTTGGGGACTTGGAAAAAAAAACACAAATTAATACATGAATTTGGCAATGTAGCAGGATACAAAATTAACCCCAAGAAATCTGAGTCATTTCTATACACCAATAGTGAATTTTCAGAAAGAGAGATTATAAAAACAATCCCATTTACCATCGCACCAAAAAAATTAAGCTACCTAGGAATAAACTTAACTAAAGAGGTAAAAGACCTCTACTCAGAAAACTACAGGACGTTGAAAAAAGAGATAGAGGAAGACATAAACAGATGGAAGAACATACCGTGTTCATGGATTGGTAGAATCAACATCATTAAAATGTCCATACTACCCAAAGCAATCTATAAATTCAACGCACTTCCCATTAAAATACCAACAGCATATTTCACAGACCTAGAACGAACTCTCCAAAAATTCATCTGGAACAAAAAACGACCCCGAATAGCTGCAGCGATCCTGAGAAAGAACAAAGTAGGTGGGATCTCAATACCAGATATCAAGCTGTATTACAAAGCCACTGTTCTCAAAACTGCCTGGTACTGGCACAAGAACAGACATATAGATCAATGGAATAGAATAGAAAGCCCAGAAATCAGCCCCAACCAATACGCTCAATTAATATTTGACAAAGGAGGCAAGAACATACAATGGAGTCAAGACAGTCTCTTCAATAAATGGTGCTGGGAAAATTGGACAGATACATGCAAGAAAATGAAACTAGACCACCAACTTACACCATACACAAAAATAAACTCAAAATGGATAAAGGACTTAAATATACGACCGGAAACCATAAAAATACTAGAAGAATCCAAAGGCAACAAAATCTCAGACCTATGCCGAAGCAATTTCTTCACCGATACAGATCCTAGGGCATTGGAAACTAAAGAGAAAATAAACAAATGGGACTACATCAAAATAAAAAGTTTCTGCACAGCAAAAGAAACCATCAACAAAACAACAAGAAAGCCCACTACATGGGAGAACATATTTGCCAACATTATATCTGATAAGGGCCTAATCTCCAACATTTATAGGGAACTCATACAACTTAACAAAAGGAAGATAAACAATCCAATCAAAAAATGGGCAAAGGACCTAAATAGACACCTTTTAAAAGAGGACATTCAGAAAGCCAAGAGACATATGAAAACATGCTCAAAGTCGCTAATCATCCGAGAGATGCAAATCAAAACAACAATGAGGTACCATCTCACACCTGTCAGAATGGCTATCATCAACAAATCAACAAACGACAAGTGCTGGAGAGGATGTGGAGAAAAAGGAACACTTGTGCACTGCTGGTGGGAATGCAGACTGGTGCAGCCACTATGGAAGACAGTATGGAGTTTCCTCAAAAAACTGGAAATGGAACTCCCATTTGACCCTGTGATCCCACTTCTAGGAATATATCCCAAGAAACCAAAAACACCAATCAGAAAGGATATATGCACCCCTATGTTCATAGCAGCACAATTCACCATAGCTAAGATTTGGAAACAGCCTAAGTGCCCATCAGTAGATGAATGGATTAGAAAACTGTGGTACATCTACACGATGGAATACTATGCTGCTGTAAAAAAGAAGGAACTCTTACCATTTGCAACAGCATGGATGGAACTGGAGAGCATTATGCTAAGTGAAATAAGCCAGTCAATGAAGGAAAAATACCACATGATCTCACTCATTCATGGATAATAGAGACCATTACAAACTTTTGAACAATAATAGATACAGAGGCAGAGCTGCCTCAAACAGATTGTCAAACTGCAGCGGGAAGGCCAGAGAGGGTTGGGGGGCAGAAGGGAGGGGAGTAAGAGATCAACCGAAGGACTTGTATGCATGCATATAAGCAAAACCAATGGACATAAGACACTGGGGGGTAGGGGAGGCCAGGGGATTGTCAAGGGCGGGGAAAAAAAGGACACATATGTAATACCCTTTGTAATACTTTAAGCAAAAAAAAAAAAAGAAGAAAGAAAAGAAAAAAAAACCTTTTTTTCAAAATTTCACTAATATCAATATAGACAAACCTAGTCTTGTAGGAAAGAAAAAACAAAAAACAAACACTAGCCAATCCTAGCTTTTTTTTCTAATCTTTATATGTAAAAGCCTAAGCAACCAGTAGCTATGACACACAATGACCACCAGGGGGCAGACGCTCAATGCAGGAGCTGCCCAGCAACAGCAACTTTGCAGAGTGCCTCTCACACTCTGGGGCCCCTTGGGGGATGTAGGACTGCTGGTTTTAGCCCAATCCCCGCAGGCCAGACCGAGGGACCCCACTGGTGCACGAATCCTTGCACCAGGCCTCTAGTAGTTAAATAATTACGACTATCCAAAAGCAAGATCAAAAGAATGAATGAAAATAATTCAATTGAACTAGATCTATAACATCAGCAGTTACCTGAAACAAATGCGCCAATGGGGAGGTGGGTACATTTAACCTAATTAGAAAGTATATTTGGTGCGTGACTGACAGGATAGGTACCTTGGGTAAAGAGGAGAAGGTCCTAAGGGGCTGAGGAAGCTTATTCAGGGAGCATCTCTTAGACAAAGGAAGAACCCCAGCATAGCCACTCGGAGTCTATGACACAGAGCCTTAGCAGTAGTCAGAACACCCTCTTCTCTAAGGCCATAAATCATGGTTCTGCCTGAATTCTTAAGCCTAGTGAAGGTGTTATCAGTGGCAGTGGAGTTCTTGGGCTGTCATGAGGAAAAGAATTTCCTGAAACTCTCACAGGAGGATGAGTAATATTTATTGGTTTGGAATTAAACCCCTGGGTTTCCCATGTCCCACCTCCATCCATCTCCCCATGGAAGAAGTCCAACCTTGTCTTCAGCAGGGCCAGAATGAAGGCCACTGCCCTTAGTTTATGCTCCATATTAAAGTCCAGCCCAGCCCAGCATCCTGAGTGTGGAGTCTGCATGGCTACGGAGAGAGAAGGTGGCAATGCATGGACAGCGTGGGTCATGGAGCAGGAGAGAACAAGAGAAGGGAAATCTTTGTCTGGGGATTTTAACCAAGAGTGTCTTCAAACTAACCAATTAAATGTCCAAGATTTCGCCTGCTTCTGATGGGGTCCACCCCAAGCCAATCCATTGTTCCCCAGGCTAGACTGACAGGAAAGCACTTCCCCTGTGCCACCTGACTTTTACTGCGCATGTGCCCACCTCTTTCTCCTCCCCCAACAATCCAGTACCCGATGGGAGAAGGAGGTGTTAATCCCCTTGGAGGAACAGTGCTGTGTGAAGCTTTAGCTTCCTGATGAAGCTTCCCAAGTGCCTATGCTTACATGTCTGACTTCCCCTTGCTTTCTTTCCTTTATAATATTAACTAGCTAATTGTGACAATAACAAAGGCACTTGCTGTGTCCTGAAGGATGTATTCTGCAAAGTGTCCTCTAGTGTCCAAAGCTCTCACTGCATATTAAAAACAGAAACCTTTCTCAGTGCATAAGATCAAGGATGGGTTCTCTGTTACCACAGCCTGATACTTGGTAGTCAACCTGTGATTATTAGTTTTCAAGTTTCCCCATGGTTTCCCACTTAATGGTTTTTTATTGAGGTATAACTGACATATAACATTATATTTGTTTCAGGCATAGAATGTAATGACTCAATGTATGTATTGCAAAATAATCACCACAATTAAGTCTAGTTTACATCCATTTTTCACTTAATGTTGATATCAGTAAGCAAAGCACACAATGTAATGGAAAGTATCCCAACTGAGCAGCAAAGGAGGCAATAGGACAACTAAGAGAATGGTCTGCAGTATAAGAGTAAAACATCCCTTGTTGTTTTACTGGCTTTTTGACCATGAACAAATGAATTAACCTTTCTGCTTCTTGGCTGACACATCTATAAAATAGGGATAATAACTTCATTACCTCATAGGATAATCAGAATAATCCTAGGAGGTAATAAATATTATTAACTAAATCTGGAGCCACCCTATCTAAAAATCTTTTTCTTATGTTATAATACATTTTCCTTATTTTTAAACCATTCTCAGTGTGCACTTTCTACTTTGAGTTGGCAGAGTTGGGAACATCTAAAACTCAATGTGCCTGACTCCTAATCCAGGGCCCTTTTAACACATAATTCATTTCATTCTTCTTCCCAATCCATAAAAATCGACGCAAATCACACTCCAAATCAGAGGGAGCAGAGAAAACAACTGCTTCTTCATCACGTTTCCCAGATGTGACTACAATTAACCACTCTTTGAAGGCAAGTAATGGATTAACAGGAGATTATAATGAAAAGATATTGGAAGAAACCCTGTGAAAGCAAAAGATGAATCAGTTCCATACACATTTAGAAACAACATTGATCAGATTTTGAGATACAGAAAAATATAGACAAATGGAGGAATCACTTCAACATGTTTACTCCCTAACCAACCAATGACACTTTCTCTACCTACTTCTCTTTCCTCAGTCCAGCCCTATGATTAAGATCACTAGGCCCATTACTAGTTCTTTAGTTAGGACCTGGCTGCCACTCTACCTTCCATCCAATTTGCATCCTACTGTCTCTTCTGAAGTCTGCGGAGTGAGGCATAGAAGGCTGATCTTTGCATTTGCTATTGTGAAGATCATTGGTGACTTCTGTATTGCCAAGTCCACGGTTAGTTCTCAGTCCTCACGACTTCTTACAGACATTCAACATAGTGGATTGACCACCCTCTTCCTCTTAAAACCGCTTCTTCCACTGGGTTTTCATGACTTCAATCTCCTGATCCTCCTTTCACCTCGCAAGGCCTCTGCTTGTTCCTTTTCCTCCTCCTGATCGCTAAACATTGGAATGCCTCAGGCCTCAGTTCTCAGACTGCTTCTCCTCTTATGCTCCTTCTGTAGGGGATCTTATCAACTATCACCTACATTGATTGATGGCTTCCAAATTTGTCTCCAGTCCTGGTTTCTTCCCTAAACTCAGAATTTTACAGCCAACTGCCTTTTTGACATCAATACTTGAATATCTGAAGTAGCAAGCATAAAACTGAGCTCTTGATTACCCTCCTCAGAGGTCTCCACCTCAGTAAACTACACCCATTTACTCTATGATTCAAACCCCATATCTAGAGTCTCCTTCTCTTTCTTCCACATCCCATACCCAAACCACTAGCAAATTCTACCGGATTTACCTTTAAAATGCATTCCAAATCCAATCACTCCACACTAGCTCCACAGCTACCACTCTGACCCCATCCTTCATAAACCATCGCCTTCCTATGCCACTACTATAGTTGTCTTATAACCAATACTCTGCTTCCTCTCCTGTCCGTTATAGCCAAAAATCATGTTAAATCATGTCATTTCCACATTTAAACTCCCCATTCATTTTTTTCACGTTCAAAATAAATGCCAACACCTTATCTTGGTTTATAAGCTCTTAATATGGCCCTTGGCTTTCTCTCAAAACCATCTTCTTGCTCTTTCCACTCTATACTGGCCTCTGTGCTGCTACTTGAAAATGCCATACTTGCTCCCAGCTTCGGGCTTTTCCTATACAGTTTCCTCTGCTCCTCCAAGTGTTCCAATGGATGGCTCTCTCACTCACACAGCTCAAATGGCACCTGACAGAGAAGCATTCCCTATTTTATCTAAAATAGAACCTCTGCCCTGGCCAGTGTGGCTCAGTTGGTTGGAGTGTCATCCCATACACCAAAAAATGATGAGTTTGATTCCCAGTTAGGGCACATACCCAGGTTTTGGGTTTGGTCCCTGATGGGAGGCAATCAATTGATATTTCTATCTCACATTGATCATTCTCTCTCTCTCTCTCTCTCTCTCTCTCCCTCTCTCTCCTTTATTTCTCTAAAAAATCAATTAAATTTTTTAAATAATAAAATAAAATAGAACCCCTATCATTCTATCCCCTTATGCTGCTTTATTTTTTTCTCAAAGCATTTATCATTACCGTACATGATATTAAAAATGCATTTGTCAACTTCTTTATCTTTTGTCTCTTGTACTAGAATATAAGTTTTATGATGGCAAAAACCCTTTGTTTTGCTTGTTAATGTTTCCTTAGCTCCTGGAACAGAGTATAACACATCTTATGTACTCAATAAATATTAGTTAAAGAAGTAAACTAGTGGCTCCATGTTTTACATCTTAAGTTTTATGCAATTCCTGGTGTTTTTCAGCTTGGAAACATAATTGATGCACTGATGAATTGTTCTTAGATACCTCATCACAATTTGAGGTTCTACCTCTTTTATGGCAAGGGCTGTACGACATTATAACTCAATTTCTGGATGTTAAATTGGTCTAATGATGGAAACTGATTCCTGGTCATCTCCAGTGTGCCACCGTGCCTGAAATTCTACAGCAAGCCTTTGTGAAATTAGTTCAGCCCTCACAGCTTGCAGTCACCACATTTGAGATCACCTTATGGGGTAGGGATGGGAAGGATACTGAAGGTCCTAGGTAAAACCATTTGCTTTTGATAAATATGGCTACGATGCCAGGAGATGGGTGATCCTCCAAGATGTCAGCCCTGATCCGCTGGAAAATACGGGACACAGAAGGTACCGAAAATGATTCTATTGCAGGTCCAAGCCTTAGAACCGTTTGATAGAGTGACATGAGAGTCCCACTGTAATTGAGGGTAGAATGAAGTCTTATGGGCCTCATAATATGGTCCAATCCAACCATCCCATGCATGTCTTCAGATGAGAATATCCTGGAAGGTGCACAGGAAACAACTCACACTCCACACCGTTGGGCTCCACAATGTAGAATCTCACACGCCACACTCACGGCTCCACTTGCATTTCCTTCCAGGAGTCTCTGCCTCAACAGCACATGTCCTGCTGCGAGCACATCCAACCCGAGCATAAAACAATCACATTCAGAGTCAGTTCTGTATTAAACATGAAATGCGAATGCTTTTTAAACACCACATATAGTGAAGTCTGGAGTAGTGAAAAATGTGCGATTTATTCCACCACTCCTTTTTGGGAACTGGTTATTTAAAGTTGTTCTTTGGTATGGAAAAGGTAACTGAAGATTACTGAGCCCCCACTTGTATCTGATACTTCACATAGGTTCCTTCATTTGATTTAATTCTTACAACAACCACCCAGTAAGCCAGGTATTATCACTGACATTTTATAACTGGGGAAACAGGCTTAGAGCTATCCAGAGGTCTGCCCGCCAAGCCTCCATATCTCTCTGTAAATGTCAGTTGATCAAACAAACAAACAAACAAACAAAAAATAATAAAAAACACCTATGTATCATCCCTGAAATTTACATATGTCTTTATCTCCACTATACCTACCAGTCAAAATAACCATCATTTCTTACCTGGACTATTGTAAGAGCCTCCTAACTCATTGACCTGTTTCCACATTTGCTCACCCCATTCCCCAACCCAGCCAAAGTGATCTTTGTAAAATATAATGATAAAACAAACTGGCCTAAACACTCCAATCGTTCCCCATTATACTTAAAATATAATCAAAATTATTTTACCCTGTAGACAAAACTCTGGGTGGTCTGCCAAGAATTCTAACTTCAAGCTCCTCTCTCCTCTCTCCTCTCTCTCTAACCATAAGAACCTATTTCTATTCCTGGAACACTCTATACCAGCGGTTCTCAACCTGTGGGTCACGACCCCTTTGGGGGTCGAACGACCCTTTCACAGGGGTCGCCTAAGACCATCGGAAAACACATATATAATTACATGTTGTTTTATGAGTAATCACTATGCTTTAATTATGTTCAATTTGTAACAATGAAAATACATCCTGCATATCAGATATTTACATTACGATTCATAACAGTAGCACAATTACAGTTATGAAGTAGCAACGAAAATAATTTTATGGTTGGGGGTCACCACAACATGAGGAATTGTATTAAAGGGTTGCGGCATTAGGAAAGCTGAGAACCACTGCTCTACACTGTTCCTTCTTTTGTTCTGGAACTCTTCATGCAGATCTTCACATGGGAAGTTCATTGTCATTCAGGTCTCAGCTGGATGTCACTCCTCAGATGGGTCTTTCTCATGACAAGAAAGGCAGCCCGCTCTCATCTCCTTATCACAACTTCCCGTTTTATTTTATGACAATGCTAATTACTACTTGCTATATTCTTTTTCTCATTTATTTTTTGTTTTTACTTCTTCCTCTCTCCTCCCACTAAAACTTTTTAGATACCCTGCCTGTTGCATTTAGCATTGTAACTCCAGCACTTAAAACAGTGCCTGAGACATTATAAGTACTCCATAAATGTTAGTTGAGCATTGCCTAAATTTACACTGTTACTTCCAAGATTAAATTCAAGTGTCCATCAGAAATTCTTTCACTACATTCTGACTTCTACTGAGTTTATCTTGGAATATAATCATTTTTATAATTTACTACTTACTTTACATACACTGACCTCTATCTACCGAGGCCTTTAAATTAAAATTACATTTATTTTATAAGGCCTGTTTTACTTTCCCCATAGTGCTTTTTTTTAAATCTAATCACTCCTTTATCAGTGTTAGTATAACATCTTTATTATGTTTCATTTTTTGAAACTTAGCTTAGCATGTTTTTTTATCTGATTCTCTCTACCTAGACTCTAAGTTGTTTGAAGGTAGAGATCATGTCTAATTGTTTCTATTTCTCCTATTGACTATCAGACTGCCTTGACCATGGAATTTTTAAACAAATTCCTTCTGAATTAAATAACTTTATATTCCTACAAAGATCTTGTTGATTTCCAAAGACTTAGGGCAGTCATAATACAATAAAAAATCACTCAAGGAAGCAGAACAACCTGTTTATGGACAATAATGATACTTCCAGGAAATATATTGGAGCAACAAAGGTTCAAGGCAATATTCCACACAATCTAGAATGAATTCCATGGGGGAATAAATTGCATCTCGCTGACTCAGAACCTATAAATATTTTTCAACTAATATCTACACAGAATGTTGAATTCCAAACAACTTTTAAAAACCACTAATCATTCACATTCTTGCCCAAATGTCACACAGTGTAAAACTGATGGGTCTTTTGTGACCTGATGACATTTGTCTCCATTCCTGAAGGCATTATAATGGAAATGTGGTCTTCTATCGTCCTGCTACAGTTGGTAGAAATCCACTAGATACTTTTAAAAAATATTTTGGGAGTACACAGTCATGCAAACCAATATCTGCCTGTCCCAGCAGGAGATAGTAAAAGACTTTACAAACACCAGATGGGATTTAACAGCTTAGTGAAACATGAAATGCTCCAAGAGTGCTAAGGCACTTCACAAACAACTCAAAGCAAATATATTTGATTTCCATTATACATATTTTTCTTTCTTAAAAAAATGTTTAAATTTTCCAATAAAAGTTTTATCACAGTCCTTGACATTTAATTTCTCTTAAAATTCAATTGTAATTATTTACCCTGTGGATACTATGTATATTATTATTTGTGGATATCTGAACAACTTTTGAATTTTATCACAAGACTAGAGCATAAGGAGTTCTAATAAGGATTCACCTGATTTCAATGTGTTAAATGCCTGCTTCATCATAAATCCAAACAGCCCAATGTGACCTTTTATTTTTGTCATCTCTAACCTTAATCTTGCAACTATGCAGGTGTTGCTATTCTGATAAGAATTTTATAAAATAGTAGCTGCTAATCATTTCATAAAACATGACCTACAAACACTATTATCTAATTTTATTTCAAAAGATTATTTTCTTGGACTCCTCCGGAAATATAAGATTATAATCATAAAATAGTTAATTTTTTTGTTCAAAGTGAGCAAAAGCACCAATAACCCTCCCTCCTAAAATGTATTACTTATGTAATTAGATTCATATAACAAGCAGTCAGGTTGGGAGTAAGAAGAGACAGGATATCTGTAAATGTTCTTTACTCTTGTTTTACTTAAATTAACATTGAAAAAATGGTGTGTTTTGCTTAACAAATTCTCAGTAAATGGTTGCAATCCAGAAGAAAGCAGTTGAAAGTCATCCCAAGATTTCATTTTAGCTACATTTAACATATTAAGTATGTAATTCACAAATAATAGGCAACACAAGAAAAAAATATATTCATGTAGCCCACCTGAGGTAAGTGGGGTAGTTCAGATGCTCGGTTCCACACTCTGAACCACCCCACTTACCTCCGGTATGAAAACAATCCAGCGCTGGCTGGAATGGCTCAGTTGCTGTGGTTCAGTTGATCTGGCATCCTATGCACTGGAAGGTTGCCAGCTCGGTTCTCAGGGCACATGCGTGGGTTGTGGGCTCGATCCCCTATAGAGGTTGTGCAGGAGGCAGCAGATCGATGTTTCACTCTCACATAGATATTTCTCCCTCTCTCCTTCCACCATCCTCTCTCTCTCTCTCTCTCTCTCTCTCTCTCTCTCTCTTCCCCTTCCCCCCCCCCTGGTCAATTTAAAAAAAAAAAAACAGAAAAGAAAAGAAAACAATTCAGGGCAATAAGAGGCTATAACAAAAATCAGAACAGCCAGAGTCAAATACTTGTTAGCTCATTTGATGACAGTTCCAAAACCAGAGGTCAAGGTCATAGATTTGCTCAAGTGTGGGTTCAAGAAAGTCACAGTTAGTATCTTTAATCTCAGAGAGTGAATGTCACAAGAAGCAAATCTAATTATGTCCCTCTCCTACTTAAAACTCTTCAATAGCTCCCCTCTGACCTAAGTAGAAAGTTCAGGCTTTCTCGAATGCCATTCAAGGCCCTTTAGGAATGGGACTAGCTTTTTTCTCCAGCATGTTCCTCAACATTCCCTCTCCCTGCCTTTGCAGATGTTCAATAAAGCAAACGCTCCAAGAACACGTTGATCCTTCAATCTAGCACACTCTCCCCTTACTTTCTCCTGCCTTGTTCCCATCCATATGCCAGGCCTCCGCCTAGAGGCAGCTCCCCCGGAAGCCTGCATCCCCAAAGTCCTGGGAGAGCAGAAAGTCCTCGTGTGAGCTGCTCTCAGTGCTCTCCATCCACATCGCACTGTGTTCACATTGCAGGGTTGTGTGTCTCTGCTCCTCACAAAAACGAATGAGGCCTTACTGTGCCTTCTTACAGATTAAGAAATCAAGACTCAGAGATAACCTGAGGTCAATTAATTAGTGGTGGGAGAAGAAACAAAACACGGTACCTTCCCTGAACCATCACACTAGGCAGCCATCCAGGCTGCAGGCATTAATCCAAACATATATAGAAAATGTGATACATACTCTGTGTTCAGTAAATATTAGCCATCCTCATCATTAGCATTAACATTATTACTGTTTGGTCAGAGTTCATCTCTTTCAAGACAGACCTCCAGGAATCCTGCCAAATCCAGGATCCTTTCAAACAATGAGATCCATCTCTGGAGATAGTTTTCTCAAACTACTTCCCCTCCTTTCTTTCCTCAGGAATCTTTAATACCAACCTGTATTATGCTTCCGAAACAGTCAAAATGGGATTGCTCTCAAACACAATCCCTTTTCACATCCACCCACCAGCAATTATCCCTTGGTTATTGAGGGCTACATTAAAGAGTCTAAAAAGGAAGTGTCTCACATCTTCGGTGTTGTTATTCTATCACTGTTTTAGCATGATATCCATCTTGATCCTTTTGGCTTGACTCCGGCCCATTATATGTGAGGCCGAGGTAGCATGAATTTTTACAAAACTCTTTATTTCTTCAGGGAAGTGAAACTGAACCGTGTCCCAATGGCAGCAGCATCTATTTAAAGACAATCTGATTTTGTAGAAACTTAGAATGAAAACAGGAACTGTCTGCTATTAAATATGTTTCCTGTAACCCAAGCTCAGTAAATTGAGTCTCTTGGTTTTGCTGTTGTTCCACCTCTGGGAACTCTGTTTGAATCAACAGTGTTTTGTGAGTCCAGAGCAATGGCAGGATTTTCGGTTTCACAGAGAAACAAAGCTTTTCAGGAGAAAGAATCAGCCAGTGCACAGCAAGCACAGTGTCTCAACTGCAATACACTTCAGAGCCCTGAAGAATTGTGTGAGTCCATTGAACCTGAGATTCATTCTTCCACATTGAAAACTAAGTGCACAATTTAACATACTTGGCATTTTCTTTTTAAGGGCGATCCAAACTTTGAAATGCCTCCTACATTACAGGTCCAAAGAGCCCTCATGAAAAAATAAAATCTTTGGTTATCATTTCATTCACAGTAGCAGTTAGAGCTGCAGTTTATAACTTTCCATTTCCTGAGAGTAAATTTAGCCATAAAAAAGATTCCAATTCATAAATGACTATACAGTGTTTTCGCTCAGCTCCCATATTGGAGATTCAGCTTCTTAGAATTTACAATTTCATTTTAAAATTAGGTAAAAGAGTTGGCCACACCTTTTGGAGAACAACGCTAGACGGTGACAGCAATCAGAACTAGATATAGGAATGGTAGATCTCACATCATACAGCAGGTCTGGGAAAAGTGGGGGGGAGGGGGTGGAGAGGAGGGGGAAGTAAGCAGAGAAGAAGTAAGCAGGTAATAAAGTGGTGGTCAGAGAGAAGGGAGGGACAGAGGGGAAATCTGGAGGTATCATCCTCATCTGTGAACATCTACATAAAAATCTAAAAGTGTCTTCATTCCCTATCTAATCTCACTGTCATATTGCAACTTCTAGATATAAGATAGGAACTCCTCAGCCAACAAGGAAGGAACCTCAACGACTAGGTAGGCCTCTTCACCTCATCTGTCTTCATTGTCCCAGGGAACCTGACGGAGCTCCAAGATCTGGGAGAAGATTTTGGACCACGCACAGATCCTGAAGCTCTGGAACCCTCAGAAGGGACCACAGTCCTCCCCACAGTGTTGCCTCCCGCATCTATTCCAGAATGGGGGAAAGGCCATCACGTTCTCCATTCTACGTCCTAGCTTCCCTGTACAAAATGCTCAGGGTTTTCACAAACACAGGCCTAGTATCCTCACAGTTGAGCTCAAGAATCTTTACCTTCTTGGGAGCCAAGTGTTGTTTTCTGAGTATCATTTTCTTTTTGTCTCTTTTGTGCCAAGAACTTAAAACCCATACTATCTTTCCCTAAATTCCATGAGTATAATCTTTTTTAAAAACTGTGAGGGGGAAAAAATGAATTGGCCATTTTAATAATTCAAGCACAGTGATTAATGTGCATTTTTTCTGAGTTTTCTGAGAATGAGAGTAAAAATATTTGAAGTAAAAGCAAAGAATTTCAGAATGCCTGAAGGGGGATTACATAAATAAATAATCCTTCATTCTTGTGCAGCACTCATTCACATGACCTTCCACAGCCTTCACTGCATCGGTACATAAGTACCCTGAAAGTTTATGCAAATTTTGGGTATATACACATAAAAACATTTTATGTAGACAGGTGCCATGGCTTTTATGAGATTTTAAATAGTGTAAATGACCTCCACAAAAGTTTCAGGGGAGTTAATTAATAAGAAATTCAAAATCGTTATTTTATTCTATTTTTCAGCCCCTTAATGCCACAAAATTTTTGCCAAGGTTTCAGAGCACTTTGCTTCTGAAGATAGAGGTATAGATTGAAGTTTCTGCATATGTGGACATCAGTGCAATCCTTTCCTCTTCCTGCTTATTTAATGAAGTCCCATCCTCATCCAGGAGCTATATCTACAGACCTATTTATAGTTCCACTGCCAGGTAGATGCATCAAGATATTTGATATTTACTGAGTGCTCCCTATGTATGTACCTGGCACCGTGTGAAGCACTTTGCCTCATTTAGTCCCCATAACAACCCCATTAGATTACTGCTATTATTATTCATACATGAGACTTCAAAAATTAAGTCCTTGCCCAAGGTTATGTGATGAATAAGTGGTGGACCAAGGATCTAAACCCAGATAGTCTAGTCTGACGCCAGAGGCAGTACTCTAAGCCATTGTGATATACTTCTCCAGAAGGAATTTTACAGCAATGTCAGTGAGGAAGCTAACAATCAAGACAGTACCTTGTGGTGTGTGTGTGTGTGTGTGTGTGTGTGTGTGTGTGTGGTGTTTTTTTTTCATTTTAATTTAATATTTTTGAGCTGAGTGGAAGCTTGAACACGATCTCATCATCAATCTTTACATGGGTGGAAACTAGAGAGATTTCACAGTAGTTCTAGAGAAGGAGTGATGGATTGAACAACAGTATAAAAGTAAATGGAGGCAATGTAAAAGTACTTAAGTAAAATAGAAGAATAAGTATAAGGACATTTATTAAATGTATGTTCTTTTTCTCTTAACTACTACTTTTAAAATCTGTCCAGAAGAACATGTGTGTAAGAATGTGAAATGGTACACCTCTTTGGAAAACAATTTGGCAATTCCTCAAAATGTTACACATAGATATGACCCAACAACACCACTCTTAAGTATATACCCAAGATAACTGAAAGCACATATTCACATAAAAACTTAGACACTTGTGTTCATAGTGCCAAAAAGTAGAAACAACAACCAAAAAGTGGGAACAACAACCCAAATATCCATCAATTAATGAATAGATAAATAAGATGCAGTGTGTCTATAAAAAATGGAATATTATTCAGCAATAAACGGCCATGAAATATTGGTACATGTTACAATATGGGGGCAGCTCAAAAACAGTATGCTAAGTGTAATAAGGCAGTCACATATTGGCCACATATTGTATAATCCCAATTATACAAAATGTCCAAAATAGGTAAATCTATAGAGACAAGAAGATTAGTGGTTGCCAGGAGCTAGGTGATGGCTGTGCAACTCTATAAATATATCAAAAATTATTGAATTGTAAACTTTAAAGAGAGGAACGTTATGGCATGTAAATTATATCTCAATATGGCTGTTGAAAATTGTTAACAAAATAAAAAGCATGTGCTTCCTACCTTTTACCACAGGGAATGGGCAGCAATGGTCAAGGAATTTGTTTCATCCCTGTCAGTCAGCAACACTTGTTCTCGCATCATGTCTTCTGCTAAAAGCATCACTCACCACCAGCAGAGGGAGCTCAAATGATAGCTTTACCCACTCCTTGCACCCAGTTGTGCATCCCATGAGGACAGAAAAAAATATCTTCAGAAAAGAGTATCTTTAGAAAAAGAATATTTCTTGAGAGAAAATAAAGGATAGTTGAGTTTTATCCTTTCTTATCCCTACCCAAAGGATTGAAAAGTTGATATGAATATTCATCTCTTTGAGGATTAAAAAGTTGATATGAATATTCATCTCTTGTAATAAAGCTACATTGATCCACTTACACTTCTCCGCTTCTCAGTTTTGTGACAATGGCACAGAGTCTGAGCCCCTTTCCTGGCAGGCTCCAGGATCTGTGTTCACTCTAGGTCTCTACCAACAGCAATCCCAGCTACATCCTCCAAAAGGACCAATAACTACCAGAAGCATAACCAAACTAAAGTAATGCTGCTTTTCCCTCTCTGAGGGTATATAGAGCCAATCTAATGGGGGGGGGGAGGGGGGGAATTAACTCATAGGCATGTTTCCCAGAGAAAAGATGTCTAATTTAAAAAATGTGTACGTGCTTCCTAAAATTGCAGGCCCCTGTTGCACCAGCTGTTAGAGTTACAATGGTGCATCAAATGAGGGTAATCAATTTTACACAGATGAGGAAAGATGTAATATTTCCAGCTGAGCTTTGGAATTAACTAAATTTATATGCATGTTGTAGCGGAAAGAGCGTGGAATGTAATTTCAGAGTATACAGGGGTCAAGCCTTACTCCACCACTTAGCAAGCCCAGTGACTTTGGGCGATTTACTCAACTTCTCCAAGCCTCTGGTTCCCGCATGTAAAATGTAGATGATGATAATGTCCACCTCACAGAGAGGCTGTAGACATGAAGTGAGCATGTTCAATGCTCAATGGCTTCTCATATGGTTATTGTAAGAATGCACTTCCACCGAAACCGGTTTGGCTCAGTGGATAGAGCCTCGGCCTGCGGACTCAAGGGTCCCAGGTTCGATTCCAGTCAAGGGCATGTACCTGGGTTTCGGGCACATCCCCAGTAGGAGATGTGCAGGAGGCAGCTGATCGATGTTTCTCTCTCATCGATGTTTCTAACTCTCTATCTCTCTCCCTTCCTCTCTGTAAAAAATCAATAAAATATATTTTTTTAAAAAAAGAATGCACTTCCAAAGATTTAATCTACTTCCTCAAAATAAACCTCTATGAAAAAGACAGAAATCATTCTAGAAAATTACATTCTCTTTACTTACATTTTAACGTGATTGACCATGTTAATCTATTCAGTGAATTGAAATATTTTGGGTAATTGTCCACATCAAAAAAGCAAATAATTATTAAAGCAATTAAATTATAACGTTTCGATATTGTAGAAGTGCTGGAAAAATAAAGACATATGACATAAACAGAATGACCAAAATTATTTAGTTTCTAAAGAAAGAGACAACAATTTCCAAAAACAATAACTACACCTTGGAAACAAAATGATTTTTCAGGTTAAGAGTATTACGAAAATACTTCCCACACCTCAGCTTTACCACTTACTTGTTACATGACTTTAGAGAAGCCCTTTCAACAATGCAAACTTCACCTTCCTCACTTTTAAAATGAAGATCACAGCACCTGATTCATAGATTTATTGCGAGAGTCAGATAAAATCAGGCATCTAAAACACTTGCCCAGCGCCTGGCACAAGTAGGTGCTGAATACGTCAGCTGTTTTTTGTCTCAGTATCGGAAAGTGTGTTTTAAGTCTTTGCATACAGAATATTTTTGAGTGTTTTGTCTCAGATATTTTCAAACAGATTAGATTATTTCTGTGTCTATTTCAAATAGATTAATTGAATTCATTCCAAGTACACTCTGTTCCCATCACTTCATCAAAATTGTTCTTGTAAAGATTAGTAATGACCTGCATGGGGCTAAACCCAATAGACAATTCTCTCTCTACATCTTAAGTCAATTAGAAGCATATTTTACTGTTGGTCACTCATTCTCACTTGAAACATTTCTTCCCATCATTTCCAGAACACCACTCTCCTGATTTTCCTCCTGCCTCGTTGGCCTTCCTCACTTTGCTGCAAATGTTTCCAGGGCCCGTGCTCTACACCAGCGATTTTCAACTGGTGTGCTGCGCAGCACACTGGTTTTAAAACAAGCAATACCTGACTATTTAGTCAGAGGCACTGACCTCTTTTCCCTTAGATTGTCAGATACAAAAAGTGACAACAGCCAACACAACAATACCTGTCTGGTGTGAAGGAATCAAAATTATACCTATTTTTTGTCAGATTAGCAAAAATATATATATTTTTTGGTGTGGCACAGAATTTTAGAAATTACTTTCTGTGTGCCATGGATGAAAAGCATTGGAAATCATTGGTCTATAAGTGACCTTTGGTAGGGCAGTCTTCAGAGCTCTTCGGGCTCAGCCTTTGGATCTCTTCTCTTTTCTGTCTGCACTCAGTCTCTTCGTGATCTCAAAATGTCTTTCGGCTTTTAATACCTCCTACACCGACATCCTAACACTTACCAAATTTTCATTTCCAGCCTGGAGCTCTCTTCTGAGCCCCAGACATATATATTCAACTACATTTTCAGTGTTTCCATTCAAACATATACTATGCTCTCAACATTAACATGTCCAGTTCCAACCTTCTTCTCTTTCCCCCCCCCAAACCTTTTCTTCACACAGGCTTCCCCTCTCGATGAATGGCAGCTTCAATCCTTCCAGTTGCTCAGGTCAAAAACCTTGAATTCTTCCCTGATTGCTCCCTCCTTCTCACAAACCCCACATCCAATCCATCAGCAAATTCTGTCAGCTTTAATCTCAGCACAAATCCAGAATCCAATCCCTAATCCAGCCACTTGTCCCCTCCACTGCCACCTTGGCCAAGCCACTCTTGGATTACAGTAGCCTGGCCCTTTCACTTAACCCCGTCATAATTCATCTCTTCCCCACCTTGCAGACAGAGTCGTTCTTCTAAATGACAATTAGACCAACTTGCTCCTCTGCTCAAACCTTCCAGTGGCTCCCCATCTCCCTCGAAGTAACATCTGAAGCCCTTACAATTACCACCCTGAGGCCCTCCTCTCTCCCCAGTGCCCTTGAGCTGCCCTGGCATCCCTGCTATCCCTCCAACATGCCAGGCCTGCTCCTGCCCACTCAGGGGCCTTTACATTTGTCATTTCTTCTGCCTGGAAAGCTCCTCTCAGCAGATGCCTGCGCATCCCACTCTCGGCCTTCCTTCAGGTCTTGGCTCGATGTCACCTCTCAGTGAACCCTCCTCGGGACATTCTACCCATGACTCATTCACCTTCCCTGTCCTCACGCCCCTTACCGCCCATCTCTGCTTTATTTTAGCTAGTTGTCACATGACATTCTATATGTTTTAGTTATCTATTTGTTAATTGTCTGCTTCTCTAGAATGTAAACTCTCTCTGGAATGTAAAGGGAAAGAATTTTTGTCTGTTTTGTTTACCTGCTATGTCTCCAGAACCAAGAACAGCATCTTGCCCTAGCAGGCACACAATAACTATTTGTTGAGTAAGTGAAAAGGATGAAGAGATTGTTTTGCTAGGCCAAGTATAGATGTTAATTAACCTCCTAAATATAATTAAAACCTTGAGGTTTTTGGCACTTAAATAGATCAATTTTAAATTTTAAATACTTGTTTATGAAACAAAATCTATTATAGCAGACAAAATAGTTGGTCTCTTAGCATCCAATACT
>NW_005371324.1:397346-412921 GCF_000412655.1 Myotis brandtii
GCCCTCTAGCAACTTCAGTGCGAAATTATAGCTAATTTGCCTACAAATGTCAGGTGGTCATAATAATCTGGCCATTCAGTGTAAATAACCCATTAGTCAAACACATTCTTTTATAGTGCCTCACTAAGTTTAGTTTATACATAAAACTAAAATTTAAACCACAGAAACATGCTGCTCTTTTTCTCTCAAGTATTTCCATTCTTGCTTCTCTTTGGGGATATGTGTGATAATGCAAAACAATGGGGTATTTTTATTATAGTTAATATATATAACAATTGAAATTACAAATCAGGGAACAGCTCCCATTCTTTCATAAGCGTTTTCTATAGAATTAAAACAATCCATTTCTTCATCCTAGAACCTACGTGAAATAGCCTATAGTGAAATAAATTACAGGAACATGTGAAATTTCACCAAAATTTTTTAGTCACCACTTTTTTTGGATTTTGGTGTTTGGTTTTTTGGTGTTTTTTGTTTGTTTTGTTGTTTTGTTTTGTTTTTTACTATCCTCTAAGACTTCAAGAAATTTGATTCTTACACAAAGCCATCCTATACCTCTGGTCAGTAAGTGGGCATAAGAACTATGTTCTAACCAGAGATAGTAACTAAATATTATTTTTTAGCTATTCTAAATTTACTACCTAACGAATTACTCTCATATATATATGTGTGTGTGTGTGTGTGTTTGTGTGTGTAATTTTAGAGAGAGAAAAGGAGAGGGATAGAGAGATAGAAATTTTAATGAGAAACATAGGTCTGCTGCCTCTTGCTTGCCCCCTACTGGGGATTGAGCCCACAATCAGGGCATGTACCCTGACCGGGAATCAAACCTTGACCTCCTGGTTCATGGGCCAATGCAAAACCACTGAGCCACACTGTCTGGGCTGAATTATTCTTTTCAATACTCTTCTGTCATAGACGTTTTTTACTTCTTTTGTTTCTTTTGTCTTGCCCACATCACATAAAATAAACCAAAACTTTACATTTTAAATGGTTTTTAGTGAAAAAAAGTTGCCTATCTCAACATTTTCTAAGAAAAATTAATTCATTTTAGAAATTATATGTATTTTCCACTTACACCTCAGAATAAACTAAGCTGTTTATTTTTCTTTGCACAATGGTCTCTCCTTTTAAATTATTCTCCATTTCCAATGTCTGTGATAGTCACTCTTTCTTCCTATGTAACTAATACACCTTTTCCTCTGAAAAAGACCGGCCAGATTTCTGCCACATGTTCTGTCCTGGGTTATGGCACGGGCTCTCAGTGTGAAGGTTGAAAAGCATTTGGAAATGAAATAAAAAGCAAGTTGTCAAATGTTTTCAATTTCACAGAAAAACAGAACCTCTTCTGACATTTCATATATAGACAAACCCACAGTACAAACCAACATTAGAAGTCAACGTTAGTGTCAGTTGACAACTTGACTGTCCACAATGACTTGGCACTGGAGTGGTCACTCAGGAGATTTTTTTAACACTGTAGAAAACACTGATCTTGCTCTTAAAAATTTTCAAACTAAAAAGTATCTAAGGCAAGCTCCGCTGCTTTATATATCCACCTAGCCCAGTGATGGAGACTGCACACACACCATTCATAACACTCAAAACACTCAAATCAGCCTTGAAATGGAGGTGTTTAAACCTCGTTTATTAATACAATTTGATGCTCTGTTTTATTTGTCTCCTTGCCACTGTAATAAATCTACAATCAACAGGCCAGCATCACAGTTATAGAGCTTTACATGCAAAGGAGGGGGGGGAGAGAGAGAGAGAGAGAGAGAGAGAGAGAGAGAGAGAGAGAGAGAAAGAAGAAGAAGAAGGAGAAGGAGAAGGAGAAGAGAAGAAGAAGAAGAAGAAGAAGAAGAAGAAGAAGAAGAAGAAGAAGAAGAAGAAGAAGAAGAAGAAGAAGAAGAAGAAGAAGAAGAAGAAGAAGAAGAAGAAGAAGAAGAAGAAGAAGAAGAAGAAGAAGAAGAAGAAGAAGAAGAAGAAGAAGAAGAAGAAGAAGAAGAAGAAGAAGAAGAAGAAGAAGAAGAAGAAGAAGAAGAAGAAGAAGAAGAAGAAAAAGAAGAAGCAGATAAAAAGTAAAACTATTTCCATTAATTTAAAAGGATAAAAATTTATGTACTCTGGTTTCTCTTCAGATCGTATAAATCTTCCGCCTTTTACTAAAAGGACAATAATTTTATTAGTGTTTGGAATAGTGTTTATTTTATCTATGAAAAGAACTATTGCTAAACAAATTACCACTATAAAAACCATTCTAAGAAACAGCTTATTTTTGCATGCCATTTTATTTTATTCCTTCATTGGTAAATCTTGCCCCAAAAGATCATTCATGGCACTCAGATCCATTTAAAACAAAAATTTTTTAATTGAGTCCGTCTGTTTTTAATCAATGTCTGTCACACCCACTGACCAGAAGCTCCAGGAAGCCAGGGACCATTATACCCACAGTGCCAAACACAGTGCCAAGCCAGAGTAAGTTCTCAATAAATATTTATTCAACAAATAAATAAATGTCCCTTTTTATAGCACTCTTTGTGCTTGGCATAGCTTAAATCTATAATAGTGGTCAATAAATTTTTATTAAATTGCATTGAGAGTAGAGTCTTGAGGGAAGTGGTTTTGGAATTACAAATTTATTCATTAACCCACTGAAATAATAATTATAAGATATTTGTAACTATTCTTCCAAGCACTTAATTTGACATAATTTTGTTAACCCAATTGCAGTTGCAATTTTCTTTCTTGTTCACACTCTAAATTAGCAAACATATTTCTTTTCAGAAAAACGCATATGAGTCAGACTTTTCTTTCTCTCAGATGAATTATTCCCCCAGCTATTCCAAATTATTAGAGGGTGTGCTTATATCAAATTTCCATTGATTACTGATTAATCTTGGTGCTAAAAAACTAAGAATATTTAAGTGTAGATACAGACTATTATCAACCAATCAGGTCCTAGTTTCTTTTTTTTAAGATATATTTTTTTATTGCTCTCACAGAGAGGAAGGGAGAGGGAGAGAGATAGAAACATCAATGATGAGAGAGAATCTTTGATACGCTGCCTCCTGCACGCCTCCTACAGGAGATCAAGCATGAAACC
The DNA here is from genome assembly GCF_000412655.1 of Myotis brandtii. NCBI lineage: Eukaryota > Metazoa > Chordata > Mammalia > Chiroptera > Vespertilionidae > Myotis > Myotis brandtii. The sequence continues at coordinate 400,453 of NW_005371324.1, forward strand.
TGGGAATGTGCCCTGACTGGGAATTGAACCGTGACCTCCTGGTTCATAGGTCAATGCTTAACCACTGACCCACACCAGCTGGGTAGTACTAGTTTCTTAATAACCATATTTCTTCTGAATATTCTTCCTGGCTAAGTAACTAAACAAAACCTTGTTTCAAATTATGTAGATGCAGCCTTGGTGTTCTACTGATACCTGTTTCTTTCAGCAGACATAAAATGTCTGTAGTATTTGATGCTATGCCTACCTATCTTGGCCACAGCCTCTCTGGGCTTCTTTCTAATGCTCTCTCTAACTCTTCCTTTTTGCTCTCTGCTAACTCCTTCCTGATTTTTCCTCTAAGTGTTGGTATTTCTCAGATTTGTCTTCTCTCCTTCTCTTGTCTGAAAAGTAGGATAAAGTAGGGCCTAATAGCATAGGTTTAGAGTCAGCCTGCTTGAGGTCAAATCCCAAACCTAATCTAATGCTTTCTAGCTGTGTGATCTTAGATCTCAATTTCTTCATCTATAATATCTAGGTATCTATAATAGTATCTATCATGAGGATTAAATGAGATAATAGCTGTAAAATGCTTAGAACAGTGCTTAATGAGCAGTTAGAGCTGAAAAAAATGCAAGATATTTATCTACAATCACATCCTCCACAATTTCATCAATTCCCATACTTATATCCACCACCTCTCAATATCAATATCAACCATGACCCCTCATCTACCAAATTTCCCAAACATAAGGACATCTACGCCTACCCTCTCTCCAAAGCACCCCACTGAAGACCTACCTGAGTGTGGGGCCACTCACACTTAGCATATTCAAATCTGGACCCTTCTTTCCCAAATCTGCTCATATTTAGCACCATCTTTCTCCCAACCAGTCAGATTAGAAACGATCTGTTGTATTCTAACTGGAACATCCATACATCACAATAAGTATACACTGAATCAGACCTTTCTGTCACCTTTTCCCTTCACTCAGCCCCGGCCTTGCTTCCAGAGTAAGCTTCCTAAGACTTAGTTCCTTTCCTACTCATCCATCTACAAAGCATCTGAACTTTAATTCTCCTAATCTTGAATTGTATAGCGTTACTCCTCACCAGAACTTCTGAAAGACCCAAAAATCAACAAAATTAAATTGATAATGATTTCCCAAGTAGGTTCTCAGCTTGTCTGCCCTCATTCCTTTGCTCATACTGTCCTTGTAAATGTTTTTCTCCAAAGTCAAATGACCGCCCATCCTTTAAGACCCATCTCATATACAACCTGCTCCATAAAACCTTCCATGATTCCACCTGCCTCCAAACTCCTATAGCCCTTTGAGCTTCTCCCAAAGAATTTTCCATATGCTACACTCTAGTATGGTCACTTGTTTAAACTTTGAATCTTCCTTGCCAAATTGAGAGGTCACATAGTGTATAAGACAGAGTCAAATTTGCTACATATTTAGGGAAGTTTTCAAGTTCTCTAAGCCTCAATTTCCTCATCTGTAGGATGGGGGAAATAAACTATCATGAAGACATTAAAACTGCTGTTTACAAAGATGTTTAATGATAAGGGATATTATTCCTCATTACAAGTGAAAAATTATAACAATTAGGTAAAAATATATGCACACTGAAAAGACTGAAAGGAAACAGATAAAATTTCAACAGTTATTATCTTTAAGCAGTGTGCATGATTTTTGTTTTGTTGTATACTTGTTTATTTTCCAATGTTTCTACAGCTGGCTTGTATTCCTCTTGTACCTGACTCATAAAACAAACATTTATAGAATGCCATCGGAAACTATATTGTGAAGTGATGATACAAAAGGTATTGAGACAAAAAGTTTATTAAAGGACAAATTTTTAATTACTAGGGTACTATCTGAATCTCAGTACCATAAAATAAAATGGGAAGAGACACTTATGCTTTTAAAATGCATCAGATTTCAGCCATAATGTGACTGAAAAAGGATCAAGGAGAATGAAGAACCTTAGGAATCACTTTCCAAAACTATTTGTTCTCATAATTGGTTAGGCCACTGGCACAGCTTCTGAGTTTGGGTTTTTAGAGCCCTGCACCCTGGTGTAACATGGGGAGAGAACAACACAAACAAAGAGGCCATTGCGTGGAGCCTGTGATCAAGAATTTATGTCTGGCCCAAGTCAAAGCATCCACATCAAGAAAGATTGAAGCTACAAAGGTACATGTTATAGTCAGCACCCTTCATGATTTTAGAAACCTCTCAACTGCAAACTGGACACTTCCAATGTTAAATGTACCATCTCCTTTTCACAGACTGCTTCCTTTTCGGGGTTTAAAAACATGGCTTTGAAGTCTAGTAGACCACATATTCAATGTCAGCTCTGCCAATATGTGGAAAAGTGGATTTCAGAAATGTTATTTAATTTCTCTGAGCCTTATTTTCCTTATTTGTAAAAAGAAGATTTTTATCCTACAGGCTATTGATAGGAATGTTTTTTAGTCCTCACCCAAGGATATGTTTTTATTGATTTTCTTTTTTATATATTTTTAGAGAGAGAGGAGAAACGAGAGAGACAGAGAGAGGGAGAGTGAGAGAGACATCAATTTGAGAAACATCCATCATTTGCCTCCCACATGCGCCCCAAACGAGGATCAAACCCGCAACCTAGGTATGTGCCCTTACCAGAATCAAACCCACAACCCTTTGGTGCATGGGACAACACTCCAGCCAACTGAGCCACCAGCCAGGGCAAGGAATAAATTTATTTTTAAATGTGTTTAAATCACCTAGCACAGTGATGGCGAACCTTTTGCGCTCGGCGTGTCAGCATTTTGAAAAACCCTAACTTAAGTCTGGTGCCGTGTCACATATAGAAATTTTTTGATATTTGCAACCATAGTAAAACAAAGACTTATATTTTTGATATTTCTTTTATATATTTAAATGCCATTTAACAAAGAAAAATCAACCAAAAAAATGAGTTCGCGTGTCACCTCTGACACGTGTGTCATAGGTTCGCCATCACTGGTCCTAGCACAACACTGACGCACATGAGAACTTCAAAATGGTAACAATATTTTTGTAGTTAAATAATCACCCTCTACTTAGTATCGCAAGCCAGAGCAATAGACATAACAGCCACCCAGTCCATCCCCAGGAGCTACCACAGTCTCCAAATTCTGCCAATTCTGCCCCCAGAAATATCTCAGGAATCTAACACTCCCCACCTCCCCATGTCCATTGCTACTTACCTATTTGTGGTTTGTCCTCCCCTCTTGCTCCAATCTGCATATTCAAATTAGTGCTAACTCCTAACTCCTGCTCTTACCACTCACCTCTTCCTTCCCCAACAGGATCCCATGCTGACACTAATGACAATGTCATTGCCCTGCACTAAGATGCCCTGGCCCCCTGTCACATCCCTGATCAAGCCTAAGCTTAGTAACAGAGCACACAACACCACCTTCACCACCCCTCTGCCTCTCCAGCTTCCCCTTATGCCAGCGGCCCAAGCCTCACACACATTCACCCTAAGCCAGAGCCATGCGGACCATTGTCTAAAAATTGCATTCTGTCCCTATCTAACTGCCAGGATGTCCTTCCACTCCTCTTCACTCAACAAACTCCTGCAGAGTCTTCAAGAATTCCTCCAAACACCACCTTTTCTATGAAGCCTTTCTCTCAGACAGTGGCTCCATCCTTTTTATCTTCGCAGCATGTTTTTCATCCCTGCATTTTATATACTGCCTTTTTATTATCTATCTTCCATGTCTGTCTTCTCAACTCAACAATTAATTACCTGGAAGCAGGTCCCATATTGTAACCTAACCTATACATGCAGCCTAGCGAGTAACGCGTAGCACAGATTAACCTTTGTTTAGAGTTTATAACTTTGTCTCAATGAACCTGTAACCCCACTTAGATCTCTCTAAAAGAAGCATGTCAGACTCGCGGCCCGCAGGCTGCATACAGCCCACAACAAATATTTTTGTGGCCTAGCCAATATAACGGTATGGAAAAGACGTTTTAATAAAAATTTCATAACTTAATTTTTACAATATTCTGTTATGTATAATTATTAATAACAAACTACAACGTTTGCTAATGACTGATTACTATAATCGTGTTGCATTCATTTCCCTTACACGCAGGTGCACCATTTCTCTCCACTAATACCAGCAGTGAATATTTTAGCAGCCGATGGCCGTGTCCTTAGTCTTGGACTGACCTGTTTGGTGTGCCAACAGGGAATATTTCACTTTCAGAGAACAAGAAAAATAGATTTATTTGCGTTACGCTTATTAATTTCTGCAGTTATTCAGTGTCTGGTAAGTTAATGTTCAAAAAAAAGCTTTTTATTAAAGTGTTCTATTATTTTATGTTAACGATTACTCATTTATTTCAGCCCTTTGTATTCAGCATGTCTCTATCGAAATAAACCTACGTTTCTATGAAAATGGAAGCTTTTGTAGTTTTGCTGCCCACATAGACTTAAACTTTGTTTATTTGGCCTGTGTTAGCCCTTGAGTTTGACATGCTTGCTCCAAAATGTATAAGGTTGTGTAATGCTGATTTGTAATTTGTTGGAAGTCTCGCAGAAGGACCAAGACCTAGACAGAGGTTTATCTATGTCTACGCTCCCCCTGATCTTGATGCTAGAACTGTTTTTCAGGAACAGACCCAGAATGCTTTGCAGGACCAGAGGATGACCCACTGGAATCCCCTGAGGGCTGAGACCTCCTGAGACAGAAGGACCCTCCAATGATGTCCTCATGAACTTTCCTTGTTATACCGTCATTATAATACTGAAATCTCCACCAAGAAGCAGAGATTTTCTGCCATTTTTTAACGTGTGATGCATGTATAGCCATGTTTTCTGAATGTCTCTGACGCGCTGAAATGTTCCCACCTACACATGCAATGACAAAGTCTACCTCTGTTTATGCATAATTTCCCCCAATAAAGATAGATTAGATGCTTTGCTCAGGGACACACTCCTCTGGCAATGATCCCTGCCCGGTGTGTCTTTGATTGCTGGCTTAAAATGAAGTTCCTACTCATAAAATCATTTCAGAGTTGTCTTTTGGCTGGCAGCTACTGAGCATGCAGCCCAGTCCAGTCTGGTAACAACTTGTATTTATCACCACATTCCCCATGCTTGGCTTCTATTGGATATGCAGTAAGTGCCTTTGAATAAATATATTCTAATGAAAACTGGGAATGGAGGCTATACTAAAACTGGAAACTGAGGCCTCCTAAATGTAACTCAGACTGTTTCACTAGCAAATGTTCCCAAGCAAGGTGATCTCAGAATTTTATGACACATTCTATTTTCATGTGAAACCACAATAAATGTTCAAAGTACCCATGTCATTAACAAATGAAAAAAAAGTGAACCGTTGCCGTTCCAGTTGAATAAACTGTTCAAGAAAAAATACTCTAAAACAGAATGGATGATAGTGTGGTGAAGGCCTTGGAGGGGTGGGTGCGGGGTGGAGAGGGCCAATGGGGGGAAAATGTAGGACATTCTGTAATACTTTCAACAATAAAAATAAATGTTAAAAAAAACTGATGAGAGATTGGTTAGGTATTCTAAAAGGTTGGTTAAATGGGAATATTGTAATTCAACACACCTATATTAAACTTTTAATAAAATAAATAAATGCAAAAAGAAATGGCACGTCCCCTCATTGCCCACCGCGCACACACACACACACACAAACACACACACAGTTCTTACTAAAATAACCCTAGGACATATTAGCTCTCCTTCTAACAGTTTTGTAAACTTGGTACAATTATCTCACCTTGCAAATAAAGAAACTGGGCCTCAGAAATGAAGTTGCTCCAAGTACCACAGCTTGTAAATGAGAGAGCAGAGATTTGAACCCTGGTCTTTGAGAACTCGAGATTATACTATACTGCTATGTCATGTTGCCCTTCTCATAGGTGACCAGCCACCTTCATGCCATTCCACTTACTCCCAGCAATACTAATGGGAAGTTAGGGAGAAAGTAGGAGTGGGGGGGAAAAGAGAGAATGTGAAAAAAAAAGAGTAAAGGTTCATAAGGAAATGAAGGGCATTGTCTCTTAGAAAATGTATTTAGAATGTATTTTTTTGAAGCTTCAAAGAGATTTCTTTCTGCCAACTACCAATCCAAAATCTATGCAAAAGAAAAAAGAATCTATGAAACTTCAAATCAAAATGTTAGTCCTATTAAAGAAAAATTAAAACAAACAGGCTCATTTTATTAATCCACAAACCTAACAACACTCAACAAAAGGTTTCTGTAAATTTTAATTGCAGCAATCTGGACAATGTTTTATTATGACTCATTGACTTGAGGCACAATGTTTGTGCAATATATTCTGCCCTGCTTTATGAGATTGTAATTGCAGTGAAATGCTACTATGCATACTCAACTAAAATACACCGGACTTATCAAAATAAAGAATTTTGGGAAATAGTGTGCTCTTTGTTTATTTTGCTTTATAAATCCTGTATATCCAAGGCATAAAATCCATAAATTTGTTCTTCTAGGTGAGCTGTACAATTCCTTCTTACTTTTACTATTTCTGCTCAGTACCTCTGTTTTTCCTTTTCTGAAAAGTGCTTCCAATTGTTATTTGTTTTCTGGTGTGTGGGAGAGCTAATTCCTAACACATAGAATGTCTTCTCCTGGCCATTTCACAGACACGTGGCCAGAATAAGAGTCAGGATGTTCTATTCTGTACTCTGCAACGGGGCACATGTCCAGTGACAGCACTTACTCGCCTGAGTCAACCATTTATTTTATCCTCCCTCTGGTTTTGCTCTTGATGGTACTTCCACTCTTTCCTTACTTAATGAGTTCTAACGCTTCTTTATTCTGTCTTTCTCTTTCTTCTGAATATTGTTTATGAGGTAAATACTCCTAGGTTTGTTGATGTCTACAGGTCATAATCCCTTTGCCAAAAACATTAGAGTCACAGATGTTGCAGAATGAAGAAGTTTGGAGAATTTAAAAAATAGAACATATTGAGAATGCTATCCCATATATTATATAAAATCCCCAATGGCGTCAGGGGAAGTACCCAACAATTAAACACATCAACATTTCTGCAGCAAAATGAGAGAATATTAACATGAAATGAGAGAAAGACTATAAATAGAATCATATCTGTTCAGTTCTGATTGGACCACCAAATTTGTTTTACAAAACCTTTCCCTTCTCAGAGCTCTTAGGATCGCAGATGAGGGATGTGGGCCTGTATATACTCTAGAGACAGGCATGAGGGAAGCAACCCTGCAAACAGGAACCTGTTAGCCCCTCATCACTGGGGGGCAAGGTTCATGCTTTGTCTAAGCTCTGGCATTTAAATGTGAGCATGTGGCCATGGCTGATGGTTAAAAATTCTAAGAGTCTATTTCTAAAGAGACCCCAAAAAGATCCATCACAGTGGGCATATGGAAGAGTTTGTCTGGATACTAAGACAATATTTGGCAGAATTAAATAAAGCATGTGACTAAAGAAAAAGAAAGATCATTTAATTTCAAGTACTTTATTATTTTTTTTCTCATTAATTTTATTCCTAGTTTGAAAAGAAAACCTATGCTTGGTTTACATGTGAGTTTGATTGGACGCATGTTCTCAGGAAGCAAGCTGCATGCCAGTAGAACCAGGTTCGTTATCATACATGAAATAAGACAAGGGAATAAAAATGAGCTAAAGAATTGATAATATCATGTACCGCTATCCTTTCTTTTAGCATGTTTTGAGCATATGGATATATTTAAAGATTTCCTTTATATTGAATAATATAAAAGACAGATCCAATTGATTTTATATAATAGGCTATTTCAAAGTAATGAATTAGCTGAACTAATGCTTCCTTGCAAAATAAATAATTCTGAAAGAAAATAGATCTTTATTCTTAAATCCTCCTCCCTTCTCAATTAATTAGACTTTGTTGGTGAAAGGAAGTTAAGAAATTCAGTATAAGTCTGATTATATCATGAATGTAAAATGAGCAGGGCAAATAATGGGCTCTATACTCTTTTAAACAAGTTAAATACGTCCATAATAGCCCACCAGTTGTGTAAACACTATTTCACTATCCTTGTAAAAGAAATATTGACTTACCTGTTAACTAAAATTATCCTGGCATGCTTCAACTAAGCTTATTAGTAATTCCTGTGGTGTACATGAATGTTTTTAGATTTGGACTTTTATCAAAGATTAAAATATTAGGAAATCATCCGTTTAGCAAGCCCAAAAAAATAGACACGTACCAGACTGCCCTTTATAAGAATCGATTTTAGGAACTTGCAAACTAAAAGTCTAAGAAGTAAAAAGTGATTTAAATCCTGGCATGAGATACTCCATTACACAATAGCTCATTAACACTGAGATACCTTCCAAAATCATAAATAAGAATATATCAACTAGGCAAAATACTAAATAAATATACTTTTTAGCTTTTTAATCTTACTATCCCATATAAGGGGGTTGTTTCCCTCTGACACTTTAGTATATAATCTTGTGAGTAACTGGTTGCTGAGAGAAACTAGAAATATAGATAATTAAGAGCAAAAAAAATAGTCTCAATATATGCACACTAGACCCTATTGTTCACATTTTTAAAAATCACTATTCTTTCCCCAACTGGTTCCAATGCACTCCAAAAATACTACACTTTTCTTTACCAAAAATATGTGAATTTCTCAATAATAATAGTAAGCCCAAGATCCTATTCAGTTAAGTCTATACATGCTTAGAATTCCCAAGAGATTTAGAAAAGGGCACAAAACTTAAAGTTAGAAGACTCGGGTTAGAATATTGGTTCCATCGCTTATTTATTGGTCACCATTAGGAAAACCACTTGCATTTTTATCCTTCAACTTGAGGTTAGAATAATACCTGCCTCCTATGATTGTTATGAGGACCCAGTGAGAGCATGTGAATGTATAAAGGGCTGAACTAATGCTGATGGTCATTGTCATGCAATTTGAGAATGTGATCTTTTCAATTAAATGGTATATGCTACAAAACAGAAAGATCACTACTCAGTGGCCTTACTAGAATATTCTTCCTCTTCTTCTATTTTTTTTTAATCCTCACCTGAGGATATTTTTCCATTGTTTTATGGCGTGGAAGAGAGAGGGAAAGACAAAAATATCAATGTGAGAGAAACATATAGATTGGTTGCCTCCTACAAGCGCCCCACCCAGGGCCCAGGCCAGGGAGGATCCTGTAACCTAGGTACCTGCTCTTTTTTTTTTAATTTTTTTAAATATATTTTTATTGATTTCAGAGAGGAAGGGAGAGGGAGAGAGAGATAGAAACATCAATGAAGAGAGAGAATCATTGATTGGCTGCCTCCTGCACGCCCCCCACTGGGGATCGAGCCAGCAACCTGGGCATATGCCCTGACCGGGAATCGAACCGGTGACCTTTTGGTTCCTAGGTCGACGCTCTACCGCTGAGCTACACCCGGCTGGGCTAGGTACCTGCTCTTGACCTGAATTGAACTTGGGACCGTGCAAGCCAACACTCTATCCACTGAGTAAAACCAGTTAGGACTAGAATATTCTTTTCGTGTGTGTGTGTGTGTGTGTGTGTGTGTGTGTGTGTGTGTACTCAAGGAATCAGGTTTGCTGTATTTTCATCTTTGTCAGCTAAAATAAAGTGATTAACATACATGCCTTCAGGTAATAAAATCACCATTAGCTGAACCATTCTTATATTCACCCCATGGTTTTCTATGTTTTAAGGTCTAAAAGACCTTGAGTTTTCAAGCTTCTTAAGCTTTCAGGTTTTTACTGAGTTTTTTTGACTGCCAATGATCACCACTAAGTCCTCACTCACTACCATTAAGTCCTCACTCACTACCTCAAGCAACAGAACAAAACTGATTGGTTCATCCAATTGGGAGATTATGGAGTAGAAATGGCTTTAGCTCCGGGTGCTTAAAAGATGACCTTGAGATTTTATTTCTCTCATTCTAATGCTAACTTTCCATATCTGTGGAGCTTTCTCCACACGGCAGAATGGCAAGGCCCCTGAGCTCTAAATTTCCTTGAGCTCATGAAGCCAGTGGAGAAGATCTTCTCACCCCATGGTCCATCCCCCAGACAGAGTCAGATTGCTCTACTTGGGTCATGTAGGTATCTACCCAGAGGTAGGGAGGCGGGGCCACAGGAATGTAGCCCTACCAGAATCACCTAAGGTTTGGGAGGTAGTTTCCCAAAGGAAAAGTGCGGAGCGCTCTTACCGAAAGGAGAGAGGAGAAATGTTGGGCATGCAATAAAAATAAAGTAACAGATGTTCATTTCACCTGGCTTCCCCCATTTAATTGAATCAGAAATCCTTCTGCTCTGCATGAGTTTATTAACAAGCTTTAATTTCTGAAAAGAAAGGCACCAACAGAGGTTGAAAATCTACTCTGCTATAGTCCAAGTTCCAGACATGTTAACATTTAGAACCATGTAGATGACGAATACCCTCCTTTGACAGGGATGGTAGCTAAGACTTAGATAGGCTTATTCTGTGCCTCTCATCAAACAGCCTCAAACTGGCAGAACCCGGATTCAAAGCTAGCTCTGCCGGATTCATTCCACTACCAAAGCGCTAAGATCTTTTTAGCAACCCTGCAGTCAAAGAAAAGTCCTTATATGGTAGACATAATCATATTTGGATACCTGTGTTGATAAATCAATCAGTCAATAAATATTTGCTCATTTCCCACTACTATGAGCTTATAGTATATAGTATGGTATATAGTAGAATAGTATGCAGGTAAAGACAGCTGGCCTAGTCCCGGCCTCCAAAATTGTCAACAAAGTTGCCAAAACAAAACAAATATGCAATGGAGAAAACTTTAGAGCTAAACTATGTGGTATTTATAACATACCCTTCGGTGAGATTCATTCTGTAAGTGTGAAAAGAATGGCTGGGAGAAGCAAGAATAATGTGAGGATAAGCAAAGGAATGGTAGTGGGTGTGGGATGCCCAAGGAAAAGTGAAGGAACAGGCTAGCATTGGGCACTGCACTGATATCCAACAACCAGGGTTAACTCACAGTTTTCAGCAGCTACTGTCAAATTTTCCAAACTCTCTGGGCCAGAGTCCCTTTATTTGCAAAATGAGGAGGATGGAGTCTATAAATCTTAGCTACTCTCTCTCTCTCTCTCCATCTAATCCAAAGAATCACAAACTTACTAATTATGGGATTCACCCAAGAAAAGAGCATGTTTAGCATACAAATGTAGGTCCAGGAATCTATAATTTTTTTATAATTTCCACAAGTGATCAGCCAGCTTTGAGAATCACGTCTTAAATGAATGAGGTTAAATATACCTCACACAGAAGGAGGGAGGGAAATCTTCCCAACTGTAAAATTCAGAAGCTCATATGGGAAAGTCATCAGAACAGGCTAAATGGAAGGTTATGAGAGACCTTGAAAGCCAAAAGGGCTCTCTGCTCTCATGAAGCAAGGAGGCATTGTGCCCCGGAGTGAAAATTGTGCATTTTTGTGAGTTGATGTGGCAGGCTTGGGCCCTCACCTCTTTCAGCCACTCCCTCAGGTCTGGAAACACTGACTTGTTTCTCTCTGAGGCCTTCTCTCCCAGGAAGCCCTGAGTCCTCTTCCTCCTTTCGCCTGCAGGCTGGATGTGGGACACGCGTGTGTAGGAGCACGCATGTTGCAGTGATTCTGGAGCCCAGCGCCTCTCACCTGGGTGGGACTGCACTTACTTAGGGAACTCAGGGACACTTAGGATGAAGAGGCCTCGGACAAAAGCAAACAGCCATCTCTCTGTCTTTCCCGCAAGGTTTTAGTAAAGGTGACTTCCAAAGGATCCTCAAACGCTGAGAATACAGTCACTTCGACGACGGCTCACCGAGGAGTTAGGAAGGCAGCATTGGCGGGCTTGCTGCTTACAAGTTGCATTTACTAGCATGTAGCCACTACCCCAGCACCTTGATTTTAGGGCAAACGCGAGCCAGTGGGGCATGCGGTAAGGATGAACAAGACCACCCCATCATCCGCCTGGGGACGCCTCCTCCTTCTGGATTGGATTTTTGTCTCTCTTTTTTTTTTAAGCACTCCAAGTATTTCATCCTTTATTTGAAGTGGGCTTGGAGGAAGCGTGTGGCATCCTTTGGTCCCGCGCGTCCATCTGTGTCCCTCTGAAGCAGGTCTCTTCGGGCTCTCGGATCTGGGTCGCCAGGATGCGAGAAAGAGTAAGGGTGGGAGCCCCCTCGGTCTAACCCGATGCTACGCGCGGGAGTCCGCCCCCCGGAGGCAAAGTCGGAGCGCAGAGAACGGCCTGCTCCTCGCGCCGCCAGCTGCCTCCGGCCCCGGACTCGGGAGAGGAGGGAGGGAGCCGGAGGAGGGAAAGTGGGGCCGGGCGGGGGGTGCCTGGGAAGCCGGGCTGCGCTGACGTCACTGGGCGCGCAATTCGGGCTGGAGCGCTTTAAAAAACGAGCGTGCGAGCGGAGATGCTGCTCCACACCGAGCAGGCC
>NW_005371324.1:413287-460229 GCF_000412655.1 Myotis brandtii
CGGGGGTGCCCCGCGCACTGTCAGTGCGAGCCCGACGGCAGGATGCTGCTCAGGGTGGACTGCTCGGACCTGGGGCTCTCGGAGCTGCCCGCCAACCTCAGCGTCTTCACCTCCTACCTGTAAGTGCGCCCCCACTCCACTCCGAGATGGGGGGACACGAGGGGCAGGGAGGCTACCTGAAAACCAGGTGGGGGGCTCCTCGGCTCCCGCCGGCTCCGGAGGGGCGGGCGAGTTTGCTCAGGGCGTCTGGGGCCCCGGGGAAACGCACGTGTCTCCGCCGGGAGGACGACCGCACTTTCTGGGCCCCGGAGAAGCGACTCGGGCGCAATCCCGGGAACGCGCTGGTGCGCCGCAGCCTCCCGGTCCAGCCCTAGGGAAGTGGCAGAGCGAATTGCTCCGAGTGTAGGCATTTGCCTGCAGTGTGGGCATTTGTGCCGCTGAGCCTGGAACCCAAGGGCGGGCTGCCCGGTGGGTCCCTGCCCCAGCCTCTCCTCCCCTCCCCTCCCCTTGGTGTCTGGTCACGCTCCACGGAGAGATGGGCTGCAAAAAGTTCCCCCAAAGGAAACCGCCAGCTAGCCCAGCTCTGAAGGAACTTACTCTGCATCCCTTGCACGGTCGCGTAATGTAACATTTTTCTTTCTTTCTTTTATCTTTTTTTTTTTTTATGAAGTGATTAAAATGTGGCAACCACAGACCCGATTAGAGCTGCCAGAACGTTATCTTTACCTTTGGCTGCCCGAGCCGCCCTTTGAAGTGCCGGCCGCCACGGTGTAATCTTTAACCATCTCCTCCTCCCGGGAGGGGAAGGGAAGTGGGCTGATGGCGGCGGGGCGGGTAAACAGCGGCGCGGACACGCGAGAGGAGACCTGGAATTCTCCGCCATCCCTTGCAGATCCTCACACCCCTTCTGTCCCCAAACACAACCCCTGAAGCCCATTCCGCGGAGATGAGGCAGCGGTACATTTCATAATCTCGTCTCTGGAAAACCCAGGCCCGGAGGGTAACAGGTGGTTGGGTGGTTGGGGCGGATCAGGAGAGACCAAGGCCACCGCTCTCCCTCCCCCTAAGGAGACGCTGGGGCTCGGTGCCTTGGGGCTGAGAGACAGGGGTCGAGGCTACTCTGCTGACGACAAGGTGACACATTTAGGCTTTGAGTGGAGCCCACCCCAAGCCCACGCAATGTTAGTTTCGGCTTCTCTCATGTACCTTGGCAGGAGCTAGTTGGGATGTTTGTGAACTCATTCTTTCCTCATTTTAGTTGTTTTCTGGAGGGAAGAAGCATGAAAAGGCTTGCACAACGCCTTCCACGAAATAGTGATTCTTTTTCTGGAGACAGACTGTTTTTCTGGAGGGAAGAAAAATACATTTTTTTTACTTGTTTAATTTGCATTTAAAGAAATGGACCATCCTGCTAGATTTTGATATTAGTAGATGGCGATCCCCTCCTCATCTGCCATAAAACTGTTTTAACTTCTTTACCCAAAAGGATTATACAATTATCTATTTCCCCACCAGGCTTCCCTTCAATGGCACTCATTGCCTGTGGCAGTGATGTTTTCACAATGATAGAAATCTCTCCTAAGTGACCATTCTCAGAGAATTCACATTCCCTCCCCCAAACAGCTGTCTGTGCTACAGAGTGAAATGCTCATCCCCAATCTCTCTGCTTTAACTGCGAAACTCCGTGTTTCAAGAATCATGTGTTCTCTGCATAGTGGATTTCTGAGAGCAAAGCGGCAATTTCACGTAAGAACACAGGACTGTTCTTTGCCATCACCCCGAAGAAATTGACTATCTGCAAGAGAAGTGTGCAATCCCCCCAAACGCTTAGCTATTGAAACCATACACTCATGTAAAACATGTTTAAGAATACAGAAAATAAAATCATGAATAGTGTCAGGATGCTTTCTTCCCGCTTGAAAGAAGGAACATTTGTTAGGCTTCTGTTGCTAAAATTTGGCATGAAGTGTTGCCTCAAAGCGTTTCCCACATACTGCAGATGCATTTCACTGCATCCTCCACGTGCTCAGGAGGTCTTACTGCCACTGTTCGCCACCTATCGTTACAGACAACTCCTTGGAGTTAAGACACCGTTAGGAAATTGTCATCTTCTCACACTTGGTGATGACAGCCTGTAGCTCGGCCTAAGGGGAAATGTTCTTAAACTCGGAGTGTCTGTGAAAGTGTTATGGTGAATGTTAAATACTTGCTTCTAATGGTTAACATTTCAGGGACCATGCGTGCACAATGTAGAAATCAGTCCTGAAGTAAATAACCAAACTGATTTTCTTCTTAATACTCGATTTTAGAATTTGCTCTCCTATAGAAAACAAGGTGCCAAGGCCCATGGGATGCCCTTCCCTCCTGGGTAGAAGGTTTGGGGGGTCTTGGTATTTTTGTTTTTTACAACCATGGGAAATCTGTGCAGACATTCAGGGTAAATGGCGCCCTCTATTGGTTACACCTAGAATTACCTAAACATTTCTACCTTCCCTTATGCACTCATAACCTAAAAGAATTTTTATTTACTCATATTCAAATAAACAAGCATGTATCTTACTGTTTTTCTTGTTTAAAGAAATAACTGTCTTTGCTTTGAAAGGAAACAGTAAGTTACAGCCCCATGCCACTGGGGCCTGGCGGTAATTAAGCTTTGATGAGAAAGTTGCAGTGTGTAAAGACTCCTGGGTAAAAGGCCAGACTTTACTGTCTTTTTTTGTTTGTAGTAGGTTATCACCATTTATTTGAGTCAAAATGTTATCTCTTAATCTTCCTCCCTTCTCCACAAAAGAACAAGCATTTCATTTTCTTCAAACAGATTAATGATGGCAAGTTCCAGCTGCACACATTTGGCAAATAGATTTTACCACAATCTGAGAGCTGACTAGTCAGACTCCTAGGTGAAGAAAGTTTCCTAACTCTCTTCATAAGAAGCTAGAGCTCTTTAAGTGCATTTTTATAGCCTTTCTTTCTTCCCCAGAAAAGCTAAATCTTCAGCCAACATTAATAGTAACTCTCTTCTCTTTCTGAACTGCATTGCACAGTAGATCTGTAGTTGGACCACAGAACATGGTGGAAACTAACACTCTCTCTCTCCTTCTCTCTCTCTCCCCCTCTCTCTCTCTCTCTCTCTCTCTCTCTCTCCTTCTCTCTCTCTCTCTCTCTCTCTCTTTCTCTCTCTCTCTCTCTCTCTCTCTCTCTCTCTCTCCTCGGTGGCTATGGGCTCTGATTTTATAAAAGGGGCTAATAAACCTGACTCAGCAGAAAATAAGGAA
Organism: Myotis brandtii; assembly: GCF_000412655.1. Lineage (NCBI taxonomy): Eukaryota > Metazoa > Chordata > Mammalia > Chiroptera > Vespertilionidae > Myotis > Myotis brandtii. Next base: position 416,563 of record NW_005371324.1, read on the forward strand.
ACCACCAAGGTTGAGACATTAAAGTAAACAATAATTGTTGACAATGTTAAATGCATCTCAATTTACCAGTCATGATTTATCAGAAATAAAGTAGTTCTAGCTTATAATCTCAATATAGGTGAGTTGTCTTAATGTACAAAATGTGAACATTTTGAAAATACATTCAAATAAGCTCTTGAAAATAAGCTCCTCTATCCTACTTTGATATGTCTTTCATACAGTTAATGTGGCATCCAAGTAGAAAACTAAATTCTAATAAACATCCTAATATAGCAAATACACTTTTCTTGATCTACAACAGCCATTTTATCTTTAAATGAGAACAGAGTTTTTTTCTTGCTGTTGCTGAAGGACATGAACATTTCATCCATAAAAATGTATGTCACATGAACCAAAGGAACCAAAGAAAGATTTGTTTTTTAATTTAATGTATGTAGTTTGGTTAATTTTCCATATGTAGCTTTGGAACAAAATTTAATTTTACATGTAATTAGTAAAATTGGTATTAATAAGAACCTATCAAAAACCTCAGTTAGTTAAATTAAGTACAGCCCTGGTGTCATACATGTGTTTTAAGTATTTAAAATGCAGTTTCAATATTTAAAAACATTTTTTAATCTTTAAAATGGTTTTCTATATTTCTGCCTTCCTTCAAGAAAGAAAAGTATATTAAATAAAGGAAAATGTTTGTCCTTTAGTAATGGTTACAGAAGCCTTAACTGTTATAACAGTCTTAAAATTTACATCAATTCCAAAATTATAGTTTGCTCTACAACATACTTTTAAAATTAATTTAAAATATAATGATGCCAGTGACTTTTCTGCATTTTAATCAAGTTCTTTCCTTTACTCCAGAATTCCCAAGGTTATTATTATTATTATTATTATTATTATTGAGTTATCATTATGGAAGCAATTATTGAAACTAATTGACGAAAGTAGTCTGAGTGATTTTTTTTTTAAAGTAGTGGCTCTGAGTCAAACAATTTTTAGTGCAGATTTAAAATAAATATTTTACTGAATATGTTCATTATATGCATGACAGAGTTTGTGTGACAAGAATGAATTTTTAGATACAGTTAAACATGATCGCCAATCTTTTTCCTTCTTATTCATTGTCTTCAAAGTAAAGGAGTTCTGGTAAGCAACAACAGGTAGCCATCACAAATGAGTTAGAAGATTGGAATAAAAAGAGAAAAAATTTTAATTTAATTTAAAAATTTAAATTAATAAAAACAAGATTGGGATAAAAAAAATAACCTTTGTAGGTTAAATAAAGCTATTTTTTAAATAATGGAACCATTCCCGCTTGGATGTATTTAAAGAAGTTCAGAAACACAAAACTGGTCTGTGATTTGTCATGGTTAAGTTTTATTAGTTAGAATTATTTGATTGTTTTTTATTTCTAAGACAGATAGCTGTCACCTGGCTGGTGTGGTTCAGTGGTTGAGCATCAACCTATGAACCAGGAGGTCACAATTCAATTCCCAGTCAGGGCACATGCCCCGGTTGCATGCTCTATCCCCAGTAGGGGGCATGAAGAAGGCAGCCCATCAATGATTCTCTCTCATCATTAATGTTTCTCTCTCCCTCTCCCTTCCTCTCTGAAATCAATAAAAATATATTTTAAAAAATAAAACATATAGCTGTCAAAAGCATAGGAATGATAAGCAAATAAGCAATTAATCCAATAAACCTATCATTTAAAAATTAAAGACATTGCAGAATCTTTATGCTTTTATAACTGATACCTAATATCTACCTACTTTAATAAAGCATGTTTATATTTCTTCTATTAAATTCATACATTTAAGTCATTTTAGCCATAAGTTTAAGTATGTTTCCCATTAATCCAGATCATATGCCATAGATAGAAATGAAAAACAGCAGTGGTCCTGGCCAGGTGGCTCAGTTAGTTGGAGCATCCTCCTGTACACCAGAAGCTTGTGGATTTGATTCCAGCCTGGTCAACACATATACTTAGGTCTTGGGTTTGTTCCCCGGTCAGAGAGTGTATGGGAGACAACCTATCAATATTTCTCTCTTAAATCTATTTCTCTCTCTCTCTCTCTCTCTCTCTCTCTCTCTCTCATCAATTTTTTAAAAAGGAAAGAAAAAACAATAGTGAACTCTATTGAGCAATTTTTTGAAATTTTTTTTGGTTTGGTTTGGTTATTTATATAAATTTAGAATAATGCTAAATGGTACTTTTACTTGGAAACACCCCACAAATGGATATTTCTGGTAAATTGAATTTTTCTTGAGAAGGCAAATTCCTTTCTTTGAGATTCAATCTCCTCACTCCTGTTGTAATGTTTTTCTTTATAGAACCTTGTAGTAGAGAGATATATCATTACAGCCACAACTGATATATTACCTACCAAAGAAAGAAAGCTGATTATCTAGTCCTGTTGCTATTTTTGCTGTACTTTAGTAAAATTTTATTTGTTAAATCTGCTTATGAATTCAAACCAACTAGAACTCTTATTCCCAGATCTGTCAGCTTTTATCCACATTTTTATTCAGTCATTATAGATAACAACCACATGCTCAATTTCACCTGTGGAATTCATTATCTATGGGAAAAGGAAACATTTCACAGGCTATAAAACAGAATATTTCATAGAAATCTTCATAATTCAAAATTAGTTTTGTTCTCCAATAGGTTACATGGTAGGAAGCAGGCCCATTCTTGAAATCCCTGGCATTTTCTCCTACCTCCCCCAGATAAATTTTTGTTTTGTTTTGTTACATTGAGCCCAATGGATATGCCTTATTTGAAACTGGCAGGTAGAACATTAGTCATTTGCTTTCAAGTTACCTTGTGATAATGCTAGAAGACTGTTTAGTAGGGTGTTAGCATTACTAATTTAAAAAAGGCTCCATAAGCAGGAGTCCATCGTCATACCCTCATCTATTAACCCTATTCTCAGTGCTTAAATCTGGGATTGGAGAAGCTGAAATTTACTTTGAGAGCATGTGAAGGTGCCAACCCATGTCCACAAAATCATCTTCCTTAAAGTCAGATGGAATAACACTCCAGGCTGTGATGATGGGCTCTCTTTCCTTCGGGGTTTATCCTCCTCCCTAGACTGTGAGCTCTTCTGCAGGAGGAAATTTCCACTTTCTATCCCAGTGCCCACATCAGTGTCTGACATTTAAGGGATATTTAATAAATATTTGTAATGCCGAACTGAATAGAATTGGCTGAACTGGCTGCTGAAATACCAGTGGCTAAAAGAGGTCAGAGAAAAATAAAGGACTACTTATCTGCAAAGTAACAGAACAACTCAAGGCTGCTGGGGTCCCACAATTATGGCCCAGCGCCATTTGAACTACAATTAAATTGTGTTCAGCTTAAAGGATGCAATGAGTTGTTTATTTTAACAAATACACCAGAATTTACATATCTAAAGTACCTTATTAGTTTAATCACAATAATAATAAGAGCTGACATTTATATTGTTCTTCTTGAGTTTCAGGCATTATGCTAAGTCATTTACTGGATCATCTATCCCATAACAACCTTATAATACAGGTACTATTTTCATCCCTAACTTGGATATCCCAAGGATATTTCCATTGCTCAAAATATTTTTTAACTTCTTTGAAGTTATCTTCAGGACCAGCTTACCAGAAACATAAGAAAACCAGCCTTCTAATTTATGGTTATGCCTCAAAGTAAATGTAATTGGTGCTGAAATATTTCAGCACATTTTTCCTTTCAGGAACACAATTTATGAAGCTCTGGGAAATGTGGTTTTTAATTTTCAATAAAAGGAGAATTATATAGCTTAAGGCCAAAGATTTTAAATTTAGTAAATACCTTTTCACTTTTTCTTGTCTCCAAGCCAAAGATAAATTGTGGTAGCTGCCCGGGTATTATGAAGAGTGATCAATTGACTGATAACTTCCAAGTAAAGAATAAAACTAACTTTTTTTCTTTGATCAGGTCCATGTGTCAAGTAAAGTAGGTGCATTCTTTGGAATTATTTCTCCATTCAGAGAGACATGAACTTTCTGAACAGGCCAATGTTATTTGAGTTTGTATTCACCTTTATGCATAGTTTAATGATTATGGTAGTGATAGAGAAGAAACTTTTCTTAACTATTCATTTAATTTTTTCAGTCCTTCAATTCATTGACTGAAATAAACCTAACATGTGCTAAATATTTATTATATTACAAAGTTACCATGAAAAACAAATAGGTGGCTAATTAATTACAAATTATATTCAGTATAAATAGCCCCTCATCAAGTAAGTAGTAATGTTTAGAAAATTTAGGAAACATTGAAATATAATCTCTAAAATTTCTTAAAACAATGCCCTCAAATCTTGTTTTCTATTGTTATCAATAATAATTTAAAATTGTTCAGCAATCCTTAATTTTCAAGTGTCTCACTTTTTAATACATGCACATTATTTTCACATTCATTTTATCCTTCTTGCCTTCAGAAGGAGTTTTGTTCCATCTTCTAAGAAGGACTGGTGGTCAAGGGGGAAGAAAGCGAATTCATACACACACTAACACACACCCTGACACCCCCATAGGAAGCTACTTCTTTTGTGCTACTTGCTCGGTGGAAATGATATATAACATTGACATGGCTTGACAGTGGAGAGCCAACCCTTTTGAGGAGCGAGACGGAGCTGGCTGTGTGAAGGCACCTTCAGTTCAGTTCAGAAGCTGAAATGCGGAAGACAATTGTCCTGGCAAAGGGAGCCCCACTCCAGCTGAGAACGCGTGCACGGAGCTGACCTTCCTCCTCAGCCTGCCAGCTGAGATGACGGCTTCCTCAAGTGGTCCCTTGTTAGCCTAGCCTTTCCTCCGGCATTGCTCATCTTTCACAACTGGAAGCCAAATGTTTTAAACTGTTACTCAATTTTGCAGCCAAATTCCTTTATTTCCTCTTTCTACCTCTTTTTCTCACTCCCTCACTAATACACACACACACACACACACAACTGATGGCTAACCTTACATGCATACCTTCCTTCCCAAAGTCTACACTAAGAACCTAAGAATTTTTGTGTTTTACTGAAAAATTAGTAAATATTTTTGTACTTTTTTTTTCTTGAAACCTTGATTACGTAGAACAGGAACTTCTACAAAAGATATCTATTTGCAAAAATAACCTTCCTTTGATCAAAAAGCCACAAAAGTGTAGCTCTCAAGAAAGTAGAAAACCACACATGATCTCAAGTGGAAAAAATATAAAGAATTTGCTGAATTTTTAACCTTAGCACATAACAAAGATATTTTAAACTGGGTTGGTTAATGTGGGCTGTGTTAGACTTTCATTGTGTTGTGTTTGGGTTTACCCAGTGTTATTTTAATGAGTTTATTGGTCCAACACACAAAACACCACATGGCACTTGAAGTTCTTAGGTTATAAATTTTCTTATGAGGCACTTGAAGAAACTCTATTACATAATCAATGGTCTTTAAATCTATCAGCATAAAAATAAGCTTTCTCTTTTTGCATATGCAGTGAGAATTATTTGGTTATAAAAAAAATCAAATAAAAGTTCCCATGAAAGGAGTTACATTCCTTAATCATCTATTTTGTGCATATATTGTGACTTCTGCAATAATCATTTATTTCACAATGAATCTATAGAATGAGTTTGGAGTCTTCTAGTAAAGACTGAGGTAAGAAGTCTTCCTCTTTATTTTCTCTTCATCCTTTCTGTTTTGACGGGACCGTTAGCAGACATGCTTGCATTTGGCAATAGCTCTACTCTATCATTGTTATAGTGCCAGCTGCCCAATAGTAAAGCCTAATCATCACCCCCTCTACCCCGCCCCCCCAAAAAAGAATGGCAAGAGAGGTGATAAAGCAAACCAAGGGAATCGGCTACCCAAGGAACAGTGCAGGCAGAACTGAGAGACTGAGATCTCCACTGGGCACCCAGTCCCAGATGGTTCACTTCTCCTGTGTCCCTCTTAATCCTTCTTCATCCCAGGCTTCTAGATAGCATCAGAGGAGAACTGGGAGGATGCATTTTTCTTATCTCAGACACTTTCTCCCCAGGGCTTCAAACTACAAGATGAAGGTAAGTTTAGAAAGAAGAATCTTTGGGATTAAAGTATCAACTCTAAGTGCACCGGAATTGGGGTCTTTGATTTTAGCTCCGGGAAGCCACATCACTGTCCTTGTGGTGGGAGACCTTAACTCACCGCAGCCCCCGTGCCCTAGCAGCTGTTGTTCTCTGGGGCTCAGGGCAACAGAGTACAGGAGGAAGTTCAAGATCTTTTTTCATTGAGTCTTCAAGCTCGGGTAGCAAAAGGAAATCCTAGTTAAACCAGATTCTCCCAGGGTGTAAGCATATCTCATTTGAAGATCTCAGACGTTTTAGCAGCATGATTAACTGACAGCAAGTATCCACCTTCCACCTTCCAGCTGCTGGCCTTCCATATTAAAGTTTACTTCCCAGGCTCTTATAATTGTGAGAAGTGTTGGGTGAATATGGACGGGTCCCAAATGACTATTATGTAGTCATTTGAAACTCCTTTACCTTAGCTGTAGATACTCCTCAGAATATAGTTCTCAAGAGTAGGGGATACATCAGTTTGCAGGGCCACATGGGGTCAGGAGTCAGAAGGAACGGGAGAAACTCAGGGGCAAGAGCCTTTATTGTGGTCTCCATGGGAAGAAATGGACAGGGTAAGCAGGCTTAGAATCAGCTAGCTTGAATCATAGCAGGCTGTGGGGTGTAAGGGCTGTCTCAAGTTGTCTGATACCTGGTCCCGGGGTGATTAGAACAGGGAATGTTGACCTAGAGTGTAAGAGCCCTGCAAGAGCCTGATAAAGAAAGTGCCTGGGAGTGTAGACTTCGGCTGGTTGGTTTGCATATGAAAGGTGTGCTTGCAGAGGAGTCCTTGCTATCTCTAGGAATTAGCTAACCCTAGGAGGGGCAGTCTCCCCTAGGTCAGCAAGGTCCCAAGATAGCAAAGCATCATAAAATACAATGAAAGACATGATGAATACACAAGGATTTTGTGTTCTAAATCCAAGGGAGACTCCTTCCTTCTTTGGCCCAAGAAAATTGATCACTCAAGGGATATATTATAGTCCAGTAGTAGAAACAGAGTAAATTAAGTATGATGATCAAGTGTGGTGAATGGTGTGACTGTGACAAGTGAGTTCAGCATGGTATGGGCGCAGCGAAGACAGTTTTCTAAAATGGTGAGTCACAGAAAGCGTTCTGTGATGTTTGAATTGAATATAGAAAGACTCATAGAAGTCAGCAAAATGAAAAAGAAGAAAAGCATTTCAAGCAGAGACCAACACATGTGAATACGTGGAGGCACGAAACATGGAAATTGCAGGAGGTAGTTTGATATGGCTGGAGAGAGGAGAGCCTGGGGAGCTAAGAAGGGGGAAATGGCAGCAAAGTTTGCAACTGGGGATGAGGCAAGAGAAGTTAGCTTTGTGGGTTAAACTGAGGAGGTAAATTGTATTATGAAAGCCATAGGAAACCACTAAGGGATTGACTATATAAGAGACATGACCAAAGTTGCATCTTGGACAAACTAGTAGGGTGGTAGGGAGTGTGTGTGTGTGTTGGGGGTCTATGCCAACTGAGACAGGAGACTCACAGTTACACAAAGGAAAAGTGAAATTGTCTGAACTTATGCAATCTCAGTGCTAGAGGAGAAAGGGGTCATACAAGAGACATTTATGAGACCTAAATTTAGTCAAATTAATGTCACAATATTTACATTACATTAAGGGCATGCTAACCTAATATGAATAAAAATTTGGGAAATCATTTATCCCTCTAAGTTTGATTGTTCCTTTCTGCTCTATATATTTTTAGGCAATTCCAAGTGCCCTTTATCTGTATCTACGACTGGTCAAAAACGGTGACAAGGTAACATTCAGACACAGACTTAGATATGAGCATATATAACATATGAAAGCAACAGGATGTTTGGAAACATCTAGAAAAGTAACAGAGTTTTAGAATTCATTTGAGTATCTGGCATTGGAGCAAAAAGTTGACAGTAGCAGTTGCCTCCTGAATAATAGCAAAATCTACATTTTAAAATGCCCTGTGCCCATACATGTGTACAAAACTTCAAAAGAGGATATGGTCAAGGCACATTTGAGGGAGAATCAGCACCATTTACTCTCTCTAGGAGGCACTCTTATGTTTCCCTAAACTCTGTGTAAAACTCACACTTTGTCCTAAGATAGAAGGTGCCTTTTTTCTGGCCACCAAATGTGTAACAGAGCAGATGAGCTAATATAATTGTTTATATAATCTTATAATGTGGTGATAAAGAGGTCCTTCTGTCTAAATTTGGCAGACTGTATTGTTTGTAACCTCACATGACAAAAAAAAATTCAAATAGTGCTTTTAGTCAGTTTCTCACTTAACCTTTATAACAAACAGTACAATAGTTATCGCTATCCCACTTTGAGGATAAGAAGCCTTCTTGACAATGATCAAGAAGATCTTGAGAGATCTTGGCAGTTACTGTGTGCCTCTGTTTTCTCATCTGTAAAATAACAATAACGACACCGACCTCACTGGGTTGTGCTGATGGGTAGGATAATGCACATAAAGCACTTTGCACAGGGCCGCATATGTGGAGCAATAACTGCTAGGTGCTATTGTGGTTTTGGTGATGATGTTACAGTTGCTTTAACACTAAACCCACACTTTTCAAATACACAGTGTTGGCTTTTATTGTTATTTCCCAAAATATTAAATTAACTTCCCTGAAATTTTATAAGTGTAAACATAGTTTTCATGAAACAAGATTTTTAAACATTAAAAACAAGTTAGGGAACAGCAGAGAGATGCCTACTTGACAAAAGAATAGGGGAAGCAAATAGGGGCAAATTCAAGTGAGTAGGGCATCACCAAGCATCTGTTTAAGTAAAAATATTCTTTCATCTCTGACCCTTGGATCAAATAGATAGAAGATTCTGTGTATTGAAAGAAGTTTTAGATTTTCATCTGGGTGTATAATGTCACGTAGACACTGCACCGACCTCCAGGGTGGCTGACTACTGAGTGAATGCTTTGTCACAGATTGTGGGTAGGTGGCCCAGGGTTAGGAGTCCATTCCTCAGACGCGATTTAATGAATAGCCCACAATTTGTGGTCCTAGATTTAAATTGTTTTTATTCTTCCATTTTTCATCCCACCCATCTCTATTATTTTTCCTGAGTATAGAGGAAATATTCAGTCTGGTAACTTCTTGGGCTCTTAGAAGCTCCAATCTCAGCAGCTGACTTGCTACATATAGCAGCAAGAGAGAAATGATGTATTTAGAGGGATTGAGAAAATATTGGAATTTCAACCTTTTCTCAGAGCCAAAGACATTCAGAAAAAAAAGAATTTTTAATACAAAAAATATGTATTTGGTTATTTTTTGATATTAACTAAAAAAAATAATTCTACTCTAAAGAAAAAAAAATTGATTTAAAGAATAAGCCTATGTCTACCTGAAAATACATTCAAAAGAGTTGAATTTTCATGAGGAATTTCTTTTAGCTGTCCTTGATAAAGAAGCACTTGGGAAGTTCAAGATGGCGACATCGCCTCCCACAGACACATCACAATTTACAACAAAAATACAGAACAACCATCACTCAGAACCACCTGAAATCTAGTTGAATGTAAGTTAGAGAAATAAATAAGAAGCACATGGAGACTGGTAGGAGGGGCAGAGACAGGGGGCAGAATCGCAGAATGGATTCTGGTCCTACACCCAGCTGGTCCTACACCCACATGTGGTGGTTTAAAATCAGGAGGGATATCTTGACTGTGGAGGTTTCCCTGAGGAGTAAGGGGTCCCTGCCCCACACCAGGCCCCAAGCCCAGAGTTCAAGTGCTGGGAAGAGAAGTCCCCATAACTTTGGGCTGTAAAAACCAGCAGGGATTGTGGCTGAGTTACACAGAGGCTGTGGGAATCCTAGGCAGTTCCTCTTAAAGGGCCCACACACAGAATTACTCAGACTCACTCCCTCTGAGCTCCAGCTCTGGGTCAGCAGCTTAAAAGGAACCTGGGACATTCGGGGATGAACTAACTTGTCTGGAATCAGAGCAAGAGCTAGAGGGGCAGCTTTCTCCCAAACAGAAGGGCTTGCAGAGGCCAGTGTTCCTTTGCTGAGCCCTCCCCACCACAGAGCCAATAGTCAGTAGCCATACTGAATCTCCATCAACCTAGCTCACACTTTTTTCCCTGTCCTGAGATCCTGCCCCTACCTACTTGCAGGCTCATCCAAGCCATCCCCAGTGGCTTTTCCATATAATTGACCTCTCTTGACTCATGCTTCAGACTTTCCTAAAATATCTCAAATAGCCAGCAGCTGGTCTCAGCATGCTCCATACCTCTTAATATGTGGCCTCAGGCCCAACACTAGCAGCAGTCCACCCTGGTTCACAGCTTCGCATCTCCTAGGCACCTCCAATCAACATAAGGAGTAGCCATCTGCAGATTGCTTTGTAGCTCAGGTTGGGTGGCCCCTGGCAGAGCACAGACAGAGGTTAACTTTGCACCTCCTGGGAGGCCCCAGAGCTAGTGCACCCAGTGGTCAGCTTTGACCACACCAACTTATAACCCTACCACTTGCACAAGTGACACATTCAAGGGGCAGACTCGGAGAGCACCAAAGCCTCACTGAAGCAAGTCCTGCTCCATAGGGTCAGCTCTTGCACAGAAGCTCTTCCACTGTAGTCACAGCTGATCCTTGCAACCAACTGGCCCAGGGTCAATCCCTCCCAGTGATGCCAACATCAATCAGGGCTCAACTACAATAGGACAGGGCACACAGCTCACACAGGGGCGCACCTGGAGTGCCCAGCTCAGATGACTGGAGAGGCTGAGCCATTGAGCCCTACAGGAAACCTACACAACAAGGCCACTCTACCAAGTCTGGGAGACATAGTAGATCTACTTAATACACAGAAACAAACACTGGGAAGCAGCCAAAATACAGAGACAAAGAAACATGTCACAAATGAAAGAATAAGAGAAATCTCTAGACAAAGAACTAAATGAAATGGAAGCAATAAAACTACCAGATACAGAGTTCAAAACAATGATTATAAGGATACTTAAGGAACTTAATGAGAATTTCAAGGAACTTAGTGATAACTTCAAGGAACTTAATGAGAACATCAACAACATAAAAAAAAAGACCAATCAGAAATGAAGGATATACTAACTGAAATAAAGACTAATTTACAGGGGATCAACAGTAGAAGATGCCAAGAATTTGGAAGATAAAGAAGAAAAAAACACCAAATCAGAACAGAAAAGGGAATCCAAAAATATGAAGATAGTGTAAAGAGCCTCTGGGGCAACTTCAAGCATACCAAGATTCACATCATGGGGATGCCAGAAGGAGAAGAGAGGGAGCAAGAAATTAAAAACCTATTTGAAAAAATAATGACAGCCTTAGCTGGTTTGTCTCAGTGGATAGAGCATCAACCTGTGGACTGAAGGGTCCTGGGTTCCATTCTGGTCAAGGGCACATACCTCAGTTGCAGGTTCCTGGCCCTAGTCAGGATACATGCAGGAGGCAACCATCAATGTGTCTCTCTCACATTGATATTTCTCTCTCTACATATCTCTCCCTCTCCCCTCCACTCTCTCTAAAAATCAATGAAAAAATAACCTCAGGTGAGGATTAAATAATAATAATAATAACAGAAAACTTCCCTTACCTGGTGAAAAAAATAGACATACAAGTCTAAGAAGCACAGAGAGTCCCAAACAAGATGAACCCAAAAAGGCCCACATTAAGACACATCATAATTAAAATTCCAAAGGTTAAAGACAAAGAGAGAAAAGCAGTTACCTACAAGGGAGTACCCATACGACTGTCAGCTGATTTCTCAACAGAAACTTTACAGACCAGAAGGGAATGACAAGAAGCAAGAACCTACAACCAAGATTACTTTATCCAGCAAAGCTATGATTTAGAATTGAAGGTCAGATAAAAAGCTTCCCAGACAAGGTAAAGCTAAAGTAGTTCATCACCACCAAACCAGATTTATATGAAAGGTTAAAGAGTTTTCTAGAAGAAGAAGAAGAAGAAGAAGAAGAAGAAGGAGGAGGAGGAAAAGGAGGAGGAGGAGGAGGAGGAGGAGGAAAAAACATGAACAATAAAATGGCAATAAATATATATCTATCAACAATTGAATCTAAAAATCAAAATAAAAAGCAGAACAGAAACAGACTCAGAGATACAGAGAATATTTTGATGACTGCCAGATGGGAGGTGGATGGGTGAAAAGGGGAAAGGATTTAGAAGTACAAATTAGCCGAAACCGGTTTGGCTCAGTGGATAGAGCGTCAGCTTTCGGACTGAAAGGTCCCAGGTTCGATTCCAGTCAAGGGCATGTACCTGGGTTGCAGGCACATCCCCAGTGGGAGATGTGCAGGAGGCAGCTGATCGATGTTTCTCTCTCATCGATGTTTCTAACTCTCTATCTCTCTCCCTTCCTCTCTGTAGAAAATCAATAAAATATATATTTTTTTAAAAAGTACAAATTAGTAGTTATAGTGTAGTCATGGGGGTATAAAGTACAGCATGGAGAATATGGTAGTATCAATACTATGAGCTTTTTTGGGATGATCACTTAATAAGTTGTATAATGTCTCATCACTGGGTATACACCTTTAATGTAATATTGTATCTTGGCTGTAACTGAAAAAATAAAAAGTGATTTTTAAAAAGAAGAAGAAGCAGTTGGTTCAACACAATTACCTAAAGAATCTTTGCAGTCAGTGACAATAACAAGGTTAAAATTATTTCCTGAGGAATAATAGGTACCAGTAACTTAAATCTGTGAGGCGAGGGGATTCAAAGTTATATAGGGGGTCAAAGTACTACTTGGGCTTGTTTTTGAGCAGAGACCTTGGGAATTAGGCCCACTGATCCCCAGCAGAGAGGAGAGATGGATGGGTGATCCTTGGACTGGACAGTCTTTTAATCCTGTGGATGAGCCTTGTGTCACCTTCTCCACAAATCCTCCACAACCTTCTATAACAGAGGCCAGCTGTACTACCTATCACCAATGAAATCAAGAGAGCAGGTCTGAAAAGGACAAGGGAAATATCCCCTGTAGCAGCACTTTTGTGTTTTACTACATGTGAAAATATGATTCTGGAATTCTCAAGTGCCCACTGAATTACTAAAGTAGGAAGCTGATGTATTTTACAGCCCTAAAAAAAGCCGAAGAATTCTCAGGGAGCCCTCTCTTACGTGTTATCCAGCAGCACAGATTGGAAAAGTGGTGTCTATCAGCCTAGCTTTATTAAGCAGCCTAAATAACCACTAAACCAAGAAGGACCAGAGGCAGCAAAAGTTGAATGGTTTCAAATAAGGGTCAGAAGGTCCTCTCTCAGGCAAAGCCAATTCTTCAGGTGGAGAAGGGGTAAGAGGAAAGTGACAGCACAGAGAAGACAGTGGCAAAGAAGAAAAGAATTAGAAAGCGTCAAGAAGGACTCACAGGTAAGGTGAACTTCAAGACAAAGAGTGAGGCAAGAGGACAAACTGTCAAGTGTGGCACAGCCTGGCTACTCTCTATTGTCTCTGTGTGGGATTGGCTCACCCAGTGGGTAGAGTTCAGTCCTTCAAGTGGTCTACACACACACACACACACACACACACACACACACACACGGGCACATCTCTGCATTTACATATGGAAGAAAAGGAAACTCATTTTGGAAACAACCTCAAAATACATACATCTACCTACACTAACCATAGGATGATAAGGCAATGGGCACACTCCTAGGAACTAGGAAGGGATTAACACTATGGTGAGGTGGGGTGGGGGTGGGGGGGAGAAACATTCACAGGAGAGGTGTGCTAGAAGTCTGGATCCATGGTTCTCAAACTTGTCTGCACATTAGCTCCAACTGGAACCTAATGTTAACCATCTCAAGGCCTTGATCACACACCAAACCAACTGAATCAAAAGTCTCTAGGGGAAGAATGTAGGCATCTGAATGGTGTTTTCACTCCTCAAGGCAAATTCAATGTGCAGTCAAGTTTTGAGAACCTCTAAGCTAGATCTAGCTACCCCACCAACCAGCCATAGAATCTCTGGCAAGACACATAACCTCCCTGCCTCAGCTTTTGCATCTGTATATAACCGGTGAGCACATGCTTTGAGGTTCCTCCGAATTCTATCGTTCTATCAATCTATCTGCTTGACATTTGCGGGTATTGTAACAGGGCAGGTGTAGCAAAAAAGGAGGTATCTACACACCCACACTATTTTGTGCAGCCAATCTGGGAGCATTGTTTACTCTCCTGCAGTGAGCATTACTTAAAATGACTTTATTTGTTTAACAGTTTAGAGGGCCTCTGCAGGTAGCCTCAGGAGCCCATTCATTTCATTAACATTAAATCAACAAGCAGACCTTCTTTCTGCCTCTCTCGAGCAGGATTAATGGATTTTGGCATGATTTGTGCATCTAGCAGCAAAACCTCGTGCTGAGAAAGCTAGCAGGCTTGACTAATTCCCAGCAGTGCTAACTTCATAAACTTACTTTAAGCTTTTAACTTTGACTGAAGATTAAAGGTAATGACTTCACGCTGTTAAGTTTGAATGCATGATACTTGAGGTATAAAAAAACAATACAAAAATGACATACTAGTTGATAAATTAATATTATATATAGATGTTTGTGTGTGTGTGTATGTGATTTTACGCTTATGAAAATACTCAATTCTGTGCATCTAAAAAAGGATCCTCTAAAACACAGATTTATGTAATAAATAATCATTACACTAAATAGAGTATTGGCAGCTGCATATGTAAAGTGTAAGCATGAGAACCTATGGTTAGAATGTCGTATATATGCTAAAAGAAGCCCAGTTTTATGTGAAGCTATAATGTAACGGTCTGTTGAATGTAAATAATTTTCTAAGAAGCAAAATTATTCTACTCAAAAAAAATTATTCTACTCAATGAGACCAGTTATCACCTATAAAGAATCTTACATATGACTATGCTTGTGCTTTTTCTTCTAGTCTTAAGTTAGATTCAGAATTCAGAGAAGTCCGCATGAAGAAGGGAGAGAAAAGGGAAAAATACAATATTTCCAGCCCATCTGACAAGATGACATAAAAGCTTTTGATCAAAGGGTCTTAAGTACACTTTACTGGTGTGACAAACAACATTTTTATCCCTTTATTAGATTTATTTTTCTTCTGAAAACTGCAGTGACCAGAGTATGGTTTGTGAAAGAAAGCTGGCAGGGTTGTGTTCTTTGATTCCTAATTAACACCTTCAGTCTCAAAAGAGAACCAACAGAAATACCATAAAATGTTGCAGCTGCATTGTGATTCCGCTTGGTTGGTTTGTTAAAAGTCGGCTGGGCATTGGCAGCTGCAATAAAGGGAACGCTCAATGGATGTTTTGTATTGTGTCCACTGAAGTGAAAGAAGGCAACCATTTTATTTTTCAAATGGGCAGCTGCTGAGGGAGGTTTAAATGGAGCTAAATACAAGATTTACTGTTAACTTATAGTAAATATAAAGAAAATAAAACCTAAATCTTAAGTTTTTACAGTCACTAAACAGAAATTTTAGCAAGAAATTACTAAGGACAATAATTTTGGAGCATTTGAGCAAGTGACTTGGGGAATTTGGCAACAAGGAATAGCATTCATTATTTAAATCAGAATAGCCTTTTGAAAGAGCTGACTAAGCCAAAGCGTTAGAAATTGACATTTCCACTTTGAAAGGTAAAGGTATATCTTTCCTGTCCTTGGTAATGGGACTCCCCCCTCCCACTTATTGAAACCCTAAAATTTGTTCAGATTGGAACTGAGTAAGATTCCATACACCCCTACCTCACTTTTTTTTAAAAAGAGCGTGGAGTTGAATTTTGCCTTGGGTAGGGGAATAAAGGAGGCATTTAACTCTGGTCAGATAAATCTCACCCACATTCAAAAATGCAATTAAGGAAATATGTAAATCTAGATGTTTCATCAAATGCTAGCTAAGGGGTTACTAGTTCTTTTCGAACACAATGACTGAACTAAAGAACTTCAGTGTCTGTGTAAGAACCATTGTCCAAGCCACAGTCCCTGTTGGATACAGAGTCCGGCCTGGCCGTGGGAAATACCTACATATTTGACACAGGCCCTATTTCTGAGAGAAAGGGGATGGAAAAGAAAGTATGGCGATTTTACTGTTGCATTCTAATCAGCCATGATCTGCCTAATTTGCTTTGATCAGGAAGATAAACTAATTTTTCTATGGGCTGGATAAAAGTAATTAGCAAGCCAAAGCTTTCATGTTATTTCAAAAGAGCTAAAGTAAAGAGGATCAGAAATTGTAATGGTGGGAGTTAAATACATCTTTTCGGCTCATCTGAGAGCATTGTTAGTTCAAAATAGGATACTGACACAGAAGAGGAACTCCAGTTAAAGATAGTTTCATGGGCTGCACAAACCATTGTAAATTCTGAGACCCACAAAGCTATGTAACTAAACAGGATTACCAAAGGGTGGTTTATAATTGGTGTCTGTGTCATGCAGCCCCGTTCTTTTGTGGGGACACCTTTACCTTCCTGTGAAAAGGTAACGATTATTGCCTAGTTTTAGAACACTGTTGGTTTTTCCAGAAGCTCTGCATTTCATTTGTTATGTTTAAGTTGTTGGGGTAGTTGGATGTGTTTCCTTGAACCCTGAGCCACTGCTCCCTAAAGCACACAGACACAGCCAGCTTGGGATTCTCCAACCCTGGATATACTGGAGTAGGATCTGAGATCAAACTGCAAAAGCTAATCAGGAACTTGACTCCACAGATGCTTAAATTTCACAGCCTGGTTCACTGGGTTTTGTGCCAGTTACCAACTTCAATCATGCCGCCTCCTCCTGTCTTTTTATTTTTTTCCTAAACACATGTAGTTATTAGATGAGAAGGAAAGATTTTGGAATATGGGATTTTGTTTCTTAAAAAAAAAATCTGTTTAGTGTTAACGTTTTTTCTTGTTGATATGACCTTTGTGTTACTTCCCATTCCAGGCTGTTGTACTAGATACGGTATCTGTAACCCTACTGTAAACTTAATTGCTTTTTTGGCTACTAATCTCCTTTGCTGGGTTCTTAGATACCAAAGTGTGCATTTCATGTCAGACTCAATGTGTCTTTCAAATACATGGATCTTTTAAAGGGATCTCTCTGTGAGGTTGGAGCTCACTAAGTTTCAAGGTTATATAGAAACTATTAATCCCAAAGGAAACTAGAAAATATGATTTTCAGGCCACTATTTTATCTTGTTTGTTAAATTGTTTAAAATAACTTGATTTACCTTTTCTCATGTTTTTCTACTCTTTTGAGGAATCTGCAGTAACTCTTTTATCATTGTTTGAAAAGTTCTTAGTAATAGCAGTGTTCAAAATTGCAAATAAGCCTGTTTTCATTTTGTTGTTATCTGTCAAAGGTTTAGAAAAGATCGATTCTTGAGACTAAGAATGCAATCTATGGCCATGGGGGAGACCTTTAACAGTGTCAACTTCATGTTCCTGCATATTCATTCATTCATTCACATCATTAATGTTTATTGATTGCCTACTTTGTGCTAGATGCTGAGGATATAGCAGTACACAAGGTGGACAAAATCCGTCTTTGCAGGGAAGACAGACCTTAAGCAAATGCTTATTTTAAAGTATATTAAGATTCTGAAAGGGCTCTGATGGAGAATGGGAGTGCACCAAAAGAGAACCTGCCTGGTCTTGGTGGTCAGGGAAGACTTCCTTTAGGAAGTGACATTTAATCTGAAACTTGGAGGTTAGTTGGAGTTGGCCAGAAAAGGAAAGGAAAAGAGGGTTGTAGACAGACTTCCCCATTTAAGTCTGAGCACTGGTTGAATTTTCCTCTATGCATTCTGCAACTGTAATGTAGAGGGTGATGCTGAGGACCCCTTAAGTACCTTGTAATGAGGGAGGGAGGTCTTAACACAGTTACCCCTAGGGGGCAGGATCCTCCTTTGAGACCTGACCTAAGTTCACGATTATGTTTTGGAAGGACTGAAAATGAATTTGGTATGCCCAGTAAAACTATAAGCTAGCCAAGCAGAGGACACACTTAATGAGACCGGAAACTGCAGAGCCCCTTGCAGTTCTGTAAGTTTCCGGTCTCATTAAGTGTATCCTCTGCTTGGCTAGCTTATAGTTTTACTGGGCATACCAAATTCATTTTCAGTCCTTCCAAAACATAATCGTGAACTTATTTATTTGCACCCCTAATGATAATCTGAAAAGTAGAGGCAGTAACCATGTTATATGTGGACCTGTATGTTTTCCCTGGGTTAGACAGGAAAGAAGTAGAAGGCAAGATTTTCCATTTGTCCTCTCATTCACAGTAGACCCTTCCATTGCCTGTTCCCAGGGAAAGCTGGTCAGACCTGAGGGTGCACATTTATTCATTCTTTTCATTATACCTAACATTTACTTGGTACTTACTATCAGGCAGGTTCTAAAATAAGCCCAAGAAACAAAGATGAATCAAGGAACAGCCTCTGCTCTCTGATGTTCACGATTTAGTTAAGAAGAGAGACAACTAAACCAAAGCAGTGTTGTGATTAAGTCTCATTCTAGAATGAGATCAGACACTCTTTGTTGGAATCCTGGCACTGCCACCTATTACCTTGGGCAAAAAATTTAACTCCTCTGTGGCTTCAGTTTCCTCATCTGTAAAACATTTCTCACAGGGTTTTTCATGAGGGTTGTTACTTGAGAGCACTTAGAACTGCCTGGCAGGTAGTAAATACGAGGTGAGGGTAGCTATTATTAGTAGAGGTTGGTATTAAGTCTTATGGGAGCATAGACCTGGAGCATTCATTCCACCTGGAGTTGAAAATACTTCTCAAAGAGGGGTTGTGTTTGCTCTTAACTGTTGGGGCAGATTTCCTCACGTGGGTGGGGCACGTCCTTCAGCAGGAACCACCACACCAGCAGAGGCTCAGGAATGTGAGCACACGTGGAAGGAAATGTTCACATTTGCTGACTGTGAGACAACAATGACTGGAAGTGAGAGACTTTGAAGAAAGAGAATATAAAACTCATCTGAATGGCCACAAGAACTCATAAGAGACTGAGAGTTTAGGGTGGAGAAACTTCCTAAAGTGCAATTCAAATCCTGACTGACACCTGCCAAGTAAAGTCTCAGAGCTTTATTCAGGTTTTCCTTCAAATGCCTGGGCCCTCCACAGTGGAATGGGCCCTCCACAGTACACCAAGCCCTCCACAGTACACCAAGCCCTCCACAGTGACTGGGCCCTCCACAGTGACTGGGCCCTCCACAGTACACCGAGCCCTCCACAGTGACTTGGGCCCCCCACAGTAGACCAAGGCTCTGAGGCCCAGGGTTTTAATCTTGCCCTGCAATTGATAAATTATATGATTCAAAGATACCATTTACCCTTTCGGCCCTCCATAATACACCAAGCCCTCCACAGTGGACTAGGCCCTCCACAGTACACCGAACCCTCCACAGTGGAATGGGCCCCCCACAGTAGACCAAGGCTCTGAGGCCCAGGGTTTTAATCTTGCCCTGCAATTGATAAATTATATGATTCAAAGATACCATTTACCCTTTCTGATCTGTTTTGTCATCTGCTAAATGAACGAATCCATCCAGTGTCCATTTTAGTGCAACTGCCACCCTGGATTAACTTTATATAGAGCAAGGAATGCTTAACATACAAATTAATGCCTCTAAGCATGTCTAATGCACAGGCATTTCATATCCATGTGCCAGTGGGAAAGTGGAAGTGGAATCAGATTGGAGGCATCCTCCATAGCCAGCTTTTTAAAAAAATATGTTTCTATTAATTTTAGAGAGAAAGGAAGGGAGAGGGATAGAGACAGCAACATCGGTCGGCTGCCTCCTTTATGCCCCTACTGGGGAATGAGCAGGAAACCCAGGCATGTTCCCTGACCAGGAATCTAACTGGTGACCTCTTGGTTCATGTGTCAATGCTCAACTACTGAGCCACACCGGCCAGGCATAACCAGCTTCTTTGATCAGGAGTCAGCCAGCTCCAATTCTTCCTCCTCCCTAACATAGCGCTTCCATTCCAACCTGCCTGAGACTTCAGTTCCATTTCCAATTGTAAAACAGGATTAATTTTTTTTTCTCTACGTCCTTTCCCATCCCCCAAAATAAGAATAAATGAGTGGGTGGTTTCTGGATGGCACTCTCAACTCCACTGTATCTTGAAACTCAATCCCGCTGACTTCTGAGGGCCTGCAGTGGGCATTGTCTCTGCTGAAAACAGAGCCGTGACAGATCTTCCCCAGGAATCGTTTCTTACCCGTTCTCATTGCCGGAGTCTCTCCCATTTGGGGCCATAATCTCAACTCTTGCACCTTTTCTGGTTGTAAACATGGCAGTGTTTACAGAATCCAGTTCAGCTTTATCTAGATGGCCAGGCTCCTGACCCCTTCCCTCACCTCTCAGAAGGGACATGTCCTGCCTCTTTCTTAAAGCTATCCCCCATCCAGGATTTCCCTTTTATCGCCTGGGACCCATGTTTTATTCATTCAGCAAACTGTTACTCAGAGAGTGCAAGGTGCTATGGGAAGACACAAAATGAAGACAACATCAGTTCATTTTCTTCTGAAAGTTCGAAATCTAAAAGGTTAGGATCATTACATACTGTATTAAATTTGGTAACCTGGTATGTGACTTGATAAAGAGATTTCTACTTAAAAATAGTTATCACGTTAACATCCTCTATTTTTCCCTCTTTAGTCCATATATAAGTATGTTACCCACTACCTGGCACATAAAAGTAGTATATAAATATTTTCTATGGGTGGAATGAGGATTCCTCTCTCTGTTCTGTAATTTCCTCAAACTTTTCCCTTCTCTCTCCTCCCTGTCACTGCCAAAATTCTTGAAAGAGAAGGCTATATTCACTGCCACAATTTCATTACCACCCACTCACTCTTTCATTCCTTTTGAAATCAGCCTGCCACCCCCACCATTCAACTAACATCACTCTCTTAACCACCACCAATGACCTCCTACTGCCAAATCCAAATGGTCTCTTCTCTGCCCCCCACCATCCCAGACCACTCTGCAGCGGGAGACTCTGCCAACCACCCCCTCCTCCACCCTAAGCAGAGTGAGTGCGTCACAGCTCCTGCCTCAAAATGCACATGTTTTGGAACCTGCCAGACCTGGGTTTGGCCACAGTCCAAAGCTCAGTCTCCTTATCTATGAAATGGGGCTAATAAAGTCTATTATCTGTGTCTGGCACACACACGGTCAGCCTCCTAATTGCTCTCCTTACCTCACTCTCACCTCACACATGAGCCGCTGCCAAATTAGTCTTTCTAAGCTTCATAATGATCATGTCACTTCCCTGGTCAGAACGCTTCAGCAACACCCAGGGACTGGAGAGCTCCGAACCTATTGCCCTGCACACGAAGTCTCCAGTCTCCACCGTCAGCTCCAGTCGTGCCCAGCTGTGCTCCACCAGTAGGAGCCCCGCAGGACTGAGCATCTGGAGACAGTCCCCTGGTGTCCGCATGGCCTCTGACTAGTTGTCATTCAATATCTCTCTATCTCTAGTGTCTGCACCAGCAAGTTGAAATAATAGATTCATTTAAAGCTAAAGCTCCCCTTAGCTCTAAAATTCTATGATTTCACCTTTTGGACTTATTTTTCCACACTTTTCCTTCAAGTTTTCTATTCTTTGGGCCAAATGCCTGGACCCCATTTCCCTAACTTGCTCCTTGCTTTCCTGCCTCGGTACCTCTGTTCTTACTAGTCCTTCTTTCCCATCCACACCTGTGAAAGTCCTTCCTCAGGCTCTTCTCAAGTGCCATCTTCTCTTCCATGGCCAGGAAGAATTGTCCCACCCGGTGGATGCCAAGCACCCTCTTGAATGGTACACTTACATCAGATAAGTCTTGTTAGGACCACTGCAATCTTCTGCTCTTTCCCCTGCCGCACTGGCTTACCTTTACAGGTGGGCGATTCTGTCTTCCCGTTGTCAGCTTTCACTTTGCCGCCTCGTTCTTTAAGATTCACCGTGTCTTAACATAGTCTAGTGCCTCAAATCTAACATCTTTACCCAAGGCTTCAAAACCCTTACCAAAATGTCCCAGATTACGTTAGTTCTCTCACCGGTCAACCACTCTTCAGGGCAAACGTAAGCTAAGGTAGCTGAGCTCATTCATGAGGCCGTGGGATGTAAGAGCCTTGAATTTTTAATATTGATTTGTCATAGACTAGGGCAGTGGTTGGCAAACTGCGGCTCGCGAGCCACATGCGGCTCTTTGGCCCCTTGAGTGTGGCTCTTCCACAAAATACCGACTTCTGCGCATGGGCCACGAAGTTTCAATCACACTGCACATGCGCGCCCGCACATGGTATTTTGTGGAAGAGCCACACTCAAGGGGCCAAAGAGCCGCATGTGGCTCGCTAGCTGCAGTTTGCTGACCACTGGACTAGGGTAATGCATTTACAGGTTAGTATAAAATCAGCAAGTAAGCAAAAGTGTACTTAAAAAACTTCAACTGTTATATGTTACGTACTATATCTTAT
The DNA here is from genome assembly GCF_000412655.1 of Myotis brandtii. Classification (NCBI taxonomy): domain Eukaryota; kingdom Metazoa; phylum Chordata; class Mammalia; order Chiroptera; family Vespertilionidae; genus Myotis; species Myotis brandtii. Next base: position 439,120 of record NW_005371324.1, read on the forward strand.
TTAAAATCTGGTTACAGTATTATGGTTGTAGCACATTTAGCCACTTAACAGTAAATTAGGTAAAATTTCATAAATATTTTAATGCACTTATGCATTAAATAGTTCATAACTGGAGCAAAAATCGGAATGACTCATGGAGAATTATTTTGAAGTCCACACTCCTAGATATCATCCCAGAGATTCTGATTTGGTAGATCTGGAAATTAAAGTGGGCATCTGTTTTTTAGTAGTGCCACAAGTTATCAAGATCACTGGATCACTGCCCAGCTGGTGTGGATCAGTTGGTTGGGCATCTTCCCATGCGACAGTCTCTCTCATCAATGTTTCTCTCTCTCTCTCTCTCCCTCTCCCTTCCTCTCTCTGGAACCAATAAAAACATATGAAAAAAAATCACTGAATCACACAACTTGAGGAATTGTGCAGTGCACAGCTGCACAGCTGGCTCTAGGCAGCGATCTAGAGTAAATTCTGATTGCATATTCTCTTTACCCAGACCTTAGCATCAGAAACATTTGGGTTAGGATCTTAGCTTTGTCACTTATTAGATGTGCGACTTTGAGCATCTGTAAAATGGGACAATGATAGTACTCACTGTGGAGGATAAAATTAGATGGACTCTACAAAATACTCCAAGTTAATCCAAGTTAAGAAAAATCAGAATTGGAGAGACCAAGATGGCGGCATAGGTAAACACCGCAGACTGCTGCCGCAAACAACCACTTCAAAAATACAACTAAAAGACGGAACGGACATCACCCAGAACCACAGGAAGGCTGGCTGAGGAGAGACTCTTCAACTAGAAGGAAAAATAACAGCACACCGAGGCTCAGAGGAGGCGCAGTGTGGAAAAAACTCAGGTGCGGAGGTGCGCGCGCAAAGCGGGCTGGTGGCTGAGAATATCATAGAAGCTACAATTATAGCCCTTGAGTAGAGAGAAGGGAAAGTCCTTATTAGAGTAAGTTTTAACAGGCTGGATGGTGTGATTTAATTAAGTACATTCAATATCATAATTATTTTTATTTATTCCAATAGTGATACTTAATTTGAACATTTAAAATTGGCATGAGATTTTTATGTTCAGAAAACAGAAGTGTAAGTTAGAAAAGAAAAGTTATCCTGGGCAGAAGGTTCAGAGTTGGAGATTTGAGTACATTAGCCCTCCCCCCGCCACACACACACACTTATCCATGAAGGATATGTTCCAAGATCCCCAATGAATACCTGAAACCACGGATAATCCGAACCTTATATAGCTTTTTTTTCCCCCTGTACATACCTATGATAAAGTTGAATTTATAAAGTGGGCAATTTCATGGATAGAAGATTTGTTTTTACCATAGATGGTAGCAACCTCTGCATACAATTTTTCTTCCCCTAAGTCGAGAACTTTCACCATTTCACTAAAGGAAGCACCTTATGAGTTCTCTTTGGTATATCCAAGTTGCAAGCATCATTACTCTTGGGCTTTGAAGCCATTATTAAGTAAAATAAGGGTTACTTGAACACATGCATTGCAATACCAGGACAGTGGATGGGGTAACCTAGATGGCTACTAAGTGACTAAGTGTGGGGAGCATATACAGAGTGGAGACATTGCACAAAGGGATGATTCACCTTTCCAGCAGGATGGAACAGGACCTGAAAGATTTCATCATACATGTCAGAATGGCACGTGATTTAAAATGTATGAATTGTTTCTTCTGGGAATTTTCCATTTAATATTTTTGGACCTCGGTTGACTGTGAGTAACTGAAACCAAAAAAAGTAAAACCACAGATAAGGGGGTATTTCTGTATAGAAATTTTTGGGGGGCAGATCCCCAGGATCAGACCTGTAGGGAGAGAGGGGAGGCAGGACTGGGCAGAGGGAGAAGGTTGCAACAAAGTCCTCAGCCAATCTCATAGGGAACCCTAATATCGGGGTGGTCCTTCAGAAGTGTCATACCTCACAACGGCCAGTTATTGGATGTAGGTCTCCTCTTTCTAATCCCCCCACCCCAGTGTGACCTTGAGCAAGGAGGTTCGCTTTAATCGCTCTGCAGGATGACTCAGCTGGAGCCCCAGCTGGCTGTGGGGATGAGCAATTCAGCCCTGAAGTGGGGCATCTGGGCAGCATACCATAGCATCCCCTACAATTTAATCTGGAAGAGGGAGGAACAGGTAAGGCTGCCCTGTTTCTTAGGAAAGTAATCGAGTTGACTTGCCAAATGAAGCAGTGCTACTCTGAGAATGAGCAACCCTCAATAGGATCCTGAAAATTATCTCAGACTCTAAACCTCCTCCTCCTCCTCCTCCACTTTTTTTCTTCTGTACCAAGGGCGCCTTTAGCTTTCTAGCCAGTTCCTTTTCTATCTTAATCGTATGCATATATGTTTATGCATTTCTACTGTCCCAAAGAATTTTATGCTCTTTGGCTTTCCTCCATGTCTTTTAAACAAAACTGTCTCCTGGGATTCCTCAGGGAGTTACAGAAAAGCCTCCAAATAATACCATGGTAACTCACTTCATCTCCCAACCAGCTGCATAAACTCCCTCTCTTACTACATTTATACTCTCCTGGTCCATTGGGTAAGCCTCCCGCCATTTAACACTGGGTACAAGTATGTTTCTCAGTTGCTCTTAGAAACTTACCTCAAAACTCACTCTTCAGGTAACATAAACTGATTGGAAATGAGAAAACAAGCAGTCTCATAATCCACAGCACAAAGGTTATCAAATGGCCACTTCCTGGCCACTCAGAAAAGTCTAAATAAAAATAATGCAGTGAAACACCAGCAGCAAAGATGTTTTGTTGGTCTTCAACTATGAACTTCTGAAAGGCAGTAACTGCACCTGCTCTGTGCTCCTTTCCATTGCACAATGTCTAGCACACGGTTAGAACTCAATAGAATGAGATAATTTTTTGTCCAGCCCTGCACCTGGGAAGACTGGCAGGTTGCCACCAACTAGATGGCTGGTGTACTTGAGTGATTCCTGTGCCTTTACATGGAGGTAGAAAGCCATGAATTAAAGCTTCTAGACAGACCGCTATGAGGATTATCTATTGACTATAACAGTGTTTTGTTTGTATTTTTAATGAGGACAAAATATACTGGTATAATCCTTATTTATGAATCAAGAGGAGAATTGAAGGAGCAAGGCAGATTATGAAATTATGTTACTTCTGTATCACCAACCTTGAAAGGGCTTAACATTCCTTCATTTCATTTTAGCAAAGATTTTATTTTATTGAATAGAATTTTTTAAAATGTCTTTGTTCTTACTAAGCTTGCAATAATTCAGGACTTCTTGCTCGGTAAAGTATTAGATCGTATGAATATAAGGGTACCATGAAGAGAAAACTCCTCTTGCATTGACACCTTTAAACTGAATGGGGAGATAATGAAGAAATGCAAAGTAAATGTAGCAGAGTAGATACAATTTATTTTACTTGGGGTATAAAAAGAAAGTAATACAAAAAGATGTTCTGCATGATGATGCTCTATGGTTTTTCATGATGATACTATTTTGCATTTGGGTTACCTCTGCCAAAACAAAAACAAAATGGATGCTACATGTGATTAATATTTCCCTCTGCCTGTTCTGACCTTTTATGAGTAGTGTCTAGGGAGGATCTGGCAAATGATAAGGAACTGAAAAATTGAAAGGCTTTCTTGGGTATCTAGGTCTGGTTGCCATTCTCAGACTTTCCAAGTCTAAGGAAACCGGGGAGATAGGAACATAAGTATGGCTCTTTGGGGAGCTATTATTTAATGAAACTGGCAACGTGTCCTTGAAAATAAGGAGAATGCAGCTGATGTTAACATTGCAGTGAACCTGGGGCGATAATGAGAGCTACCGAAATAGTTACTTGAGGCAGGGTCTGCGTACTTGGAGTATGAGGAAGGCAGAAAGGAAAATAATGCAGACCAGGTTTTGTTGTTGTCTTTTATTTTTAAAAACCAAAAATAGTCACCATTTACAATGTGTCAGACTTCCCATATGTTACCTTATTTAGTCCTGATATCAAACCAGTGAGTTTTGTCATTTCTATTCCATAAATAAAGAATATCAGAGACATTAAGGAATGGTCCAAGGTCACAAACCTACTAAATTATGCAGAGAGGCGACTTGAAAAGAAGTCTGTCTGATTTCAAAGCCTATGCTTTCCCCCAGGACTCCAAGACGAATCTCCGAATGTGAACTTTGCCTGAATATCAGTTGGGATGACTATTTTAACTTGCTTTCAGAAGGATGAAGATCAAATTAATAAAAAGTTACATTCAAAGGAGGTGAAGATCATTGCACATTTGAGAGAGAATTGTTTAAGGTTTCACTGGTTTGGAGTGAATTTGGCCTGAAGAACTGGGGACACAATAAATGCCAGGGGACTCAACACTGAAGATCCTAGACAGTCCCCATTTGTGTTTATTTTTAACATCTGTCATTTCTACTGTGTCTCTGATTGCCATGATCTGTCTCTCTTGGGGTAATCAAAGTGGTTCTGTTTGTTTGATTGTTTGCCAGTTCATAGTGTTGCTGCCCAAGGAGAGAATAATTTGCATGCAACTTCAGTGATAATTAGCAACAACAAAATATCTTGGAATGATGGCAGAGATCAAAACTGATATTTTTTGTTGGACCTGGAAGACTAGAATAAATTGATGCCAGTTTGGCAGGTTGGGTGAAAATGACATGGACAGTAATTTTAGTTGTCATAATTCTGAGTATTGTGCCTAGAAATTACTTGTTCTGTTCATGTCATTTTCTACAAAATGCTGTAAGGACTAGCAATGAGCCAGAGGTGAAATGCTTTAACCTCATGAAAATCCAAAGAAGTATTTTATTGTTTAAAATTGTATAGCATGACTACATCCAAAGATTTCCCAGGGAGCTTTATCTGAATTCTTATTAATTCTCAGAGTTTTTCTCTAAAGTTGAGATAAATGCTTTCAAAAATATTAGATAAACCAAGGAACATTATGTAATATTAATACGAGATAAACAGATTAATTTCTCTACCTACACATTGTAAAAGTTAAAAATGGCAATCCAATATTTTTAAATGTATTTTTATTGATTTCAGAGAGGAAGGGAGAGGGACAGAGAGAGAGAGAAACATCAACGATGAGAGAGAATCATTGATCGGCTGCCTCCAGCACGCCCCCCACTGGGGACCAAGCCCGAAACCCTGGGCATGTACTCCTGACTGGAATCGAACCCAGGACCCTTCAGTCTGCAGGCTGACGCTCTATCCACTGAGCCCAACCCGCTAGGGCAATCCAGTATTTTTAATGCTTTAGCCTGGTTTCTATGCCTGAGTGCTGCACTGTAAGTAAGACAGTACCCAGGACAGGTACATGTTGTTTGAGCAGGACTACTGGTACACTTGGAAAAATAAAATACGATCTCTGTTTTAAATAGTAACAATTGCAAAGTTGTCAGTTGAAGGCTCCTATTTGAACTGATTACACTTGATAAAAAAATAACAAGCTGTGACAAATAGAAGGGCAAGATTTCAGTAATTCACTAAAGAATGTCCCTATCAAAGCTTTGTGGCAAAAAAAAAAAAAAATGTCTTGTTTGGGTCACAATTGCAGAGTTGAAATAACAGCCCATGAATACCCTGGAGAAATGACTATGTACCCAAGGTGAATGCTAAAGCCTTCCCTTTTGAATGAGCCTTTTAATCAAGGCATTCTCTGGGCCCTGAAAAAAGTCTCCAGTGGTCCTACCTAAAGATTAATGGGAAACGCCGAAACTGAGTTGGCCTATTTGCAGAAACAATTTTAAAGATTTACTGATGGTTGACAAATGCCATTTAAGCTTTCAAAGCCAGCCATATGCTTTTGAAAAGGATTTAAAGGAAATCCTCCCACTAAAGAAGACAACTTTGAAGGATCTCTGTAGCAGCCTCTGCTTTTGAGGTATGTGGACGTGTTGTTGAGTTTTCTCTTTCCTGCCTGCTCCGCACCCCCCCGCCCCATATTTTGCTGAATTTCTAAAACATTTGACTCAGAAAAAGACCAGAAGCCTTTCTCTACTAGATTTCTATGTTCAGAAGGTACCTGTATCTTTTTGTTGGCCAGTGAGAATTAAAACAACTCTTGTCAGACAATTGTACATATAGAGTATGGTATGTTTCTCAATTACCTTTCTATGAATACAGGGGCTAATAGTGCAACATTATTGAAAGTTTAGTGCAACATTGTTCAAAGATACAATTAATGTTTTTTAAAGGTGTTCGGGATTTTAGATTTTTTTGTCAATATATATAGATGATCTTAGGCTTCTAGAATATCACAGCCACAGATACATTCTAAATCATATTTCAATGAACATGGGCACCATTTCCTTCCACTTTCATTCTCCCGTGCATCTGGCCATTGGTTTTTGGCTCAGGTAAACCTTATTCAGCCTGGAGAGTAGCACGTTGCCAGAGAGATTACATTCAAACCATGTCTTCAGAGGGTAAAAATCCGAATGCAATTTAAAAACATTATCCAGTCACATGGGGATTAGAATTGGCCCCACTTGATACTTTGTCATCCTTCTTCCACCCACTCCAGTGAAATCTGTGGGTGATTTCATAAGCAGGAGGCCTCCTCCTGTCTTCTTGATCCCCACAGAGCTAGATGAGTCACTGTGTGCGGGGCGCGCCTGTCAGACCCTCGCTGCCCTGTGGCTGCCCTGTGGCTGCCCCGGGCGCCAGTGGGTTCAGGAGCAGCGTGTTCTGGTTGTTCCCCCATTTCCCTGGGTCCCTGACAGTGATCCGACAGACAGTGACACTGACACAAAGCAGCCGAGAGGGGCAGGAGTTGGGGGTGAGGTCAGAGCAGAGAAACTGAGAAAACCCAGTGAAGTGGAAGCTGAGCGGATGAGGCTTAGAGCTGGTTTCTCGGCTCCCTTCAGGCGGCCACACCTCCCCCAAGCCCAGGAAGAAACGCTGCCTCTTCACTGCCTTGGGAACAATGAAAGGCCAGAAGGAAGGGTTTGGACACGTGAGCCTCAAATCCCTCTCCGCAGCAGCCCGAAAGCCTCAGAGTTACTCTCCCGCTTTTTCTTTTAAAAGTTAGAACCTAACGAAAGCTCACCCATAGCCAGAGTGGCATTGCACAACACACGTGCCAGCAAAGACGGCCGCTGCCGGTCCTCCTTTGTCACCTGGGTTATTGGAATGGTCCCTCTCGGCTGCCTGGCCTCCAGCTCATCCTCCAGTTTATCGCCAGTGCAATCTCTCCAGAGATGTCCTCCTAACGCCATATGTGTTTCTGCCAAAGAACCTTCCCTGACTCCTGGGGTGCCCGTACCACCCGCAGGAGCTGAGTACTGGTGCTTGGTCATGGAAGCTGAAACATCTCGTCACAGAGTAGGACAGTTCCTCCCTTTTCAATTCCCTCCCAGCCCTCTGGTTTCATCAGCCAGAGTCTCCGTGAGGGCCACTTTGTCTTCAGCACCTCCCTGATCCCCACTAAACTCCTTATCAGAGGGAAGGCAGGCTTCAGGCTCAGTTTGACCCAGCAGATCTAACTAGGAATCTAACTAGAATTTAATAACAGCATTTGGTTTTCATTGTATATACTTTAACAGTTTCCTACTGACAGCTGATAAACTAGTTTTCTACTTAGAGGTAACTAGAGGCCCGATGCACAAAATTCGAGCAAGAGTAGGCCTTCTTTCCCCAGGCTGCCAGCACCGGCTTCCCTCTGGCACCCGGGACCTGGGCTTCCCTCACAGCCCCGGTTTCGTCCGGAAGGTTGTCTGGAAGGATGTCAGAAGGACATCCAGTCTAATTAGCATATTATGCTTTTATTATTATAGATGATATAAATTTTCCATTCTGATTGTAAGTTCAATCTTACCTAGGTAATTTGAGTTAATATATACCACCTACATTTGTATATATGCACAGTTCAGCCACTATCATTATATGGCAAAATAAGGAGTAGTTTGGGAAACACAGAGCTTTGAAATAAAATCCAAACTGCTTACATGGCCTATAAATCTCACTACAATCTTTCTTCCACTCCTATCTCCAGGCAGGTTCAGCTCCCTCCTTGTGACAAACTATAGCAAGCCCTGCATAGCACACGCTGGGCTCCCTTGTAGAATGTGCGCTGTCACTATTGCCTAGGTTGTCTTCCTCAGTCTTCTCCAACTAAATCACTTCTATTCATCCCTCAAGTTTCAGCACTAAGCCACCCCTCAAAAAAGCCTTCTGTCCTACTATTTACCTCCCCTTTCCATGCTCCCATTGGCTGAATTAGGATCCCTCCATTGAGGTCTCATAGCATCTTGGCTACATTTTTAATTAGTGTTCTAATCACTTCTGCACTTCTTGAATTGCTTGTCTCTCCTCCTAGTCTATCAACTCCATGAGGACAGGAATTTTGTTTAGGTCTCTGCCACACCTGTCTGGAATACAGTATTTGTTCAATGAATGTTTGATGAAACAATACATTCTTTTTACCTGGAAGGCAAACAAGCAGGATAGCTAACGACCAAAACCTTAATAATAGCACAGTAGATGATTTATCAATAATGCAGTCTACATTAATTGATAAAACTGGGGGCTCTACCAAAATATGAAAACAACTCCAATATCCATTAGATAAATATAGAGTGGTATATCCACACAATGGAATATTATTTGGCAATAAAAAGGAATGGAGTACTGATACATAATACAACACAAGTAAACCTTGTGTATGAAATGTCCAGAATAGGCAAATCTATAGAGACAGAAGGTAGGTTAGGGTTGCTTAGGGGTGAGAGGGTGGGAGGGTATCGGTTAGTGACTGCTAATGGGCACAGGGTTTATGTTCTGAGTGATGAAAATGTTATAAAATTAGATTTCGGTGATAGTTGTACAACTCTGTGGGTATACTAAAGATCACTGCATTGTACACTTTAAATGGGTGAATTGTATGGTATTGCAGTAAATATTGATAGCTGTTTTAAAAAAAAGAGTGAAAGTTCTAAGTCAGATTGCCTGACTTTGAATCCTCCACAATTTACCAGCTAGTGATCATGGGCAAGGTATTTAGTTTCTCTGTGACTCAGTTTCTCTTCTGTAAAACAAAGGTAATAACAGTGCCCACCACAAAAGATCACTGTGAAGATCCAATATGCCTACCACAGTGCCTGTGAAATAGTAGCACTCCAAAAATATTAGCTGTCATTATTGCTAAAGGTTATGTAGTATATTTGCGATCATGAGGAAAAATATGACATTTTAATGTACTTACAATATTAACTGTCTTAGTTCTTTCACAAATGGTGATATGCCTATACCACATATCATATTTTTTGTTAATAAGCCATCCTGTATATACTAGGGACAACTCACAATAAAATTCATGCACATACACACATTATGCTGCATTTTAATTCTCAGAACAACCCTATTCTATTAGTATCCCTATTTTATAGACAAAAAAAATGGATACATAGCATGGGTACATTGCTCAAGTTTCTCCATGCCTTTTCAATGGCAGAATGGAAGGCATCTGACCCCCAGGTCAGTGCCCTTGCTGGTACAGCAGGCTCTCTATGTGCAAGTGTGCCCACATATACATACTCAACTAGTAGGGTAACCACCCAAGGAGAGAACTGCCTGAGTGGAGGCAGTGGGCTCCACATTGCTCTCCTTATTTAAACACATCTCCCACATCAAACTGTCACAACAGGCCCTCCTGTCTTGTCTGAGATTTCACCATAAGAAATATTCTTTTGAAATGGAAAACAGGCAGAGCCTTTGTCTCAAGAATGCTGTTAAAAAAATATAACCTAAGAAAGGATAGGCCTGGGGGGTCTGTACCACAAGGGTGTGATCCTTGTCTCTCAACACCAGCATTATGACATTATTAAGAATACTGGCTAAACGAATGCGTATAACATCTGACTTCAATCATTGTAGTCAGTAGCAAAAAATGTGTTACACATGGCATATGCATACCACAGCACGAGTTGATTGTATGAGGCACATCCTATGATCAAAAAGGACAACGCAAAACTAATCCTAAGTGGATAGCAGAATTCACTTGGAACATCTGGGAACAAGCGTCATAGTTTCAGGTTAAATTCTCTGCTAGAGTATTCAATGACTCCATAGGCCGAAGCTTCAGCCCACATATACTATATTATAAATAATTCATAGATGAGCATAATCATATTTGAGTACTTAACTATCACTAAGTCTCTGCCTTCAAAGGGATTATAATGTAGTCTGAAAGATTTTAACAGTCTCCATGTCTTGGATTTTGCATTCCAGGCACTTTTCATGGGTCTGGCACACAGAAGGTTCTCAATAAATGTCGGTTGTCAATGAATGAGTGAATGAGGGAGTGTATTATAATTTGAAGGGAAATTAAATAACTTGTAACAAGTTAACCTTTATTCAAAATGTTCATTATTCATTTGCTGAATGATGAACGAAAGGACTCTAAATGAATCAATATGACAAGCTGAGTTTTCAGGAAAAAACTGAAAAATGAATAAGATTTTTATTAACTTTCATTGCCCTACCTGCTTAACTTATTTAAAAATGTTTTTTTACCATTTGATTTAAAAAGAAGGGTCAATTTGGGGTGATACCTAAGTCATTCTTAATTTTCAGAAAATGATTACTTAATTTAACAGGTTACTGGTGTTATTATATGAAACAAATGAAATTACAAAAAAGTTAGAGCCTGGCTGGTGTGGCTCAGTGGTTGCGCATCGACCTATGAATCAGGAGGTCGAGATTCAGTTCCCAGTCAGGGCACATGCCTGGGCTGCAAACTCAATCCCCAGTGGGGGGCGTGCAGGAAGCAGCTGATCAGTGATTCTCACCATTGATATTTCTCTCTCTCTCTCTCTCTCTCCCTCTTCCTTCATCTCCGAAACCATTAAAGATATATTTTTAAAATAAAATAAAAGAGTTAGATATATCTTCAGATCTGAAACAATACACCTTGTGTTCATCTGCAACCATTAGAGAGTCAGTGTCATACCTGGCACATGAGTAGTGCCTCACTTTTGCTGGAGTCAGGCTTCTAGCAACTCTTAAAACAGAGCCAAGAAATGTAATAGGACTCTGCATGTCAAGTATTACTGTACAAATCCCATACACTAAAGCCTCTTTAAAAAGAAGCCTTTGACTCTCACATCCTATTTGTTTTCTTTTATATACAATCTTGATAAACTTGATTATTTAGCTTCTTAATGCACTTTGAATCTAAACTTCAATTGCATAAAAGCTACACACTAAGTCTTTTACTTTTCATTAACTGCAGGATTTATGAACTGATAGCCCAAGCATTGCAAAGGATAGATAATTCCCAAATTAGACCCAAAATAAAATAAATCTGTCTTCTTTTGGTGTGCAGATGAGGAAACCTACAGATCTTACTCAGTAGTTTCAAAAGATGTTCCAGTGCAGGCACTGGTGTTTTTATAATGGCAGCCATGAATAACCAAGAAAAGTTTAAATTCTTTTTAAAATTACATTAAAGTATAGAATAAACTTTTAAAAATATTTCTGTATGAAATTTTAACATTGAAAAAAATGTAGGCATTTTAAAGATAAGATAGAATTTAGGTGGGAAATCTATTCTAAAATAGGTGCAGCAAATGGGGAGAAATTGTTTTCGTGTTTAAGATATATAAATGAGTGGTTTGCTGCCAAAGTTTTGTAAAACACTAGATTCGTAAAAATATTACAAAGCAACATGTGTTTACTAGACTCGAAAGTATGTCCTTGTTTATGTACAGTTTCACATGACAGTATGTGGAAAAATCAATTTTCTTAACTTTAAGCTTGTAAGGTTTCTTTTAGATGATGTTAAAAACTGTAAACAATGTGGCAACTGACCATCTACAAGAATGAGGCTGATAAAAAGTGAATTATATAATGCTTGAACTTGGAAAAGGAGGAAAAATACATCATAGCATAGAGTTACTTTAAAGCTTTAATGTTGGCCAAGGGAGATTAAATTGCCTTTGGGGTGTACAGATGCAGAAGATTCCGTTGGTGTGCTTTTCAAAGCAGAGACAGATGATATTAGGAAATAAAGCATGAGGGCTTCTGCTTTAATCTGTCCACATTATTGTTTTGATCTATGACTAATTGGAATTGCGAGAGGGTTCAGGAAGATTCTTCCAGCCAGTCTGAGGCTAGCAGACATGTAAGTCTCCTAAAAATGCATCTAGGAAGATTGCTTGACCACAAAAGAAAGGACGTGTGAAGAATTGTTCTAATTTAAGCCTTTTAGTGTGTCTAATTCAAAATGCAAAAAAAAAAAAAAGACGAAAAACCCAATGCTTGCTACCAAGAAAGAAAGAAAATGAACTAAAATATACTACACAATCTCCAAAAATAATACACCACTCCCTTTTTATGTCTTTAAATAAAAGAAAAAGAACTAACACCCAAGAGATTTACTAAATCCAAAGATGATGTCATATCTCTGCTTAAAATCCTGCAGTGGCTCTCAGAGCCTCCAGGGTAGTCTGAGCTTCTCAACATGACATACGCGGCCAGCTTGGTCTGGTTCTGGCCCTAGATGCGTTTCCGGCCTTGTGTTGGGTTGTGTTGCAACACAAGCAATTCCCATTCAACTATGCCAACCTATTTGTAGTTTCTGGAGAACAGCCTGCTCTCTTATGCCCTGGTGCTTTTATGCATGCTGTTCTCCTACCAGAAATGCTCTTCCCTCTTTCACCCTTCCTTTACCTGAGCCAACACATCTCTCTAAGGCTCAGTTTAAGTGGTAGACAGCTCTCAGAACACCGTGATAGTAGAAACGTTGTGACTGACTATTTAATATAAGTAAAAAGGGCGTTCTTTGAAAGTTTGGTGGAGGAAGAGATTAATTTCCAACCAGCTAAGATCTGGTAAGGATTTTATGAGAAGATAGGCCTTGTATTAGATCTCATAGGACTAAGAAATGCTTACCATTTTTATCTTAGTTAGAAAATGAAGACTTTTATTCTGTACATCTCATTTCCTCTTTGGTCATTTTATTCCCACCTTGGGATCTGGAGAGTTAGCTTGGAGGTGCTAATAGGATAGAAAAATCATCACCATGTCTGTGATTGAAACAGTGTTGTTCTACTTAGGAAAGTTGTTCTCTTTGAGCACCAGGTCAGATGGGATTGACATTTTAATGAGGGAATAATAGGACACTGTCACTGGCCAGATCAGTAGGTGGGCAGCAAAATTACCCAAGCCCACCAGCTGGAACTCCCAACCACTCCCTCTGAACACCCACCTTTCCTTACTATTCTTTTGATACTAAAAAGAGCTACTGAAATCTCATCTCCTTCAAGATGTCCTCCTCCACAAATGGAAATGTGTTGACATCTTTCTGTATATGCAGTATTTAAAGACATGCTCTTTAGAGACACACAGATATATAAGTGGGACCACTCTGGGTATCTGGTACCCAGGCTGACTCTACTCTGGGATTCAAGCATGACTGAGGAAGGGTTTATTTACATGGAGGAACCAGAACCCTCCTAAGAAGTATCTAAAGTGACCAACTGCAAAATTGGGGTCCAGAGCAGTTGGTATTGGTAATGGTGGCAGCACTGGTGATGGTGGTACCAATGGAGCACTGGATACTTTTTAGTCTCAGATGGAAAATGCCTGGGTTGAGCATCTGGGGCACCACTGACTGATCCTTGATAACATTTAACACATTACCACAGCAAGTCAACAGTAGAAAGAGGTCAACAGCAGATACCATACTGTGGTCAAAAAATCTAGTTCTTGGCATACAGATGAATCATCCAAGCCAGGGCTAGAACTTCCAGAATAATCTGGGAAGGAAATTAATTGGGGACTATAGTTCCTCAGTGTGACTGGGAACTATGCCATGTAAATAAATCATTTGCTATTTTTAATCAGGCTGGTATGGATTGGAAAAACAAAGCATTAAACCTAAAACAAGTAGATATTTGAATAATTAGTATTGTGGTTTCAGCTTAAGAAAAATATCAAAAACATGTATCAGATTAAACACGTGTTTATCTCAAGTGGCAGAAAAGTAATTTAAAAAGCAGAAAAAAACAAAGAGAATAAGAGAGACAATTTTATTTTTTTTTTTATTAAATCTTTATTGTTCAGGTACAAAGAGAATAAGAGAGACAATTTTAATGGACAGGATGTGTTAACGAATTTGTGAAATGACTTAGCAGAGAAATGGCATGGGGTAAGTGAAGAAGCAAGCCAATTGCTATGTAACACCCTAGAAAGGGGTACTTTTGAAGGTCCAAGTATTGTTGAAAATAAGGACAGTCATTGAAAGTCTTAATAATAAGCAGTTAAACATTTCCCTTAGCTTATACAGCCAGACAACTGTCGCCTCACCATCCAAAAGATTAGAAAGTTACAGTCTAAAGAAAGTGACCCCTGAGAGAGGTGCAAATCGTTGCCTCTGAGAAGTAGAAGTCAGAGATGGAAGAGAAAGATAAGGGCTTGGAGACTTTTGATTTTGTATTAATTTTTTTAATTATAAAGTTTACTAGGGGCCCAGTGCATGAATTTGTGCACCTTGAAAGGAACTGTGTGGGCCACAAGGCTGTGGTGGGCACAGGGGTGGGTCTCAGCCCATTCTCCATGCCCCCGCCCAGCCCCTCCTGCCACTGCCCTGGTCCCATGTCTGCCGAGCAATTGGGACCAACACCAGCAGTGGGTGCAAGTGGGGCTGGCACCGTCAAAAGCAGGGGGAGGTGGAGAAACCCTCAGGGGAGATCAGGGCCAGCAACCCCTGCTCACACCCACTGATGCTGCCGAGCCATCAGGACCAGCACCAGGAGCCAGCAGCGGGTGTGAGCGTTGGGCAGGACCATGGCATGCAGGAGCAAAGAATTTTCAGTAACCACCAGAGGCTCGCCCCGATGACAGTGACTTGCGCACCTTGGTCTGGTGCCCCCTGCTCACCTGCTCCACCATCCCACCGCGGCCGATGCCCACATGTTCCACGCTCTGCCGCCTGCTGCTGACACCCGAGATGTTCCACGTATGCCCCCTGGTGGTCAGCACACACCATAGTAACTGGTTGTTCAGTTGTTCCACCATTCAGTCTATTTGCGCATTAGGGTTTTATATATATAGACTAGAGACCCGGTGCATGACATTCGTGCACTGGGGGAGGGGGTCCCTCAGCCCGGCCTGCACCCACTCGCAGTCTGGGACCCCTTGGGGGATGTCCACCTGCCGGGTTAGGCCCGCTCCCCGTGGCAGGCGGACATCCCCTGAGGGGTCCTTAGCACTGCCGCAGAGGCCGGAGAGGCTCCTGCCACTGCCCAGCTTCTGGCTGAGCAGCATTCCCCCTGTGGGATCTCACTGACCACCAGGGGGCAGCTCCTGCATTGAGCGACCGGTCGTTCCGCCATTCGGTCGATTTGCATATTAGGGTTTTATTATATAGGATAGTTATTTAAACTATATACATATATATAATGTATATAATTGATAATATATTATGTATATAAGTAAAAATATAAATATATACATATGTAATCATTTTGACTTAAAATAAAATTTAATTTTAATTTTAAAAAGTAAAATAAAGAATGCCCTAGTTGGTTTTGCTCAGTGGGCAGAGCATCAGCCTGCAGACTGAAGGTTCTTGGGTTCAATTCCAATCAAGAGCACGTGCCCAGGTTGCAGGCTCGATCCCCAGTAGGGAGCATGCAGGAGGCAGCCGATCAATGATTCTCTCTCATCATTCTGTCTCTCTCCATCTCTTTTCCTCTCTGAAATCAATTAAAATATATTTTTTTAAAAAGAATAAGTTTCATATTCATGAAAACACATTTAAAACTACCCACTATTGTATTAGTGGATAAAATCCTTATCTTATCACTGATAATTAATTCAGCTAGCTCTCGTGGGAATTTTTTTGTAATAATGGCCTCCTTTCATGCCACTAAACTGCTAAGAATACAGCAAGTAGGACTGCCACATATAGCCACATCAGCTATGAATGCCCAACTCCAGGGCAGCTGGAATTGGCAATGTGACGACTAAAGGAAGTTTCCATGAATGTCAGAGCTTTATTTCTTGCTGTTTAATTTGTAGTAAGATTTGTAAACTCACTTCCTCATGGCTGGTCCAACTCCTTGCCCTTGTTACTCTTTTAGCTTAATCATCAGCATGCACTTGTTGAGTTCCCACACATGACTCAGTTCCTTAACAAGATTCATTGCAAAGTCGCCAGCATGAGCTTTCCCTTTTTGAGGTTCCCCATTTCTTTTTCTCTTCCATCGTTTCTCAGTTAATAATTATACATTTGATGTAGCTTACACTGACATTTCGAATTTCTGATTCTACATGTAGTCAGACTTGGTCTAAATGACTAAATGAATACTTCTTTGCATTTCCTTAAGCTTTGTAACTCATTAACCAATAACAATGAATGATTACTCCTCTGGTTGTTTTTAAAAGTTCATCAGTGACTTATTGGCTCAAGGCACTCATAATTATATAAATGAATGTTTCCTAGCAGATGTTAAGGAAAGGCGGGCAAATGCCTTGGTGACAGCAATAATTTGGAAGATAAATAGTAAGCCATGTTATTGGTAGCTAAAATGATGTATTTCTCAAACCAGTTCAGCATTTGGTCTTTTCACTGTTGAAATGTCTGAGTTTTTTAAATCTCTCTGTAATTGTTGACTCTGCTCCCTCTACTGGAATCTTGGTTAAATTGAATGGGGATACAGTTTATCTGAAATTGAATAGTATCTCTTTAGAGTTGGTCTGTCAGCCCCAGACTGAAGTGAGGACAAACTTTAAGCTGGAAAAGTATTTTCATGGCATATCTGAAAAGTGCCACTGCAACATGGAGAAATTTTACGTCTCTCATCTTTCCAATGCCAGCCAGTTTTCATGGGATTATTTTAGTTTAAAAGAAAGGATGTTTACATCAAACTCTTGAGTAATTGAATTCAAGTCAGGGTCTATCTGTAGCATTTTGTTCTTTTAGATAAGTACATTTCTGTTTTCACTACTATGTTTTGAGTTCAAAATGCTTAAAAGCATTGCAAAAATAACAAGAGCTCATTAAGTATATTGTAGGCACTTCAAAGGATCTCAGAATATGCTTTATAAATAGTGCATTCACATTCCCCATACCACTGAGGTAAGAACAGTAAAGATACTTCCATTAAATGGGAGAGAAAAATTGATTTATGTAGAAGTTTATGTATCTAAGTAGACCACATACTATTTAATAACAAAATAGGAATAGAGTTCAGGCCCTCTCTATTTAATTTTGAAATACAATCATGTTTCTACATCTTCCATATTCAACCAGACACTAACTCAAAAATTATCAGTGAGATTTATTTGGTTCTCTTTTCTTTTTTTCTATCCATTAATATATTTTTGATAGATTAGCATTCATAGTAGAGTTATTTTTAAAAGTACATTTTAGCCAACTGTCTAAAGGAAATACAAGGAAGACACTGTATTCTTTAATCTGCTTTGTATACTATCCTTCGAGACCCACAAAAACATACTTAGTAAAAATAATACTCCTAGAAATAAGAGAGGAAGGGAATAATGTCGGATAATGTAGCATTCACTCAGCAGGTAGGTCACTCAACAAAAGTATATATTGATTGTCTACCATGTGCCAGATGCTGTGCAGAGAGTTGGTGATTTCACACACCCCTGCCCTCATGGCATTCAAGAAAGGAAGACAGGCCCTAGCTGGTTTGGCTCAGTGGATAGAGCGTCGGCCTGCGGACTGAAGGGTCCCAGGTTTGATTCCAATCAAGGGCACATGCCCGGGTTGCAGGCTTTATCCCCAGTAGGGGTTGTGCAGGAGGCAGCCAATCAATGATTCTCTCTCATCATTGATGTTTCTATATCTCTCTTTTCCTCTCTCTTCTTCTCTAAAATCAATAAGAATATATTTAATTTTTAAAAAAAGAAAGGAAGATAGGACAGTAAATGAAAATGTGGCCACAGACTGTTCTAAATGAAAAGAATGGTGGTGGGAAGTTGGGGTGGGGAGTGTGGAGGGAAGTGGGGGGTAAGAAGAAGAGCAAGGAAAGGTGGGAAAAGACCTATTCTGGATTCAAGAGAACTTACTGAAAAAGCTATATTTAATAATAAAGAACCTAAACAATTTGGCTCAGTGGCTAGGGTGTTGGCCTGAGGACTGAAGGGTCCCAGGTTGGATTCCAGTCAAGGGCATGTACCTCACTTGCAGAGTCAATCCCCAGCCCTGGTCAGGGCGCATGGGGGAGGCAGCCAATCAGTGTGTCTCTCTCACATCGATGTTTATCTCTCTTTATCTTTCCTCCTCCCTTCCACTTTCTCTAAAAAAATCAATGGAAAAATATCCTCAGGTGAGGAACAACAACAAAAAAAGAATAAAGAAGAGCCAGCCTTTGGAAGGGAGGGTGAAGTGCAGTGGACCGCCAAGGGCATAGGTCAGTGCACAGAAAAGGCCGGAGGAGGGAAAGCACTTGGGGTGTAGGAGGAACTGCATGGCCGCAGGTATCACCTGTGAGCGAGGGGACAGTGAGTCAGGGTGAGGATGGAGGGTTAGCAGGAGCCTGATCAGTCAGGGCCTGTCAGCCACACGGAGGCATTTGGATTTAATCTAGGAGCAAACAGGAATCTGTTGGAGGATTTCAGGCAGTGCTAGGGAATTATCTAATTCTGTTTTAGAAAGCTACGTTTGGCTGCCATGTGGAGCACTGATGGAGGGGGCCAGGAGTGGAAGCAGGAAGTGGGAGAGCCTGAGGAATGAGGAATGAGGGGGATCTGGGCAGGCAGATGTGACCAGGAGCAGATGATGACTGCTTCCTCTGGTCGCGGCCCTGTGCCAGGCACTTGACGTGCAGTTTCACTAGTCTGCACGGCTCTAGCAAAGCCTGGAGCAGGAAACCACAGGACAGGCTCCTCCACATGCCTCCCCTTAAACACCAAGTTCATTGGAAATCTATGTCCTGTGTCCATCTCAAAGGCAAAACCTCAGGACACATTGGGAGAATCAAAGGCAGTTGGTTGTGACTGGAAGATAGACTATTTGGAAAGGTTTGGGGAGAGGTAAACCTAATCCAGGGAATGGCGAGTGGACCATGGGAACTTCAGCCGACACTTTCCAGTGTCAGACACTGAGTTAAGGGCATGCACCTATATTATCTCATTTCATCCTCACTATGGCAGCATGAAATAGGTGTGACAGTACAGCCTTAGCAAGTTCAGGCCACAAAAGCATAATAGTGAAAAGTTCTAACAGCAATGTAGTGACTGAACTGTCATTTGAGACCCTGGCCTCTTTTCCAAATCTATAACCTATTTCCCTTTCCTCATCCCTCAGCTAGATAACAAGATGTAGGCTCCATTCTGCAGATGATGAGAAACCAGCAATGGCTTTTAGAACCCATGGGACAGGGTAGGATGATGGATCAGATTCACCTTTTTTAATAATAGCTCAGTGCCTTTGCGTGCGCACCCGGATATTAGCTGGAACATGGATGGGAGAGAAAGATCTCAACCTGCTGGCATGAAAGGGTCCCATAGTCACACCATGTTGACTGCAGGATATTTCAGCATCTTGCTTATTGCACAGGGCAGGGAAAACAATGGGAATTTCTGCCTGAGTGAAGTAAAATAGATCTAGTTCCTTTAATGTAATCTTTTGGAAGATTTTCTTTGAAATATTGCCTTGGAGGTCTTTTCTGGGTAATTATCGTGGAGCCATTAAGCGCAGCCACAGGCCTGGAATTATTTAAGAGACTCAGTGACACAGTGCCAGAGTCACTCCCTGGAATGTATAAGCACTATATCTTACAGTCTTTAGCTCTGCCTTTTATTTTATATTTTCATTGTCCAATAATAAGGTAATGAAATGATCTGCTAAAAGGTATTTATGGTGTGAAAGAGGAGTGTGGAGTGAAGGTCCTTCTTAATTCCCTCTTTTGAAGAAAAAAAACAAAACATTGGAAACTTACTTTTTCTGTCATCACAAAAAGCAAAAATTAATAGTTTCCTATGTGTAATTCATGGGTACTAGCTCAGTGATTCTCAACCAGGGGCGATTTGACCCTACGGGACATTTATTTGGCAATGTCTGGGCATTAGTTTTCCATAACAAAGCACCACAGAACAGGTGGCTTAAATAACAGGCACTTCTCATAGTCCTGGAGGTTAGCCTTCCAAGGTCCAGGTGTCAGCACAGTTGGTTTTGCCTGAAGCCTCTGTCCTAGGTTTGTAGAGTGTTCCTTCTTCCTGTGTCTTTACATGGTCTTCCCTCTGTGCCTGTCTGTGTACAAATTTCCTCTTCATATAAGGGTACCAGTCATATCAGAAAAGGGCCCACTCTAATGAACTCATTCTAATTTAATTGCCTTTTTAAAGACCTTGTCTCCAAATATAATGACATTCTGAGTTCTTGAGGGTTAAGACTTCAACATACAGTTCAGCCCATAACAGTCTAGAAAAGTCCTTAATTGTCACTGGGTGGGGAGAGGGACTAACTGGTACCTGGTGGAGAAAGCCAGGTATGCTGCTCAACACCTACAATCCACAGGACAGCCCCACAGCAAGGAATCATCCGGCCACAAATTCCAGTAGGGTCAAGGTTAAGAAACCCTATTCTAGTTCCAAAGCCAGTTGTTTTGGTTTTTTTAAGCATAAAGAAAACCAGAATATGTTACTCAAGTGAACAATAGTATTGTGAATTATAGCATGGTCTTAGGACTCTGCAAATATCCATGTTCAAATATCGCACGCAGAATAAAAAATTTAATTGGTTTCAAAGCAACTTTTTGGAAATATAGTGTAAATTGTGCTCTAACATTTCTGCATTTCTAAGACAAATTAGGAAGAATTTGTGGGTATAAAGTGTTTTGTAAACTCTAAAGTTCTAGACAAAAAAGGAATTATTGTTAAATGAAAGAAAGGAAGCACAATATAAAATATTAGTTCTTTAATACTTTAGGCAAAAAAAAAATAAGATAACTTGAGAGGGACTGGGAAAGAGGACAGAATGGAGAATGAAGGCGGAGAGGACTATTAAGAACTCATTGCAGCGATAAGACTGTCAAACCTCAGAGGGAAAGTAGGGGAGGGTGGGGGTAAGGGGGAGAGATCAACCAAAGGACTTGTATGCATGCATATAAGCC
>NW_005371324.1:460265-476617 GCF_000412655.1 Myotis brandtii
TGTAATACCTTAATAAAGAAATTAAAGATTGAAAAAAATAAAATAAATTTAAATAGTTTTTTTAAAAAAAGAACTCATTGCAAAAAAAAAAAAAAAAAAAAAGGAACTCATTGCAATGACTTGATCTTCCCTTTGAGATAAGTGGGAAGCCCAGGGTTTCAACTGGAATTCTGGAATCCGGGTGAGAGGAGAGATAGACCTGGGACTGTAGACCATGGAGCTAAGCAGGACCCAAAGGATGATGTCCAAAGGCAAAGGAAGTAGAATAGATGGTCCAGAGAGGTGGTCTGAATAGGATCATTTGAA
Source organism: Myotis brandtii (assembly GCF_000412655.1). Classification (NCBI taxonomy): domain Eukaryota; kingdom Metazoa; phylum Chordata; class Mammalia; order Chiroptera; family Vespertilionidae; genus Myotis; species Myotis brandtii. The sequence goes on from NW_005371324.1 coordinate 460,572, forward strand.
GGGACTGGCCAAGAGGTGAGAGCTGCCAGAGATGCCACAAAGGTGTGAGCAGGTGCAGAGAAATAGAGAGACTTGCCCTGAGGCATCCCTCTACATGCATGGTACTTCTTAGGAGTGAAAACGGTCAAGCAAATATTAAGGCCTAAATTTAAGCTATGGACACACAAACTGGAAATTAAAGCATGGATTTCAGTATACAGTGTAGCTGCAAAGTGGCTGATTCCATTAACTTAGGAGTCAGACAGACCTGGTTCAGACCCTGGCTCTGCCACTTACTGCTAGTGTCACCCTGGGAAAGCTAAAGTTTTATGTGCCTCTGTTTCTTCATCTATAAAATGGGTTCTTAGCTAAAGATTCATTAGATTCTGTTGGGGTGTGTGTGTGTGTGTGTCCCAGATAAATCTTAGTATTATTTGACACAAATAAATGTTAGTTATTATTATTCCAGAAATATTTCAGAGATATAACCAACAGGACTAATGATCATTTAGAGGAGAGTGAAGATGAATGGTAAGAGAATGTAAAAACATAAATAAATAAACTCTAAGTTTCTAGCTTGGTTGCTTGAAAGAATGCGTTAATCAAGATGAGAAGACAAAAGAGAAAAGCTGGTTTGGGGAAAAGAGAAAATGAGTTCAGTTTATAATGCGTTACATTTTAGGTAACTGGTTGATTAATCACATGGAGAAGTTATAAAAGAAAGCTGTTAGAAATATAGATCTGTTGCACAGGTACAAGTTCAAGGCTAGAAATTGTTCACAGAAAATAGAGAAAGGAAGGAGAGATAGAACCTTATGGTATTCCTAGATACCTAAACTTTCAGATGATTTTTGGTTATTGGATAGTCCTCTAGAATGTATAAAGTTCTACTTTATCTTGGAGGGATAATTGATTCCAAATTGGTTGAAAGCTTTTGAAATATCTATAACAATGACACTGAATGATCAAAGACCTGTGCATTTTATGATGATGATATTGTTATTAACTATTATTATTGTAATTCTTACATCTGCATTCCCACATCATTACCAGCTTTGTTGAGTCTGCCTCCCACTGCTATGGATTTCATGTTGCTATGGATTTCAAAACAAAACAAAACAAAAAAAGCACCAAGATTGCCTAAATAAAAAATAGTTCACTTGATCAGGACCTTTTCCTTTGAGAAAAGTGCATAAACATTCGTGATTAACTTCATGGGCTTTTGATTCTGACTGTCCCAAAAGGGTTTGGTTTGCTTTAGTTATTGTTGGTTTGGTTTGGTTTGGTTGTCTTCTTGCTTATTTCTTTATTTTGGGGTGTGTTCTAAGCACATAAGGTTTTTAAGTAAGTGATCTCCCCACAAATAACTACTTCTAACTCTTCTCTTGCTGTAAACAAGGCAGATGAATGCCCACTCACATGAACAATTTCTATCTATGAGATGAGAATGAGAATGTAATTTTTTTCAAATGAGCTTTGCTTTGAGACCCTGTCTTTTAAAGCTTCCATTTAAAAATTGTTGACAAAGCAAAGGGACCAATAGAGCATAAGATAGCTATCTCTAAACATTTTTTAAATTATCCTGTAATTTTGATTTTTCAAGATAACCATAAGCAACAATTGGCTAACATTTCCCTACTCTTGTTATGTCTGTACAGGTAACAGTTTCAGGTAATGTTTTTGTAAAAACATTAAGAGTTTTGATTATAATAATGATGATAGCAAAATATGTAGTGCTTATACTATGCCAAATACTAAGTACTTTATAAATATTAGCTCAATTATTTTGCATAACAATTCTACAATGCAGATTATTATTATCATCTTCATTTTATAGGCTGGGTAACTGAGGCACAGAGATGTTAAGTAACTTGCTGAATGTTCAGCTCAGAAATAACAAAGCCAGGACTCAAACTAAGGCTGAACAGTGCCAGAATTCACACTCTTAACTATTACACTGTCGGCTATTTTAAAGAATCACTTTGAAACCTCTGGAAGAATAATTACATGAGGAGAAGAATGAGAGGATTATTAGCTTGTCCTTTACATATCAATGTATAGTTCCACTTTTAACAAGTAAGTTTTGCTTTTAATATGAAGTTCATCAAATAAGACAAAATATTCTTCGGACACTTTGTAAAAATTCATATCCTGATGGACAAAAGTTGTATGAAAAGATATGCAACTCTCTTAGATACAAGGGAAATGCAAATTAAAACCACAGTGAGACATCATGGTAATTTAACCAAAATGACTAAAATTTAAAAGAAAAATAATACCAATTTTGGTAATAACAAAAGGAAACAATTGGATGTCAAACAATTAGAATTCTCTTACAGTACTGGTAGAAGCATGAATCAATCAAACCACTTTAGAGAACTATTTGACAGGATTCTAATAGTAAAGTTTAACATATATACATCAAGACCCAATAATTCCACTCCTAGATGTATACCCAACAGAAATGAACACATATAATATGTTCAATAAAAGACATATTTAAGAATGTTTATAGCAGCACTATTCATAATAGCCACAAACTAAAAAGAACCCAAATTTCAACCCAACAGTTGTTATAATAATAAAAATGAGATACTATATTGCATTGAAAAGAAAAAAACTATTGCTATGAACCACACATGTAAAAATCTCATAAACATAATGAGCAAGAAAAAACCCAACTATGTTCTGTATTACTAAGTGAAAGGAAACAAAACAATCAGAAAAGGCTACATATGGTAGGATTCCAAGCATATGGCATTCTGGAAAAAGGCAAGACTATGGAGGCAGTAAAAAGTTCAGTGATTGCCAAGCGTGGTAGTAGGAGAGGGGAGGGATGAGTAGACAGAGCACAGAGGGGTTTTAGTGTAGTGAAAATACTCTGTATGATGCTATTATAGTGAATATATGTCATTATACATTTGTCCAAACCTATAGAATGTACAACACCAAGAGTAAATGCTAATGTAAACTACAGACTTTGGGTGGTTGTGTGTCAATAGGTTCATCAGTTGTAACAAATGTACCATTCTGGTAGGCCATGTTGATAATGGGGGAGGCTGTGCACATGTGGGTATGGGAGCATATGGGAAATCTCTGTAGTTGCCTCTCAATTTTCCTGTGAACCTAAAACTGCCCTAACAATAAAATCTTAAAAAAAAACACACGACTATGCACTGTATGATTCCATTTATAGAGAGATCAAAACCAAGCAAAACCTAATATAAAATATTACTAGTAAAAGTGAGCAGACTAGCTCCTTGGGAACAGGAGGGAACTTGTGAGGAGATGGCAATGTTCTCTCTCTCAAGTACCAGGGTGTGTGCACACTGAAAACCCATTAGGTTGGACACTTAAGATTTATTCATTTTCCCATATATGCTTTACTTCAGTAAAAAATCATTTTCAAAGGTACATTGTTTTAGAGTTAAAAGCAATAACATAGCTCTGGCCGGTTGCTCAGTGGTTAGAGCGTCGGCCTGCACACCAGAGAGTCTTGGGTTCAATTCCCGGTGGGGGCATGTACCTGGGTTGTAGGTTCGATCCCTGCCCCAGGTAGGTCGGGATGCATGTGGAAGGGAACCAATCAATGTGTTTCTCTCACATCAATGTTTCTTTCTCTCTTCCCCTCCCCTCTGCCTTCCACTCTCAAAAAAAAAAAAAAAATCAATGGAAAAAATATCCTCACTCCTCAGGGTGAGGATGAAAAAAAAGAACTATAACATGAAAAAAGTACCTGGAAATAACATTATTCATATTATCATAAAATGCTATGCAAGCCTGCACCTTTCCTTTTGAAGTTCATGGCTTATCTTCAGAGGCATATTTGAAAAGTGATCAATTAAAAAGTGCTGGAACAGCTCCAGCCTGGATCCATTGTTAACAAAGGTTTCTGGCAGAAAGCTAAAAGCTACTGGATCTCCCAAGACAAGTTTTAAATGGTTGTACTTAGAAGAAATAGGAATTGCTCCATGCTGCTAAAGAAGAAAATATTTGTCTTCAAGTGGGGCAGAGATTAAAGAATCATTTTTTGTTTTTGTTTTCTTAATTTGTTTAATAGTCACACTATAAGAAACAGCCTCTTTGTTCACTGATTTGTGTACCAAGTCTCAAATATCGACAGTGTGGCTGGATTTTAAGATGGCAGACTAAGTACCTACTGCAGTCATCCTTCCCACAACAAATCCATAGTAATGATAGGAAAGATATTTTAGCAGGAGAAGGAGGAGAAAAGGAAACATAGAAGGAAAGAGGAGGAGAAAGCAAAAGAAGGAGGAGGAGGAAGAGGAAGGGGAAGGATAGAGGGAGGAGGGGGAAGAGCAGTAGCAGCAGCATAGCGGCATGGGGGCAGAAGGGGAATGAGAATTTTTGAGGAATTCCTGGGACAGAAAGCAAATATAATTGACTCAAAAGAGAAAACATAATTGTAATTGTGAGCAAAAACCATTGTGGAAGGTAGATGCAACACAAAGTGGGTTTTGTTTCCAAAAGTGTTTTATACCAGAGGGTTATATACTTTACACTTAGGAGCAGCGTAGCCATATGATGAGAAACATGGAATTTTTTTTAAATGGGTAAGATTGGCCTATCCAGTGTGGCTCAGTGGTTGAGCATCAACCTATGAACCAGGAGGTCACGGCTTGATTCCCAGTTAGGATACATGCCCGGGTTGTGGGCTTTGATCCCTAGTAGGAGGTGTGCAGAAGGCAGCCAATCAATGACTCTCTTATCATTGATGGTTCTATCTTTTGTTCCCTCTCCCTTTCTCTCTGAAACATATATATGTAATATATATATATGTAATATATATGTGCAATTTTTTAAATATATTTTATTGATTTTCTACAGAGAGGAGGGGAGAGGAATAGAGAGTTAGAAACATCGATGAGTGAGAAACATCGATCAGCTGCCTCCTTGGATGTACCACAACCAAGGTACATGCCCTTCACCAGAATCGAACCTGGGACCCTTCAGTCCGCAGGCCGACGCTCTATCCACTGAGCCAAACTGGTTAGGGCTATATGTAATATTTTTAATGGGTAAGATCATTTGCTCACTCACAGGAAGGAGGAAATAGAAGAGGATTCAGTTCAACGTTCACTGAATATCTTCTACATGGCCAGGCTTGGCTAAACACTACAAGTACTGTGATTGAACCAAAAAAAAAGTCCACTGATCCTGAATACAGCCTACTGTGTGCAATGAAGAAGGAGGACAGAGAGCAAATCACTTACACTAACCTTAGAGGTCAGAGAAGGTTTCCTGGAGGAGATGACACCCTACCACAGGTCTTAAAGGATGAATTAGAATCCGTGTGCCAGAGTGGTGAAAAGCTGTGTGCTATACAATGGAGCTCGTGTGTAATACTAACAAATGTGGATTTCATTTGGAAAGGTTTTAAGTAGGATGGTGATTTGTCTAATTCTGAATTTTTTTATAGATCATTCTCATTGCCATTTGGAAGGTGGGTCTAAAGCAGTGGTTCTTAACCTTCTGGCCCTTTAAATACAGTTCCTCATGTTGTGACCCAACCATAAAATTATTTTTGTTGCTACTTCATAACCGTAATGTTGCTACTGTTATAAATCGTAATGTAAATATCTGATATGCAGGATGGTCTTAGGCGACCCCTGTGAAAGGGTCGTTCGACCGCCAAAGGGGTCGCGACCCACAGGTTGAGAACCACTGGTCTAAAGGGATAAGACTGGTAGCAGCCAGCCACAGAATTGGAAGGCAATTTTAGGTGCCTGGGTCAGAAGGGCTTAGGGCCTGCAACAGGGCAGAGTAAGGAGAGAGAAAAAGGAATAGGCAGAGCTGATGAAAAAAAAGGAAGAAGGCTTGGAGAGTATCCAAGAATTGGGCTTTTTAAACTGGAAGACAGTTGTGGCATTAACTAAAAACTAGCTCTGAGAAGAACAAGCAAGTTTGGAATAGAAAAAAAAAATGTTTTTTCCCATTTTTGACATGGTGCATTCCTGTAAGATTGCTAAGTGGACATATCTGAAAGTGAGTTATATGATTCTGAAACTTAGGAGAGAGATTAAGAGTAGGAATATGGATTTGGAAGGTTATGGATTTTTAAGTGATACTTAAACCCCTGAGAGTAAGTAATAGCCTCCAAGAAGAGAGGGTAGAGATTGAAGAGCTCTAGGCCAAGGGCACAACTCCAGAGAACACTGACATTTAAGGAGTAGATACAAGAAAATTCCACAAAGGAGTCTATAAAGTGGAAAGATTGGGAAAGTATGAAAAGAGTCCTGAGAGAATGATGACTTGGAAACAATAGAGCGTAATTTCCAGAAAGAGCACATCTAATGCAAGAGAGAGGCCCAGTAAGTCATGTGTTCATCAGATTTGACAGTATGGAGGTCACTGTTTCTTTGGCAAGAGCAGTTTTATTGGAGTGTAGGGATGGAAGTTTATGTGTTATGGTCAGAAAGGAAATGGGAAGTGGAGAGTATAATTGTAGACCAGAAACAACCCCAAAGGGAATGAGAAAGATTGAGTAACAGGTAGAGGAAGACATGGGATTGAGAGATCCTGTTTTCCTTTTGTTTCAGTCATGGAAAAGACTTAACTATATCTACACAGTGAATGGGAAGGAGAAGAGGATAAAAACTACAGGAAATCAAAGGAATTATTCATGGAGTGATGTGCTGAAGCATCAGAGAGGGAATGGGATTCAGGAGCAAGACTGAACCAGGAGAAAAGTATAGGTATAGTAAGCAGGTGATAAAAGAGAACAAGGATTTGGCCAATAACATGTTTGGTGGTCTGAAGAATTCCATTTATTTCCATGAAGTACAGAGAAGGTATCCCATAATGGGGGTGGTTGTTGATTAAGAGGTTTGAGGCAAGTGGTAAAGGTTGGCAACAGTCCCTGTGGGAGTAAATTGAGCAATAACAAATAACAGGATTGTGCAGCAGTGTTGAGAACCCACAAAGACCATGAATTTATAGTCACTAATCTGCACATTTGTGAGTTTTTATTTTCTAGTATCACTCAGTACCCTGGGATAGTAACAGAGAGGAAGAATTATGGTGTTTTTCCAGAGCTGGAGTTTTGCCAGGAGAGTGAAACAGAAGATGGGGACTAGGGAGTTGAGTATGTTAGTGAGATACTGATCCAGGTGATCAATGCATGATCTAAGCTAGGCTCTTAGGCTAAAACAAGGCTTTGATACTGGAAATATCAAAGGACTAAAAGTTAAAATAGAGAACAACTAAACTAGAAAGATAAGAGGTTGTGTCAGAAACACAGGGTCTGTTAAGCTAGATTTTAAATGGGGGGAGGGAAGCGAGAGAGCACTGGAGTGGTAATTTGGAAATACAGAGACTCGTGTATTCTGGAAAAAGAGAATCAGATGTGTAAAGACAGAGACATTCACAGAGGAACAGCAAGAGTTTCAGTGTAACCAGAGCACACATTGCACAGAGACAAGTGACATCAAATCAAGGTGGAAACAAATATTAGGCCAGATGGTGTAAAGCCTAAAAAATGTGGGCATTAGTTCCTCGAAGAGGCCTGGAGCCAGCAAAAGTTCTCAGACAGGGGAGTCCCATATGGCTACAGCTGAGCAGGGGCTCCTCCATGGGGGCTGAGCTCCAGGCCAAGCTCTGCTTGCCAAGGCATCCACCCCACTCTGTGGCTCCTTCAGTGGGAGAAAGATCTTTTCTGTAATGTACAGACTAGTACACCTCCAGAGGAGGAGCCCTTTTCCAAATCATCCACCTAAGGGGATGTCTTTGCTATTGGCTGACAGTGGGTTTGAGTGGAGTGACCATCAGATGAACTTTTCAGGATGACCTCTCTGGCCATGGTATAGGAGATGACCTAGAATGAAGACACACAGTAAGCAGTTATCAAGAAGAAAGAGAGACCAGACCCAGAAGCAAGATCTGTAGTAGAAGTAACACTGGGTGCCTTATGGACGTAGGGACAGTGGAAAAAGGACAAGTTGAAGATGACTTGGATTCATTCTCCACTTAAAGGGGATCGAGCCGGCAACCCGGCATGTGCTCTAACCAGGAATCGAACTGTGATCTGGTTCATAGGTCGGCACTCAACCACTGAGTCACACCAGCCAGGCCATGGCTGTGTTTTTACTGATTCACAACCGATAAGAATTTGAAAGTAGCCCTCGCCAGTTTGGCTCAGTGGATAGCGCATCGGCCTGCGGACTGAAGGGTCCCAGGTTCGATTCCTGTCAAGGGCACATGCCTGATTTGTAGGCTCGATCCCCTGTGTGGAGCGGGGAGGAGCCAGCCAATCAATGATTCTTTCTCATCATTGATGTTTCTATCTCTTTCTCCCTCTCCCTTTCTCTCTGAAATCAATAAAAAAATATTTTTTAAAAAGAATTTGAAAGTAAAGGTTTAGGAACTTTTATAGTAATTAAATAATCTCTATTGAATTATGTAACAAAATATTGAGGCTTCTATTTTGTATATCTTTGTGTTTTTATTTTACTTTTTTATAATTAATTTTTATTATATTTTATAACAATATAAGTCCACAGCAAGTTAGAAATTTTAAAAATTTGGTCTTTTACACAGAGGAGGAAAAAGTGAATAAAAACAAATTACATTTTACCTTACCCACTTTGAATTTATATTTTAAAGGCCTATTTCATTTTACATTAAATTGTCATTTTAAAAAATTATTTCTGCTTTAGGCTTATATGCATTGCTGGAAACTCTTTTATCAAACACCTTATCAAACTCTTTTATTTGAAACCTTATCAAAAACAGGTGATAAGGTTTTGGTTTAGCAATACTAGCTCATTTTCTAAGAGGAACCACATGTCAGGTAACACAGAGAAGTTCTTAATTCCTGTTGGAAAGGGAGGTACTCTCCCTTTTAAGAAGAAAATTAAGTCACTCTCTTCTCATTGGAAACAGCTAATCATAGGGTTTCAAACTATTAATGTAGAGACACCTTTTTTAAATATGAGGAAGCCTGCACAGGGAGGATAATTTTCCAAGATCATACAGCTAGTGAACGGAGAGGTCTGAATTCAAACCCGAGACACTGAACCTGACACTCTACCCTGACAACGCCTGCACTCTTTCTGCCGCTCCACCCTCAACGAGCTCCAGTGGGAACCTGAGAGTGAAGGCTTATGTAAGCTTCTCTTCCAGGGACCTAAAATCCGGGAATAATGCGGAGTGCTTATGAATCTCCTTAATGTGTAAATTTCCTCGTTCTGCTTAGAGCTTTCTGCACATAGACAAGATTAATGCTTGTCCCAAACTGATTTGCACATCACTCAGGAATATTTCAGGGGAGAGGAAAGTCAACACTCTCCACGCCAGCTGTCTCGATGCTGAGACTGGTTCAATCTAGGTGACCAATCAACATGCTCCACAAGCAAACCACCTGGGTCCTCTTCAGGAAGTAAGTGGGATAGCAGTTAGCAAACAAGTGAATATCCCTGAGAAATAGCAAGTCTTTGAAGAGATCCCGTAGTCACTGTGAGGAATCCAGAAACTGCATTAATTAATTGAATCCATGTCTGTTCAGGGAACTAAACAACTTTACTACTTCAGAGAAATATCTGCACACAAAAAAAAACCCTGAAAATGCTAATCAGTTATTTGGCTCTCTTATCTAGATAATGCCAGAAAAATGTAGATTTTTGGCATGGTTTAGTTTTAACTTGAGAACATAGCATTTAACTCAGCTATATTATTGTTCACCAACATTAAGATTAACAACTCTGCTTTTTTACCACACTCTAAAACATTTAGCAGAGTATTTTATCTTCCTTGTACACATTGGTGACTTTTATTTTTATAAGAGTTCATTTGGGCCAAATCTGAGGACAATTGCTGGGAAGCAGGATCTAAAGTGCTCCCACTAGTGACTTTTTAAAGTCAGAAAGTGAATGATTCCTCAGTTCTTAGCCTCAATGAAATCAGCTGGTTGTGTGCAATGGATGTAGCCCCTTCAATAACAGAAAAATCCAGATTTTTTTTTCCAATAAAGCTAATGGGTGAAAGGGTGAAGGTTGGCAAAAGACAAACTTCCAGTTATAAGATAAATAATTCCTGGGAATGTAATGTACAGCATAGTGACTCGTATTAACAATACTGTATTGTGTATTCGAAAGTTGCTGTGAGATAAATCTTTCAAGGTCTCGTCACGAGAAAACAAGTTTTGTCAATATGAATGGTGATGGATGCTAACTAAACTTGTTGTGGTAATCACTTCACAATATGTACATATATCACATTATGTTGTACGCCTAATACAATGTTCTATGCCAATTAAATCAATATGGAAAGAATAAATATGAAGCTCATTGTGCATCGCAAGATAAACTTTAAGCATGTAGACCTGGTCTGAGATTTCAATGGCATTAGATTGGAATCTTCGGGTGTGAGCAATGAGTGTTTTTTTTAAGTCAACCTTCAGCTGACTGTTACATAAAGTCTTAGTTGGTCTTGATTAGAATCTGTCTAGCCATCTTTGGGGAGCTGAGATACAGATGGCATATACCAGTGATGCTGTAGGATTATGTGGGACACAGTAAAAAAAAAAAAATGTTTTAACCAGAAAAATAAAACAGAATAAAATCTAATTACATGGAGTTTCTCTTAAAACAAAAATTGATTGAGTTCTGCCCAAAGTGGCTTGTTGTTTCCTGTGCCAGGAACTACTGTGCAGGCCCAGCAGGAAGTGTGCTACAGAGCAGGATCGCATTACACCCTTGTTTTATGGTTCATTTCACTTATTTAATGCAATCCGAGAACCTGTAAAAGGAACATGTTAGAAGGAGGGAATAGGCTTTTTGTCTTGTTTGGTTTTGTTTTGTTTTTTTAAGTTTCTTTGAATCAAAACATTTGTTTTTACAAGGTGCTTATAGCCCCAGAGAGGCAGGACTTCCAGCGTTGCATGGTGAAGACATTTCTCTTTGTCACAAAATGTAAAGCAAGACACGGCGTTGAGTTATGTCTAGCACAGAGTTATGCCTTTCCTTGCCGTCCTAATCACGTAGTCTTAAACCTGAAGAATTACAACCATGCCCATGAATGGTCTCAATCGTTTTGAATCCATATAAGCTCCTCCTAGGGTCTCTAACTTGATAGAGAGCCCCTGGTGGTGGGGAAGGTGGGGGGGTAGGGTAGGAATATGTTTAAGGTGCACAATCGCGATGTATTTGTCAAGCAAAAGAATGAGTTCATTTGGCTCTACTGCTTGAAGATGTGTGAACTGAACAGCTGGATTCCCTTGCAGTGGCAGACGCCGCTCCTCACACGCTGTCTGTTTTCCTCTCCAGAGACCTCAGCATGAACAACATCAGTCAGCTGCCCCCGAGTCCTCTGCACAGCCTCCGCTTCCTAGAGGAGCTGTAAGTATCACTGTGGCCACGATGCGTCCAGTCAGCGCTGGACACATTCTTGTGTTTGTCTCTCAGACTTACTGTGGGAACCAGATAAAACAAGGCAGGAAAGCTGTCAGCACCAACAATTTTGGCACATGAGGAAGCACTTAGTTGGGAGGGGGAAATAGAAGAATTGCTTGTGATTCTGGAAATCAACTTATAAAAGAGTTTACCATGAGGCTACGGCATTCTAAGGTGAGACTGGGCCAAACAAATTAAAATTTTAAAACAAAAGGCCGTTTAAAAGAGCTGGATGGCTCTTTGGAAATAGTTAAGCAGCAGGATATTAAAAGTTTGAATGCTGGTTCATGTTTATTAAAATAGTAAGAAAAGCTATAATCAAAACCAAAAACTGCTGCTTGGTTCGGTTTGGGTCAGGGAGTCCACATTTCATAGCACCAAAGCTTTTTGTCCTGATCACTTTTAATTACTATTTTCCTACTTTTAAATTTAGCTTCCCTCAAGGCTTGAACAGAAAAGCATGAAATCCACCATAGACTTAGAACCATGCTCTCCTAAATTCACTGTGGGGGGAAAAAATTAAATTAAAAACAAGGAAGCTAAATTGGCTAATGATACACAGAGGAATCTTGATTAAGTCTCGTAATCAATTTCCAGAAGATGAAAAAGAACTGTATAAACCAAAAATCTGCATTTAAAAATTAATTTGATCCTCTTACCCTTTTGAGTGATGGGGACTAAGGAAGTGAAGTACCATGGTAGTCTTCATGAAGAAAGTTTGGCACCATCCGTTGAGTAAATCCTCTGATTTCTGATTAAAGGAATTGTTTAGGCAATGACCTCTTTTTAAAATACTTGTTTTTTATAAATCCTAAAAGTCAGGGTCCGATTTGGGGAGTAATTTAAATTGTTGATGCACCACACGATCCTCTATGGGAGGTAGAAAGAATGTTCCATCATAATCAAATGACATTACATCAATCTCTTTTTCCCCAAAAAGGATAATATTCAAATTTCTCCCCTTTAGTTTATATTTATTTTGGTAGCATTATATTTTTAACAAATGCTATTGTTTTAATACTTAAATCAGCTGAATGTACCTACATTGTTATGGAGGGGTTTGCTGGGGAGGCTTAGATCACTGGACTGTACAGTAGGTTTTACTCATTCAATGAATGGATTTTCACTGTGGGTTATTCAGGAGCCTTTTTTTTTCTTTTCTTTTATCTCTGGCCATTTTTTTCTTTTTTCTCCTTACCTGAGGCTATTTTTCTATTGTTTTTTTTTTGTTTTTGTTTTTTTTTAGAGAGAGAGAGTGGAAGGGAGGGGGTGAGACAGAGAAACATCAATGTAAGAGAGACACATCAATTGGTTGCCTCTCGCATGCACCTGCAACCGAGATACGTTCCCTTGACTGGAATCAAACCTGCAACCTTTCAGTCCACGGGCCGATGTTTTATCCACTGAGCCAAACCAGCGAGGGCTATCTCTGGCCCTTCTTGTGACTAAAGTTTAACCTTCATCAAGGTTGGGATAATGTCTGTCTTCATCACAGCTGGTATGCAATACATAATAAATTTTTGATGAATGAATGAACTAATAAAAAAAGAAAAATGTGTAAAAGGAGCTTCTTATAGAAGTTAGCTGCCTTAGATAAAAGTAACAGATTAGTTGACATTAGCCAATATTTTTAAAAATTAATTTTAGTAAATTTCAAACATCAAGGTTATTTTCTTATTTACATCCTTATCCTCCCACCCTCACCATAATTAATATACAATACTTAGTCCTCTTTATCCTCATATTTTTAAGGCATTCATTTCCTATCCTTTTCTCTTTAATTTCCTTAATATGTAATGGAAGAAGGACACCCCAACTTAATACCACAAACTGAATCAACAATAATTCACTTCCCCAAGGACTTTATTTAATAGAATTCCTCCCTCAATGACCCAACTTATTCAAAATAACTCCTTTCTTCATGAGGTGAATGTTCATTCTCTTCCAAGGCCAGTTTTTCAAAAGACAATTGAGAAAAATCAGGAAGAAAGAGAGGGAGGGAACTACTATTTGAAAATGCTGTTTTTCTGAATTGCCTTTTTTTTATATCTCTGGAAACTCCATCAAGTATCTTGACCATGGAATCAGAATTTCAGAAATAGAGGACACCTTTTTAAGACTGTTCATTCCATTTTCTCATTCTGTTCTTGAATTCCCTCTGCTGAGCTGGCCAACTTGCTGAATTTAAAGACCACTTTCCCATATATAATTCTGTGTTGCATCTAACATGTTTTGAAGACATCATTATTTATTTAGTGGCAAAAGGGGGTAGTATTTATAGAACCTGGAAAAATGATCAACTCTGCTTGGTTTATTACTTTATTCCCCAGGCTAAATTTATGGGTTGCCTTTGTTACGTTGTTAATTGTTTCTATTAGATTTACCTATGTTTAAGTCTATGTTCTCTTCTAGAATATAAAATCTTCAAAATAATATAATTATAATGACAACAGTAATAGTTTACATTGTGCAAAATATTTTACCCATACTATCGCATTGAATCCTCTTACTAACCCCATAAAGTTAGGTATTATTTCCAGTTCACAGATTTTTTGAAAATATATTTTTATTGATTTCAGAGAGGAAGGGAGAGGGAGAGATAAAAACATCAATGATGAGAAAGAATCATTGATCGGCTGCCTCCTGCATGCCCCATGCTGGGGATCAAGCCCACAGCCCAGGTTATGTGCCGTCACCGGGAATTGAATCGTGACCTCCGAGTTCACAGGTCAACACTCAACCACTGAGTCACACTGGCCAGGCCAGTTCACGATATTTTTTACAAAACTAAAGTACAGAGAAATAAGGAACTTGCCAAGACAATGAAGTCAGAATGTGCCAGAGCTAAGATCCAAACTCACTTTCAGAGCCAGACTCAGAAAATAGAAAGAAGTTTAGGAATTGCGTATTTAATCTGTGCTTTTCTTTCCCTCGACAGTGCCTAGCACAGTAGTTTACACAGTGGAACACATTATTTTTATATATATACTAGAGGCCCAATGCACAAAATTCGTGCAAAAGAGGGCCTTCCTTCCCCTGGCTGCCGGCACCCGCTTCCTTCTGGCACCCAGGACCCAGGCTTCCCTCGCAGCCTGGGCTTCCTTGGCAGCCCCAGCTTTGTCTGGAAGGATGTCCAGTCTAATTAGCATATTATGCTTTTATTATTATAGATATATTTTTATTGATTTCAGAGAGGGAGAGAGAGATAGAAACATCAATGATGAGAGAGAATCATTGATCAGTCAGCTGCCTCCTGCACGCCCCCCACTGGGGATCGAGCCGGCAACCCAGGCATGTGCCCTTGACCGGAATCAAACCTGGGACCCCTTCAGTCCGCAGGCTGATGCTCTATCCATTAGCCAAACCAGCTAGGGTTACACAGTGGAACACTTTAAAGTGTTGTTTGAACTGAGTTTCGTAATAATAGTGTGTCTGTCTATGTGTATATGTGAGGGAATGAAAAAGAAGGAATGAGAGAGAAAGCAACCAAGAGCTATCTACCTAGGAGATAGGGATTGGATATCCAGGTTATTCATTCACTAGTATTACATATTGGCTATGAGAAAAGTGTCATCAGAATTTCCAGGTGTAGAATTTCATCAATTTAGCATTGCTCAACAGGTACAAAATCTTAATTAATGTTGTTCCATATCTATGCATATAATTAAGCAGCATATTTCATATAGGATTCTAACTGAACTAACAAATGACCAAACATACAGCTGGATACAGACATTTAGATAGCTGTCATTGTGTGTGTGTGTGTGTGTGTGTGTGTGTGTGTGTGTGTGAATATGTACTTTCGTTATGACAATTAAGGCATTGTTCTGAAAGTATTCTTTCATTTAGTTTATTCTGCTCATCTCTGTGCTTTACCTCTTTATCTATTAAATAAAACTCTCACCCCAAAACTCAATTTTTAAAAATCACAGTTAATAAATCCAAGTTACCACTCTTCCCCTTACTGTTCATTTCCCAATACAGGGTGGGGTGAAAGTAAGTTTACATTATGTTCGTATGGAAAATAATACAATCATTAACAAATAATGATACAATAAACTCTGTTTTGCCTACTCACAACTGTAAACCTACTTTTGCCCCACCCTGTATATCATATTCCTAGTTTAATTTATTTAACTATGTTTTAAACCTGTAGACAGCCATGGTTCATTCCTCATTCATCACTGGAACTTATCAACAGTGCCATAGTTTAAAAACTTATGGACACAGACAACAGTGTGATGATTGCCGGGGGAAGGGGCATTAAGCAAGGTGGAGGAGGGTATATAGACAGATAAATGGTAATGGACGGAGGCTTGACTTGGGATGGTGAACACACAATGCAGTGTACAGATGATGTGTTGTAGAATTCTGCACCTGAAACCTGTATAATTTTGTTAATCAGTGTCACCCAATAAATTCAATAAAAAGGGAAAAAATAAAATTTGTTTTGAGTCTTTAAAAAAATAATAAAGTAGCCCTGGCCAGTTTTGCTCAGTGGATAGAGCATCGGCCTGTGGACTGAAGGGTTCGTGGTTCGATTCTGGTCAGGGGCAACATGCCTGGGTGGCAGGCTCAATCCCCAGTAAGGGATGTGCAGGAGGCAGCCAATCAATGATTCTCTCTCATTATTGATGTTTCTATCTCTCTCTCCCTCTC
>NW_005371324.1:477491-488988 GCF_000412655.1 Myotis brandtii
GTGTGTGTGTGTGTGTGTGTGTGTGTGTGTGTGTGTGTGTGAATATGTACTTTCGTTATGACAATTAAGGCATTGTTCTGAAAGTATTCTTTCATTTAGTTTATTCTGCTCATCTCTGTGCTTTATCTCTTTATCTATTAAATAAAACTCTCACCCCAAAACTCAATTTTTAAAAATCACAGTTAATAAATTCAAGTTACCACTCTTCCCCTTACTGTTCATTTCCCAATACAGGGTGGGGTGAAAGTAAGTTTACATTATGTTCGTATGGAAAATAATACAATCATTAACAAATAATGATACAATAAACTCTGTTTTGCCTACTCACAACTGTAAACCTACTTTTGCCCCACCCTGTATATCATATTCCTAGTTTAATTTATTTAACTATGTTTTAAACCTGTAGACAGCCATGGTTCATTCCTCATTCATCACTGGAACTTATCAACAGTGCCATAGTTTAAAAACTTATGGACACAGACAACAGTGTGATGATTGCCGGGGGAAGGGGCATTAAGCAAGGTGGAGGAGGGTATATAGACAGATAAATGGTAATGGACGGAGGCTTGACTTGGGATGGTGAACACACAATGCAGTGTACAGATGATGTGTTGTAGAATTCTGCACCTGAAACCTGTATAATTTTGTTAATCAGTGTCACCCAATAAATTCAATAAAAAGGGAAAAAATAAAATTTGTTTTGAGTCTTTAAAAAAATAATAAAGTAGCCCTGGCCAGTTTTGCTCAGTGGATAGAGCATCGGCCTGTGGACTGAAGGGTTCGTGGTTCGATTCTGGTCAGGGGCAACATGCCTGGGTGGCAGGCTCAATCCCCAGTAAGGGATGTGCAGGAGGCAGCCAATCAATGATTCTCTCTCATTATTGATGTTTCTATCTCTCTCTCCCTCTCCCTTCCTCTCTGAAATCAATAAAGATATATTTTTAAAAATAATAATAAAGTAAAATAAAATCTTCCAAGAATCAGTAAAGCCCTAGAGGCATTCACTGCCTTAATATTTTAAAAAAAAATGCATTGTAACCCTAGAGAGAATGACTACCTGGAGCAAATAGAATAAAAGCCAAAATAAAGAAGAAGAAGAACCATCACAGTTCATTGTCTCTGTCTCCCTCTCCTGACATTCTGGAACACTTACTACCTGTGCCACAAGTTTGGGCATATTCAGGTCTCGTTTGTTATTTATTTTTTATAAATCTACAAGGTGACCAGACATGCACAGGTCAAATGTCCTGGTGGTGCAATGTGAGATGGAGAACTTAAAAAAAAAAAAGCCATATCTGACTTGAGTGTGGAGGCTGCTACTGTGTAGAGGCAGAAGCCTGGACTCCTGTGCTCTTCTGACTCCCCACTTACTAGCTAATCATCCACTTGACCTCCAGGGGCCTTGGGGGATAATGGTGAGAGCTGCTGCTTCCTGCCTGTGTCTTGAGATGATTCTGAGGACCAGATGAAGTGCTGATGAAAGGACTTCGATAAACTAATTTACATATTTGGTTGTATTAGTAACATGAAAACACTTTAAAGAAGCTTGTAACTTCCTCTTTTCCTAGTTCATAAGCTTGATTTTGCAGTAATCCCAGGTATCCAGGACGTGAAGGAAAAGCTATTTCCAACTATGAGCTTTAATAGATACAGACAACAAATGCAGACAGTTCTTTACCCAATTTTAACATCCTGGGCAATAGTTGCATTTCTCTCCAACAGCATCCACCCAGTTCA
The DNA here is from genome assembly GCF_000412655.1 of Myotis brandtii. Lineage (NCBI taxonomy): Eukaryota > Metazoa > Chordata > Mammalia > Chiroptera > Vespertilionidae > Myotis > Myotis brandtii. The sequence goes on from NW_005371324.1 coordinate 479,229, forward strand.
GTTATTCAGTTCCACAAGGGCTGTTACGTTAACATTTGCTATTTGGACACATACAAGATTCTACGCTTGGTCCATTAGAGTGAGGTGCAGATGTTGGGAGCTGTCACCAATGCTGACAGCTACCAGTTCCATTAGACTTAGGGTGGTAGTCTGATTAAACCAGAGGGAAAATGAGCCGTTGCCATTTTAAACAGTCTACGTTTTTTATTTCCAAGCGGTATTTAACAATATTCCCAGATTCTAATGCTTTTGGAATCAAGTGCTCGATTTAAGAAGGGAACATGAGAAGCTCTAGGGAGGTCAGTTTCTAAGTTACTATTGTTTCCTGGCCCTGTTTGCTCATATTATGGTTGGCCTTGAAGAATCTTTATATAAATAGTAGGTATCTGTGGTTGCAGATGAAATTTGTAAGGAGAGATACCACCAAACTTCCTGAAAGCACAATCTACGCTTGCTACTTCTACTTCCTCATCATGTTGCTGAAAATGGTGAGAGCTGTCCTTCCTGTCTTTTGAGATTTTTTTTTCCTGAGGATTAAATGAAAGGTTGATGAAAGAACTTTAGTAAACTGTAATTTACATACTGGATTGTGTTCGTAAAATGAAAACACCTTCATGCCCATGAATAACCTTCCTGCCCCTGGGCTTTGGCAATGCTCAATCTCTAGTCATCATAGGTCTGGCAATTGATTATGAATGCTGCTTCTTTGAAATTATTTTTTCTCTAGTGTTATGTCATGGAAATTGTTTTGCTTCTCTTCCAAATACTTATCCATACAGGATACAGGCATTTAGATATCTGTGTTTGTGTATGCATGTGTGTTTATGTGTATGTGTGTGCATGAATATGTATGTATTTATATGTATGCATGTGTGTATGTATATAAATTTTGTAATATATACACATTTTTGTTATGATAATTAGGGCACTATTCTGAAAGTGCCCTACCTCTCTGCCTCCTCTTCTTTTTCCCTTTAGCGTTCCTTTCTTCTCCACTCCCAGCTCTTATAAAATGTAGACATTCCCCTAATTTCTGCACTTAGTTTTATTGTATCCTTTCTCAGTACTTCTCAGGTAATTCATTCAACATGTATTTATTGAGCCACTGGGAACATAAGAGTGAATAGGACTCGCCCTAGCTGGTTTGACTCAATGGATAGAACATTGGCCTGCGGACTGAAGGGTCCCAGGTTCAATTCGGTCAAGGGCACATGCCTGGGTTGTGGCTCAATCCCCAGTGTGGGGCATGCAGGAAGCAGCCGATAAATGATTCGCTCTCACCACTGATCTTTCTATCTCTCTCTCCCTCTCCCTTCCTCTCTGAAATCAATAAAAATATTTTTTTTTTAAAAAAAAAGAGGGAATAGGACTTAACTATGGTTCATTCATTCATTCAAGAAATGCCCACCCTGGGGGAGCTTACAGTCTAGTGGGGGAGACAGATAATAAGCAAGGAGACATGCACATACGATGTTTGATTGTGACAAGAATGATGAAGAACACAAACACGGGTAGGTAGAGAATAATTCACAAGGGATGACAGGAGAGAAAGTCTCTCTAAGAAGGTGACATCTAAACTGAGATCAGGAGGATAAGGACAAGTTGGTGGTCCTACGAGCAGGGATGGAGTGGTTCTGGCAGGGGAATAATGTGAGCAGAGTCCCTGAGATAGGAAAGAATGTGGCATGTTTGTGGATCCGAAAGAAGATCCATGTGGCTGAAGCAGAGTGAGAGGGAGGGACAGTGACATGGGATGGGTTGGAGAAGAGGCCCAGAACAATCAGACAATGTATAGAATTCAAATGAAAGCAATGGGAAGCCACTGGTTGGTTGTATGCAACTTATTAAAACAATACAATTTACGATTTTTTAAAAATGTTCTGATTTCTGTATGCAAAATATATTGGGGAAATATGGAAGCAAAGAAACCCATTAGGAAGCTGTAGACCAGTCAGCAGATAATTGCAGTTATTTGAGCAGGAAACCCAAAATTTGAACTATTTCTGCTGTATGGATGAGCCCCCCAAATCAATATTCCTAGTTCAGATCTCTTTTGTCTTTGCCTGCTAGATAGGCCAGTAATTCTCAAAATATGGTCCCTGGACCAGCAGCCTTGTCACCACCTGTGAGCTTGTTAGGAGGTAAATTCTGTGCCCCACCCCAACCTAGTGAATCAGAAACTTGGAATTGAGCTCAGGAACCTGTAATCAATAAAAATATATTAAAATATGTATTTTATATATAAATATTTCTTACCTCTCTGAATATTTGTCACATATATATTGAAAACGTTCATCCTCTTTGAATCTAATAAAATTGTTCCAAGATTGACCCTGATCATTCAATCACTACACAAGATTTTCAAACAACAGTGCAATATAGTAGTAAATTCTTAACCACCAACCACAGTTGGGTTCTCCAACACGTTTCTGCAAGCCTACTACATTTTTGGTCAACTCTGCCTCTCTTCCAAATATCTTATTCAACACTATTCTGCTCTCTTTGAATACCCAACTTCCAACTTCTTCCAACTCTGTAAAAAGATGACCACTGCTCGCACTCACTAACGGAGTGCGGGAGCAAAGAATTTTCAGTAACCACCAGAGGCTCGCCCTGATGACAGTGACTGGTGCCCTGCCTTGGTCTGGCGCTTCCACTCACCTACTCCACCATGCCGCTGCAGCTGACACCCGCCATGTTCCGTGCATGCCTCTTGGTGGTCAGTGCATGTCATAGCGACCAGTTGTTCAGTTGTTCGGTTTTCTGCCGTTCAGTCTGTTTGCATATTAGGGTTTTATATATATATATATATCAGTATTTCTATTTTGTAACTACGAATCTGTACTTTGCAATCGCTTAATCTTTTTTTCTTCAGTCCCCTATCCCTCTCCCCTCTGGAACCATCAGTCTGTTCTTTGTATCTATGAGTTTGTTCCTGTTTTGTTTGTTCATTTATATGGGTCATTTGGATTCCATATATAAGTAAAATAATATGGTATTTGTCTTTCTCTGACTGACTTATTTCACTTATCATAATTCCCTCCAAGTCCATTCATGCAATTGTGAAGGATAAGGTTTACTTCTTTTTATGGCTAAGTAATATTCATTCTATATATGTACCACCACATTTTATCTATTGTCTATTGATGAGCACTTGGGTTGCTTCCATAGCTTGGCTATTGTAAATAATGCTGCAAGGAATGTAGGGGTGCATATAGTCTTTCTAATTAGTGTTTTGGGTTTCTTTGGATAGAGCTCTGTGAGTGGAATCACTGGGTCCGCCATCTTGGCTGACAGTTAATTTGCATAAGGATATGCTGATTAGCCAATGGGAAGGGTAGCGGTTGTACACTAATTACCATGTTTCTCTTTTATTAGTGTAGATATCTCCAGGTGAGCTTTCCTCCTGCCTTTCCTGCTTTCTGATTATCCAAACTTGTGATTACTATGTCTGTCATTCTTTCTCTCCTGCCCTCTATATCAGCCAATTTCAAAGTCCTAAAGCTAGTCATCCTACATTGTCTTTCCATTTGTTTACTCTATTTTATCACCACCTAGTCCAGGTTCTTATTGTCTCTTCTGGATAACTGTTAAAATCCATTAACTATCCCTGGCCTCCTGGCTTAGTGGTGAGAGTGTTAGTCTGAGTGCCAAAGGGTCGCTGGTTCGATTCCCAGTCAAGGATTTGATCTCAGGTTTGATCCCTGGCCCTGGTCGGGATGTGGGAGGCAACCAATTGATGTGTCTTTCTAACATCCATGTTTCTCTCTCTTTCTCTGTCTTCCTCCCTCTTCTTTCCACTCTCTCTAAAAATCAATGGAAAGGATATCCTCGGGTGAGGATTAACAAAAAATAAAATAAAAATAAAATCCATTAACTAATCACCTCTCCTAATTAATGAGTGAATCGTTGTCTCTGGGGATGGTTAACTTATCAATATTAGATTATGTGAGGACCAGTTCAGAGTTTCCCACCTTGAATGTACATTGGAATCACCTGGAGCGTTTTTTAAATTAACTAATCACCAGGGCTTATTCCCAGAGCTTCTGATTTAATGGGTCTCAGTGGGGACCAAGACATCATTTTTTAAAGTCTACAGGGTTGGGGATTTCTGAGACCCACTGGGATATATGGAAGCATCACAGCAGAGGAAGAGAGTCAGGGACTCATCAATTGATTGAACGTAGGCACTGAAAGAGAACTCTGAAAGTGAGGGATGACTCTGAGTAAGGTTTTGAGATTAGATGCCAGGACACTGATAAGGCAAAGTCAATAGAAACAGGAAATTCGAGGGGAACAACTGGTATTTTGAAGACAAGAGGAGGTCTGGTTCCGGATATAATAAGTGTCAGGTGCCAGCAGGACATCCAACTGCAAATGTCAATAACAGAGAGAATGTGAGTCTGGAGCATGATGAGCCTGCTCTAGAGATAAAGATGGAGAACCTCACAAAGAGGTGATTGTGGAAGGTGTTGGGGCAGATGAGGACTGTGAGAGAGGGTATGGACTCTGTGTTTCCCAGTGTGTTTCTCTACCCAGATTAAAACCACCTGAGCTGCTTATTTAAAAAATGTATTTTTATTCATTTCAGAGAAGAAGAGAGAGGGAGAGAGAGATAGCAACATCAACGATGAGAGGGAATCATCGATCAGCTGTCTCCTGCATGCCCCACACTGGTGATCAAGCCCACAACCAAGTATGTGCCCTGCCACGGAATTGAACTGTGACCTCCTGGTTCATAGGACGACACTCAACAACTGAGCCAGGCTGGGCTGCTTAGTTAAAATTCAGATTCCCAAATCCTTCCCCCAAGAAACTCGGATTCACTAAATCTGGGTTGGGGTCTGGGGCTCAGAATTTTTTATGGTTCCTAAAGCAATGGTAATACACACTAAAATTTAAACACCACTAAACAGAGAAAAAAGAAAAGGTGTGAGGGCAGACACTTGAGAATCATCTACTAGTATTTTTTGGAGGATGAGAACTTAAAAAGGGGCTAGCAAGAAAAAGAAAACAACCAGTCAGTGGTAAGAGCAGTAAGATTGTACGGGATCTGGAAGCCAATGGGAGGAGGACTTTGAATAAGAAGCAGTGAGCAGCCCAGCCAGCATGGCTCAGTAGTTGAGCCTTGACCTATGAACCAGGAGGTCACAGTTCAACCCCAGTCAAGGGCACATGCCTAGGTGGCAGACTTGATCCCCAGTAGGGGGCGTGCAGGAGGCAGCCCATCAAAGATTCTCTCACATCATTGATGTTTCTCTCTCTCTCTCCCTCTCCCTTCCTCTCTGAAATCAATTTTAAAAAAATGTTTAAGAAGCAGTGAGCAACAGTTTTCTTATGGGTAATAAATGATGCAGCTATTCATGTTCTTGTGTTATTCCTCATTTAGACCAACCCAAGCTCCAAACCAGCCTACTTTTAAGCAAAGTTATGGTTAAAAACCCAAAATTTAGAACCAAAATGCTATGTTGAACTAAATTCTCTTGTGTAAACTTTTTTATGTAAGCATGAGCAAATAACTTGACCTCTCTTAGGCTCACTTTCCCATCTGTAAAAGGGGAATAGTCATGTCACTTTTTTAATATGATTATAATAATTAAATATCACAATGTTTATAAAGTACATAACATTGTGACTAGGACTTATGCATTGTTTAATAAAAGGTAGGCACTATTTGTATGCCCAAAAGCACTGTGCGTGGCTTTTGAAAGTGCTCAGAGAAATCAATGAATTTAAATTTGGTAAGTAATAAAGAAGGGGTGTTCTTCAGCTGCTCCCGATCTGGGTATGTAATGACTGGCAGCCATCTTGGAATAGTTATGCCAGACCTGAAGCAACTGTAGCACTACGCCAACTGTCTTTGGAAATAAGAGAAAGTGATCAATCGATCAATATTGATTCAGCTTCTTGCTCTGGGCAGGCAGTAAGATTCTTGACCTTAGAAGGCTATCATCAAATCAGGTAGAATATAAAATTAACCTTTATAGACAGCCTTGTATAAGATACTCCTACAGGAAAGTTGACTGTGGACTCGGGTAATTAAGGAAGACTTCAGAAAGGAGTTGAAAATTGAACTTCATTAGTCTTGTGGTTAAAAATACCATAGGTCATATGCCCACAAAAGGATCCCCCTTTTGTCCTGAGGAGTTCATTTATTCAGTCCAGTGGGCCTTAGCCCTCAAATCTCAAAATCTGGTTTTTTAATCCTATCTAATAATGAAAACAAATGGACAACTCATAAATATACTGTTTAAGAAAATGAGATTTTTGGCTGGATTTGAGCAATTAAATATGCTTAACTCACTGGTGGGCAGGGAGGGGATATAACATGGTCTTTGAAAATTATAATTTCTTGAGACATATTAGGAAAGACACTTTTTCCCCCCCAATGGGAAGGAAAACAGTTGATGGAATGTCATGGTCTTTGTATCCAAAAGGCTTCAGCAAATCTTACAAAGATGAACTCCAGAGGGCTAAACTTTAAGTACGTGGGCCCTTGTGACTAGCATGGACATCTTATAAAAGAAAACCTACCACAGGTGGGCTTGGTCAACTTCAACAATGATACATTACCGCCAGCACAGGCAAGATTAATAGATTACAGTTGACTTGAGTTCATCCTATTTGTGTCTAACTCTGATGACCCAGACACTTGGCTTCCGTATGCATAGACCCAAAGCCAAACCTGGTACATGTGGTGGCCCCAGATACAACAAGAGCACTTAATCAATTGAATAGAATCATGAATAGTCTATCTCAACTGACTATTATATTTGGTTTCATTTTTTTAACTTTATTGTCTTTTGAAAGTCCCTAATTACAATATCATTAATAACAAATTAATTTAGCATATCTAGAATATGTGCTCTCTAGGTCTCGTGCACTTTGTAAATGTTGGAAAATAAAGCAGTAACTTCTAGGAGCCAGAATGAATTTGCTAAGTAATCTGAAACATCTCCTTTTAAATCATAAGGATACCATATTCAAGTTCATTCTGCTAATTATTTAAGTAGCACTGTTGTTACATAGCTTCATGCTCCATAAGAAAAGGCTAAATTAAGTTTACATGAAATCGGAAAGCAACCGTTTTTCATTTTACATTAAACCTTTCTGAGCTTTGATATCTTTGTCTACAAAATGAGAATAAGAAAAACCTCTGATCTACCTCCTGGTATAAAGTGTGACAAAGTACTTTTAAAATGTTAGTGACATGCAATAAAGAAACCTTACTATTAGCAAAAAGAAAAAAGCAGGATGGAGGGAGGAGGTGAGAGAAAAGAATAAGGATAAGCAGAACAATGAACATGGAACAAAATCAGTTTTAGGGCAGAAAAGAAACCTTAGCGGAAGAACCCCACTTCTTTTTAAATACGGAAAATGAAATCCAGGGAAGTAAAATGGCTTGTGTTAAGTCTCACAGCAAATTCATGGTGAGAAGAAAGGAAACCAAAAATGGAAAGGAAAGAAAAGTACACAAAACAACTAAGAGTTAGAAATCAAAAGCGTTCTCCCAAGAACTGACCTGGGAGGGCTGGTAGCATTGGCCTGGCCCTCTGCTTAGCTCTGAAAATGCTGCTCTGCCTTTGGAACCTGGCCGAGGTGACCCATGTTGGACCACTATTTCTTGCTCAATAATTTTCCCAAGGGTGCCAATCAGAAAGCAGTCAGGCACCCCCTTCTGCTCTCAGTGCTCACCCCATTTTATCCACACATGCTTCTTTCTCTCCAGGCCAATGTCCAGAGAGGAGGAATCAGGGCCCACATCTGATTCATTTGCTCTTGTCCCTCTATTTTACAAAATCAAGCTAACCCTTCTCCCACCCCACCCCCCAAAAAAACCTCTGTTACTCTACTTTAGAGTCCAAATTAGTGTAAAGATTCAAAGAAACATACATTCTCAAAAATATTTTCATAGGTTGTTACAGCACTAAAGCGTCTAATTACTTTTTTCATTTGAAGAATATATCTACTTAATTTTTTTTCTTTTTAATGGCAGTTAAGTGAGTAAAACTAATAATAGTGATACAATATGGATCCTATGTATGGAGCAGGATCTTGTTCATATGATAGAAAAATTTCTTCTTATGAATTTGTATCTCACTGTAGAAATGAAGATAATGAAAGAGATATCCCCATGAAATAATTTTAGAAACAGAGAGAAAAACAACTTCTCAGCCAATTTGGTTATAGGTCTCTAGGGTCGGAATGCAGTAGCCCAGAGATTTGTTGTTTCAAATTGTCACAGGAAAGATTTGTGTGCAGATCTCGCTGTTTGTGTATTCATCTGAAAGTCTCTTTTTCCTATAGTTTAAAATTACTAAAACCATCCCTCGTGGCAAAGTAATAAGAGGGGAAGGAGGCAATGATTTCCTTAAATTGTTGTTTTTGTCAATGAGATAGATCTTCCATCGGCCCAGCAAGTAGCCAATAACACATCATAAATTCCTTTGCTTTAAGACAAACTCCCCCGATAACACAGGTCAGTGGTTCCCAAATTAGTTCTGAACACAGACGTAGGATTCTCAAAGTCCATGCCCAGAAAAGAAAAACAATTCGCGTGAAGTGAGTTATGTTTCAGGAAATGTAACGGGAAGGTTTTTACCCTAACAGTAATTTAAACTAATAAAATAAATAAATACATCCTTTTTTCTCTCTCTTTTTCCTTTCCAAAGTCAAGGTCTCAGAAACCATCAAGCTGCTTGATACCGTAAGCAGCAGTAAGAGTGAAGGCCCATCTCAAGGCTCTGTTCTAGAACTCAGAGATGTGCTACCGAAGTCAAGGCTGTGAACAGGAGAGTTAGGGACATTTTCGCTGTCCCTGAACAGCTACTAGTCAGTTTAGTCTGATCAGTTAAGCCATCTGTGATCGTCAACCAAGTCTGAGCCTTTCTGTGACAATACACAACTCTTTGACTAGTATATCACGGTCATACACAACTCATTACTCCAGTATTGTGTATAGTACTTGGGATAACCGATCAAATGCATGTGGCTTGTCTATAATGTACCCATAAATATAAAATGTTACTATTTTTTGATGGCCTACATTTCCCCTTGGTGCTGGTGGTTTGTCAGTTGGATTTTTCTTTCTTCCACATCAAGTCCCACCCTTCTCACCTCCTCCACCACAGCTGTGCTGCACCAGCATCTCCGTGTGAACTCCCTTTGTGTCTGTTTCCACTCTTGCTCTATTCTCCCCTCTACAAAGCTCCCATCTTTGTAAAGTATGATTATCTAACCACTATGCTGTACACCTGAAACTAATACAGAATAATATTGAATGTGAACTGTAATAGAAAATTAAAATAAATGTTAAAATTTTTTAAATAAACAAGAAAGAAAAGGTCCCATCAGAAGGACTCTTTTATTTCTTTTTATTTATTTACTAGAGGCCTGGTGCATGAAATTCGTGCACTGGGGGGTGGGGGTGTTCCTCAGCCTGGCCTGCACCCTCTCCAGTCCAGGAGCACTCAGAGTCGATGGGGAGGTTGTGGCGCCACCCCTTGTCACGCACAGAGCAGGGCTGATCAGGGGGTTGGGGCGCTGCCCCCTGTCACTCACAGAGCAGGGCCAATCAGGGGGGTTGGGGCTCCATACCCTGTCACACACAGAGCAGGGTCAATCAGGGGGTTGGGGAGCTCCCCTCTGTCACGCACAGAGCAGGGCCGATCAGGGGGTTGAGGAGCCCCCCCCTGTCACTCACAGAGTAGGGCCGATAGGGGAGTTGGGGCACCGCCCCCTGTCACACACAGAGCAGGGC
>NW_005371324.1:489146-514761 GCF_000412655.1 Myotis brandtii
CCAATGGGAAGGGTAGCGGTCGTACGCCAATTACCATGTTTCTCTTTTATTAGTGTAGATTTATTTATTTAATTTAAATTATTTTTTAAAGTATTACATATGTCTCCTTTTCCCCCCATTGACCTCTCCCTGGCCACTCTGGGGTTCTGGCTGGTATGGCTCAGTTGGTTGGAGCGTCATCCCATACACCAAAAGGATATTTTTAAAACACAGATCTGATCACACCCCTCCCCTCTCCAGGCCCTTACTGTGGCCTCCACAGCCCTGCATGGACTGGCTCTAGACACCTCCCCAGCTTCACCCCATCATTCCCCTGCTTGGTCACTTCACTCCAGCCATGCTGGCCTCCTTGCATTTTCCGGACTATACCAGGCACACTCCCACCTCAGGGCTTTTGTGATGTTTGGCGCAGACCTCTGCTGAAATGCACTCATAGCAGAGCTCTCTCCCACCATCTTACCTGTAATAATAAGCCCATCACCCTGGCAACTGTCCCCCGCTGCTCTCTATCCCTTTGCCTAGCTTTTGTATTAAAAAAAAATTGTTAAAGGAGAGTTATATACAGTGTAGGTAAGCTATTAAATGACTTCTGTAAAATAGGTAATTTATTATATTTCTTCTTAGGCACTTCTTTTGCCAGCTTTTTTATTAGAAATTTACAGAAAATTTTCACAAACTATAACAAAACAAGTTTTTTTTTTTACTATTGTTTTTGGCATTTGTGGTTTGAACATAATTGTATTGTGTGTTTTTTTAAAAACTAAATGAATTCCACATGAAGAGAACTGTGCTCACTCTCTCTCCTCTCCCTTCAAACCCACAGACGTCTTGCCGGAAACGCTTTGACATACATTCCCAAGGGAGCCTTTGCAGGCCTCTACAGTCTTAAAGTTCTGTAAGTAAACCAGGTGTGACCTGGTACATTTCTGACTTTAGCAGCAAGTGAATGCTAATTAACTTGTAAAGACTGAGTTCCTCAAATAACCTATTTGGAGCATTTGGGATAATTCATCTAAATTCAAGTCTGCCTTCATTAGTACCCCATAGAGCAATATTATACCTGGCTGGATTTGTGTGAAAAAAATTCACCTCTCTTTTTCTAACTTTAATATCTAAAATTGTTTGCCTCTAAATAACCAACTTATCAACTCAAACTTTTAAAAAAGTATTTCATTTCCTTTTGTGTTATGAAGTTGGCGAGATTTCTTGAATCATTTTGATCACCAAGTGAATAAATCACCGTGATGCTAACATAATGAGATCACATCTTCAAACCATTTGCAAAGTTTGTTTCCTTATGATTAAAGATCTGCTTTAAAAAATCAAGTTTGTTACAATTGTGAATAGATGTGAAAAAGCCTAGTGATTATAGATACAATGAGTAACTATTTGATAAATATTAATTCATTGAGACTTGTAAAAGTAGGTTTTCATATTATTTAATGTCCAACTTCCCAATTTGTTTATCAGAAGACTCATTATTATTGACTACCTCCTTGTTCTAGTACCCATTGTTTAATTTTCTTTCAGTTTATTCTGTGTAGGGGGAAAAAAGCACTTAGGTAGAGAAAATAGGTAACTCAAATTGAAAGTCATAATAGAAAAATTTTATCTCAGAGAAAATACCCTGATTTTATTTTCTTTCTTTGAGATAAAAGTTATAAACAATAAAAGGGCATTTGATATATTCCTGCTTAACAGAAATTGCATTTTATTCACCTCAGAGATACATAGGCTATTTAAAAAGTAATTTAGTTTAAATATATTTGTTAAATATTAGTTAAAGGTCAAATTCAACAGCAGAACCATTTTTGGTCTGCTTAGATGATTGGGTTTGGTCCCCTCAGCTTTGAATTATTTTTGCTATGAGGCAGAAGTATTTTTAAATTGTCACATTGCCAAATGCTAATGTTAATTCATTATGTGGTAGGATTCTGAGTTATAGCATCAACTTCAGTACACCTATGTCTCCATGAACACAGCAAAATATTTGGAACCCTTCTAAATACATCACATAAATCAAGTTTGGATAAGATAAATAAGGAAATATATTTCCTTTGTTGACCTATGTACCATTAAACATTTTGGATATTTGTTAAATTGATTATATTGGAACCGATCATCTGAATTCACTTAACAAAATGTAAATCAGATATACTGAGCTAGAGTGTATGTGTGTCTGCATATCTGTGTCTGCGTGTAAAATGTATCATCAGCCATCATAATTATATGTAAATTGTGATTATATAATATTAATACATATAAATATCTAATAAGAATATCTATGAATTAGATATACACTAGATATGATAATTAGATAGAATTATAATTTTACATTTTTGCATTTTCATATTTGAATTACTTAAGTTTAGCATGAATCTTTTGATAACATTTTTTAATTTTCTAATTATATATTTCTAATTTTATCATACTGCACTAAATGTCCATGAAACTGGAGATGTTGTCTGTCTTGGCTACTGGTCTATCCCCAGCTTCTAGAACATGCCTGAATCATAGTAGACACTCAAGAAATACTGGCCGAATAAATGATCCAGATTGATGATACAGAGAGGACAAGGGGTTTCTAGACTTGTCAGCTCTTCTTCATTTTGTATGATGTAGACCTAATGCTATATGTCTATTAATGGATTATCAGTTGCATTCTCAACAATGTGGGCAGGTTTTATTTACCCAGAATACTTTTGACACCTTTGCTGCTTCTTACGGTGTATTTGCCTAAACACTTCAGAGAGCATTGGATTAATCTGACTTAAAAATGAAAATCACAGGTTATCTCTCATGCTTGTCATTTTTATATGTACCTCTTCTACCAGAATGGAATGTGGTGTTTAGTTAGACTCTCTCATCTATCCTCTCCTAACTAATCAATGTCTCCTGTCTTCTACACAGTCAGGGGCTCAGCAAAGCCTGGTAAGTGTGAGACTCAAAGTGGCATTAAATGCATTACTGCTGCAAATACAATGCTCCATAAGTGTGGTCATGCCCTGAAGAGCTTATAATCTAGTGGTAGATTGTGGGATCAAGACAAATAGATCACCTGTAATTCTTTTTTTCCCACCTATAATTCTTAAAGTGTGTCTAGAACTGTGTGTAGGGCACTGTGGAACTACAGAGCTTGAGAAGAATTTAGTCCCATCTGATGGTTAAGGTTCAGCTTCCTAGGAAATATGTTTCCCCAAAGAGATGACCTAGGATCTGAATCTTGAGAGGACAATATTCACAGAGACACAGAGGCAAGAAGTACCTGGCATATGCAGGCAGCCCAAGCAGGTTGGGGCTCAGGCATTTAGGAGGAGGTGGAGAGTATCTGGAAAAGAGCCTGGAGAAGTAGAAAGAGTCCTGGTCACAGGAATCCCATATCTTCTGTCAAAAAAGCATGGACATTATTATGTTGTAGGCATAATGAGGAGCAAAGGAAGAGATGTAAGCAAGGGAGTGGCATGTTCAGACTGTTCAGTTTAGCTAGATCACTGTCAAGGTGAGGAGGATTCAAGAGGAGCAAGACTCCTGCCAGGAATTGTATGCACTCTTCCCTTTGCTTTGCTACTTAAGGATTAATATCTAAGGAGCAAATTCAATTGTCAAATATTTTGAAAGTATCTCAGTGTTAAAGCAATGGTTCCCAACCACAGTGGTTCTTCCTGCCATAGAGTGCTTTGGAAATTTGTGAGGGTGTCTTGTTTTTCCAGATGGTATACTTGTAGTAAGCTGTCCTGTGATGTGCAGCACAGCCCAACATAAAGATTCTACCTACCACATGCCTGACTGTTCCTCCACACCAAATGTAAATCAAGAATACTTTCATACCTAATAATACTGAAAGGTTTTTCAAGAAGTTCTGATAAGACTAATACTTTGTACAGGAAAAATTACATGGAATAAATATATTCTCTCAAAATTATTGAATAATTAATTCAGCTTTTGTATCCTGTCTGTTCTAGGTATTATATGATTTCTAACAGATATTTAGTTAAAAACACTGTTAGTGCAGTAGAACAAGTACCCCAAACACCACAAAACAATTAAAGATATATAACCATGGCAATGTAAAACTTCTTCTTACAAACAATTATCATTAAATAGCAGAGAAACATGAAACACAGACCTCACCCTCATGGAAACTCTCAATTGTTTTATAAAGTCCAAAAGTCATAAGAAGAAAGAAATAACTGATTGCACTGTAGCATGGTAAGAAAGATAATATAAAAGTAATATTTGTCTGGGACCCTGACCAGTATAAGGAGGGCATATGGTAAAAGAAGAGAAAGATACTAGCAGTACAATCCATTGAGATACACAATGAAGACAGCAATAGCCATCTTTGGCTGGGATTGTTTTATATCCAAACTTGTTACTATGAGCTCTAGAAGATCACTAATGTTTAAGATTATTACCCCTGTAAATATTGACCTTCATAGAAAGTCAGTTATTGGTTCTGTATTCCAAAATACCCAGTCCAGTGGGATTCTGAACCAGGCTGTCCTCAACAAAGGTACATTGTCTTATGTAGGCCATTCAGTCAAAGAATGGCTCATTTCCTGCCACCCACTACCAGAACCAAAGCCACGTAGAGGGGATGGGTAAAACTAACCATAGAAAGGTCACAATTACCCAAACTGTTCTCATTCCCACATAGGCCCAGAATAGAGCCTTAATAGCTACTTGATACCTAAACACAGGACAATTGGGTAGAGGGAATACCTAAGGACCAAGCCATCGATTGTTACAAAGTCCCCGTTCAACATATTATCTCATCTCCCTCTGATTCACTCACTGTTCATATTCTTATTTAGTCCTGTTGGCAAAAAAGATAACCAAAATATTGTGCTGCTGAGTAGCATGGGGATGTTGTATGGAGTAGTGAGTATTTTAAAGCTCCTCAGGGAAAGAAATTAAAAAACTATGAAGTCATCCTTTGTCTCTAGAGAAAGTGTTTCATTTTCTTTTCTTCCCCATATGTGAATGAAAAAAAGAATGAGGTTATAAGTGGCTAAACCCATATTCTGTTCATGCACATTCTGCTTATATTCAATATATTCAATAAAAGAGCATTTGCAAAAGAAATCAGCAGTCGTGTTGGGAATGCTTTCTGTTTTAATTGCACTCCATGGTGCTGTAAACCCTTTAATTGTTTCTTCTCCCTCTGGAATATCTTAAACAAAAATAGAATTTTCTAATTAACTCACTGGAGACTTATAAGGATGTAATGGAGATAACTTGCTCTTGTTTTGTCATTTGAAAGTAATTAAGCAAAAGTTCTTTATTTAGGGAAAGATCAGGATTTAAATTGTTGGTTTTTTAAATTATATTTTTGGTGTTTCACTGGTAGAAGTAGTTGAAAAATTAAATTGTTGGGAGGTAAGTCAAGAGTAGCTTTAAAAGTTATCATTAATAAAGCTTGTTAAATTCCATTTTCTGAGGCCAGGCATATAAAATTACTGAGAAAGTTTGCAACTATTCAACAAAGGAAAACCATCTAAATATCTCCTGTCCTCTACTTCAATTTTACGATATTTTAGGAAGACCACATTTTAATAGTTTCACTTTTTGGTTAGCAAAGCATAGGAGAACAATTAATATACACTTCGTACCAGTAATATACTACCTACAAAGTTTAGATATTGATAATCATGTATCTTATCATGATTAATCACTCAACAATTAATGACTTAGAAAACATTTCTATGAAATTAAAATTATATACCATATTTAACCTGCTTGGAAAAGTGTAAAATAACATAGAAATGTGAGCTTTTAATGTTCAGGTAAATTATGCAGCATACAGAATTCAACCTACAATTTTTGGGACTCCCAAACTGGTCAGTGAAGTGTGAGATCTCCCTAAAACTTGACTTTGTCTGTAAAGAATTAACATATTTTTGAGACTCTTGATTTATGAAATGTTAGTTGAATTCAAGTTTAACATAATGAAATTATTTGAGTAAAATTTTGGAATACAAGTAACACAAGTATATTCCTTAGAAAACAGAATCTCAGTCCTGGTGAGAAAAGCATAAATTTTATGACCTCCAAATACCTTTCACATCTTATTTGTATATGAATTTGTATTTGCATATATGAAAGTATAATAAACACCTTTAAATTTTAATCGTCAAACGCCTTGTTAATCAGATGTTATTCTATTCCCATTATACAGATGAAAAATCAAGGGTCAGTTAGGTTGAATGATTTGCTTCCCAAGACTTAAACCTTAGGACTTATCTCCAAGCTCAGTGTAGCCTCAAGTTCATCTGAAAATATTATATCAGAAATACTTAGCATAGCATAGGGTGGGTCTCAGTCTGTGGTGCCTTGCCCAGAGCACAGACATCAGTGCAAATTCTCTGGTCCCGACCGCAACCTACTGAACTGAAAACTTTGGGGGTGGGGCCAGCAGACTATGACTTAACAAGCCTTTCAGTGGATTCTGCTGAACCCTAAAGTTTGAGAACCAACCTCTGGCACAGGTTTTGTTGTTGTAGCTATTGTTGCTGCTGATTTTGTTTTCTCAATTAAAATGTCGCAGTCAGTACCATCTCATTGTATTGTTAGTTTTGAGAAGGGGTTCATCAATTCATACAAAAGGGCCAACTTTTACTGAATGCTTACTATGCGGCAGGTATTGTTCTATGTACTTTGACTCATTGGATGGTCACAATGACCTTGCGGGGGAGTATAATTACTGGTCACTGAGACATGGAGAGATTGGGTGATTTGGCTCAGACCACACGGCTAGTAGCAGGGAAGAGGTATTCAAATTCAAGAACCCATGCTCTTCACCACACCTTAATCATACCAGACACCATTCAACTTGAGAATTTGTACATTCAGCAAATATCCCTCAAGAGTTAGACATACAGGGAGCTGAATCCCAGTTAGTCATCTAATGAAAAGAAACTTCAATTGTGATGATGAGGGAACCAGGCAAATTGTTTCTGAAATCCAAATATAAGTTTGTTACCTAATAAGCAGAAAATTTTCTGTAAAATGTCTACTTTCCTAAAACCGTCTTCTGCCTCTGGCTTACATGGACCATGCAATACTCAGAGGAATGGGAGTGGCTGCAAAATTATTGTGTTATTTTGTGAATAAGGTAGCAACATATACGGAATCTAATGGAATTTTTTCCATGCTATTTTCCTATTTGCAATAGAACGTTTTTATTGCATTGTTGCCAGGTGTTTCCGTTCTGTAGTCCCCATGTTCTGAAAAGAATTGTTGAACCTAGGTGAGCAAAAATGCAACTACTGCACAAAAATAATGTAATTTATATCAAAATATGACCATGAGCAAGAAAAGAGATCTTTAATAGACTCCTATATTACCCTTATTTTCATTTTGTTTAATCTATATGGTCACCACAGTGATCCTTTAAAAACATAAATACGGTCACATCATTTCCCACTTAAACCCTTCAACAAGAATGCTCATCACATTTAAAATAAAGTTTTACTATGGCCCGAAAGTGCTCCATGAGATGGCCTCATGTTCTCTCGCCCCAATCTCTTGCTCTCACTCATTCCTCCTGTCACAATTGATCCTTTGCTGCTCTTTTAACAAGTCAAGCAAGCTCCAACCTCAGGACCTTTGCACTTGCTCTTCCCAGTTCCTCAGTAGCTCCTCCCAGATATTCACATGATCTGCTCCCTGACTCCATTCTGGTCTCTACTCAAATATCAGCTCCTAAGAGAGACCTTCCATTCCTTTAAAATAAAAATCTCACTCTTTGTTACTATCTATCCCAAATCTATGTTTTGTTTTATATTCGTAGTACTTATCACTTGGCTCATAGAGTGAAATTCATTACTTTTAATTACCTGTCACTTCCCACTGGAGTTTAAGCTCCCCAGAGGCCAAGGGTTTGTCTGATGTTCTGCTGTTTCCCTGCCACCTAGAACAGTGCCTGACACAGCTATGGCCAGTTATGGTTAATTATTGTTGACTTTCTTTAATATTTTTTTTCTTTATTTGTTTTAATGTGAAGTATGCTGCAGAATAACCATCTAAGGCAGGTACCCACAGAAGCGCTGCAGAATTTGCGGAGCCTTCAATCCCTGTAAGTATCGTTGAAATTGCAAAATGTCCTCAGGATCAATTTGGGAAGGAGCATTGAAATGTCCAGGTGACCACTTCAGTAAATTCCTTGGTTGGAGGTCCTACCTAAGTAAGTTGGGAAAGAGAGTTTCCATTAGAGCAGCAGTTCTTTGCTTCCTCATTAAACAATATGTGTGGGAGGGACTCGTGTTGGATTTGGGGGTTTCAGGGCAGAGGCTTAATCATAACACCTCCAGCCAAAGCCTCTTATGTACACTGGTATCTCAGGACAAAACATATACTTCCAGGATCTTTTCCTACATTCCCCTATAATTTGAAATTTCTGATTTTGAATCAGGAATGTTACTTTCTCCTTTTTTTTTACATATATTTTTATTGATTTCAGAAAGAAAGGGAGAGGGAGAGAGAGATAGAAACGTCAATGATGAGAGAGTCATTGATCTGCTGCCTCCTGCACGCCCTTACTGGGGATCGAGCTGCAACCCAGACATATGCCCTGACCAGGAACCAAAGGGTGACCTCTTGTTTTATAGGTCAACACTCAACCACTGAGCCACACCAGCAGGGCTATTTTCTCCTTTTATCTGGAAAAATGGGTGTCACAATCCAGACACCTTGGCATCTTCAATTTATTCTGTTTTTAGATGAGCTGAGCTGCCTTGTAATGAAATTTGCTGAGTCAAATAAAGACTTAATTTTTTTAAGTTTTGTATGTACATCAGGGGTTCTCAAATCAATAAGCTAAGCTCTAATAGTCTATTTTAAAGTCTTACTGCACAGGTCTACAAACCAAGAGCTTCCCCATCACCACACACAGACACAAGCAATCCCACACACACACCTCAGATTCACACATCATACAGACAGGCACAAACACACACACCACACACAGACACATAAACACAAACATACATAGCAGTGGTGGTGGTGTTTCCTACTGTGCATCCACAACTTTTCCATCAGGAGTTTCCACCCTCCACTGATTTAAAATCTCTGAATAAATAAAAATTAGCTATCAGACGTGTTGGAGCTTGGATTGTAAGCAGTTGTTGACAGTAATTAGTTGCCAAGACTATGCCACGAGCACTTATTTGGTCAGTAAATCTTTACCTCATTAGCATGCGTAAGTGTTTACAATATATTGCATGATTTCCAGTATACACGTGTGTGATATATGTTCTCATCTTACTCACACTGGAGGTCCCCCTCTGTCAAAAAAAATATGGCTTCTGGTCTACAATGCTGAGGGAGATAAATGCATAAGAAAGGCAAATAAATATTGCAGATTCTAGTTGAAAATCACTGTAAAAAGCCCACCAGTTAATCATTACCCGCAGTGTGCTTAATGCCTTTTGTTGAGGTGACACGAAAGAAGGAGGAACGTGAGATTTGGAGATGATACTTTCCTCCTTTGATCTTTTTTTTTTTTTTAATGAAAGCAAATCTGGGCTTGAGACCATTTCAAGCTTTTCACTGCAGTCAAACAAAGTGACTTCCTAGGTTTTCACCATCCTATAGATAAACAAGCCCACAAGGGCGCCTTTGTGGCCTGGGACAGGTCTGCGGCATTTTCAGGAGCTCCTTAATGACATAACAGTATCGCTCCTCCTTTGTTGCACGAGCCTTTTCCTGAAGGGAAGAAGCAGTCAGAGAAGCAAGCCGCTCTCCAGTGGGTTGTCTGTGTAAGGGCACGGGGTCCCGTGGCTGGATTGAAAGCGAGATAATGGCGGTGGCCAATAGGAACTTTAAACAGCTGTGAGGCAGGCAGGAGATAGAAGGATAAGAGTGTGTAACCAAAAGCCACTATCAGCTGAAAGAAGATCACAACCAGAACACACACAGAAGTGAACTCTTTGAGAAAGAGAAAACCATGAATCTTTTGTTCACTCAAACTGGGTGGTGCCTCTCTGATAAAGGTGTTCAGATTTAGTTTCTTACTGTCTAGATATTTACTATTCACCAGGTGTCTCTTGCATTTGGTTTCTGGTTCGCAAAAACAATTGCCTTTGAAACTTTATAAGTATGTGTTCCCTGTAAAAAAGAAAAAAAAAAGCCAGGGGTTAACTTTCTAGTACGATGCTGATCACATCCAACAGAGGCATCTGGATAGACACTCGGCCCTGGTACTCGCTGGACTATATCAGCTGGTTATGTCATGATCGTCTGGGGTCCCTTTGCCTGGCGCAGACAGACCCTTGTGAGGTGCTAAATGTTGGCCATTTGCGCTGCTATGCCACTTTTTCTCACTTACATTTCTTTGTGCTGCTTTGATACAAGAGTTAAGATTTGCCCTAGCTGGTTTGGCTCAATGAATAGAGCGTTGGCCTGCGGACTGAAGGGTCCCAGGTTTGATTCCAGCCAAGGGCACATGCCTGGGTTGTGGGCTTGATCCCTAGTAGGGGGCATGCAGGAGGCCAATCAATGATTCTCTCATACCATTTATGTTTCTATCTCTTTCTCTCTTTCCTTTCCTCTCTAAAATCAATAAAATATTATTAAAAAAGAAAAAAAGAGTTAAGACTTGACCAAAGAAAGCAAAGACTTAACCACCAAGTACACAGATGCCAAATTTACCAAACAAAGGAGCCCCCTAACCGGTTTGCAAGTTTGGGCAACAGTGAGCCCCTTTAAAATTTTACTATAGCCCCAGAATCAAGGTATTCAATAGTATTTCTCCTGCTTCCTTTAAGCATTGGTTTTGAGGCTAATGGTCATTCCAAACATGCATTCCGTATCCATTCTGCATTCATTAGCCGTGCCATCCCTGAGCCTCCGTGCGACGTCTGAGTCAGGATGAGTAACAGGGTGAGAGCAGCCTCATCCGGGCTGCCAACACCAGGGAGACCTCCATGCAGTTCCTGAGAGGCCTGCTGCAACCCTTAGACCTTCACCCTTTACCCAATGGTTCCTCTTTTGTTCTCTCTCTTGAATGCACCGTCAGGATGAGTAACGGGGCGAGAGCAGCCTCATCCGGGCTGCCAACACCGGGGAGACCTCCATGCAGTTCCTGAAAGGCCTGCTGCAACCCTTAGACCTTCACCCTTTCCCAATGGTTCCTCTTTTGTTCTCTCTCTTGAATGCACTCTATCTTTCTTGATATTTTTATTTTCTTTTTATTATACATGCACTCTCCAAGGAGCACGGGGCTGTGGTGGCAGCATCCTGAATACTTGCCTGGCTCTGTAACTTCTAGGGGGGCTCCTCAGCCCTGGCTGCCCAGAAGAATCATCCAGGCTGCACCCCAAAATGATTTAATCCGAATGTTAGGGTTTTCTAACTGGTTTCATTACATAGTGAAGAGCTTCTTAAGTGAAGACCGGGAGAACGAGTGTCCTGCAGCATTCTTTCAGATGATATGTAGATATTCTCCGGAACTCTTTTTAAACATGAAATAATAACAAAATCCATACTTTGCATTCCAGTGTGAATTACAAATGTACGTGGCCTATAACGTAAAACTCGGGGTTGCCTTGTTTGTAATTACCTGAAACAGCTCACCTCTGCCTATTAATTCTACTGACAACCTGGGCAGGTGATGTTCAGAGGCCGCCTGCTGCCTGACCCTGGTATTCAAATGCGGTCCAGCAGCAGTGGCACCTCCTAAGATATGCAGAACCTTGGGCCTCTGTCTCACTTAGTTAGCAGCTTTGCTTTAACGATATTCTCAGGTGATTTGTGTGGCCAATGTATTTGAGAAACCAATGTTTTTTAGTGTTCTGTGCTACTAACAAAGTGGCCTAACAAACCAAAACCGCTTGAGGACTACTGACACAGGTCACTGGTATACTTTGCTCCACTCCTATGGACTTGGCTTCATTGAGGAAAGTTTAAGAAACTTGATATATTGAAATTGGGAGGACTGCGGTGAGGAAGAAACAGATTGGACTCGTGTTTCAAGAGATGTAATTTTCCATTTATTCTGCATAAACAAAAGACATTTTTGCTTTGTTCATAATGAAAACAGATAGGTACATTCATGTTCTTTTAACTCTCTCGTGATGCTTACAAATTGCTCAGCTAAAGAATAAGAGGGCAAGTCCATGCGCTAGAGCCTCATGGCCCAGGGCCGGCCCCTGTACAATGTGCACATTTGGCTTCTGACTGGTCATGATTGCCCAGACACCAATTGGATTTTTTGTAATGTAATCAAACATAACTTAATTTCCTTTCTGTTTTCTGGAAAGGAATCGGAAATGTAATCACAATTCACAGCGAGTTGTATTTCACCAACAAACGTTTCACGTTATAGTCATTTCAAGACTAGGGTCAGATTACAGTGATTTGATGGAAACTCAAAACTTAACCCTCCCATACCCTCACACCTTGTATTAATAGTTAAGAAATTGATCTATTTAAAAAAAAATCTTTGCGTCATTTGCATAGTGGTTAATGATGTTCAAGCATGTCATTAGCGAAGCATGAGATGATCAAAGGAAATGACGTATCCCATTCATCAGAGAATGATTTAATACATGTCGGGTTTTATTCCAAGTCTACACGGCCAAAGCTAACTGGAGAGTATGCACAATCACAAAAATAACAGTTTGGTAAATAGAAAATGAAAGAAGAATGAGACATATCTTTAGTACTATCTCTATTCTCCAATTAGCTAATATTCACCCTCAGACTGTATTCTAAAATCTAAGAGGAATGTGTAATTCCTGCCTGGAACGTGATCTGCCCAGGCTGCTTATTGTGATCCCATTTCAGGACGACAGACCCCACCCGTGGACCCTGCGAAATGCCAGTTAGTTCACCCAGACTCTTCATAGTAGGGTAATGCGGATAATAGTCAAAAAAGACAGTAAGCAAGAGGAAAGGGTGACGAGGAGGCAGTGGTAGAGCCCTTTCTACACAGGGCTGAGTAGAAAGGAGGCAAGCCTAGAACCAGCAGCCGCTTTCTTCTGTTAATACCCAGGAGCCTATTGGGTTTCCGAGGATAACGAATGGGAAGGAAGTAACACAAGACAAAGAGGTGTGAGCAGACAGAGAGCAAGGTGAGGTAGCCAAGAGGATAAGATTAAAGGATCAAAGGGGTTTAAAAAACAAAAAAGTAATGGTTTTAGTATTAGTGACATTATTCCTTCCACTAAAATACTCTCCAGAAAGAGAAATTACAAGCCTACTTAATAAAAACATACCATGGTTTTTATTTATTTTGTTTTATCACAAAAGCGCCAGCATATTTTGTGGGATGAAGGTGAACTTGGAAGTTCTAGGGGTCGAGGGTTTTGTCTATTACACCGAGAGTTCGCTTCATGGAACCAAGCACAAACCACCCAATGAATGGTGATGAGGAAGGGAAGTTTTGCCTTGTCCCCCCACCTCATTTGAACATCAGAAAATAATTATTTTCAGAGACAAAGCCCGTTCTATGCAATGCTTACAAGAGCTCACATTAGAGCGTTGTCCTCTGAATCATATTGGGGGGGGGGGGGGGGGGGCGGGATGGGAATACTTCATGTAAGGCCTCATGCATGCAAGCTCCTTACATCAAGTTGTCTGCCAGAGCTCTGACAAATCACATACATGACAGTCTTACCAGATAGACACATACCTAAAAGGGAACATGGATGTTGTGGAATGAGAAGTAAAATAAACTTCTTTTAGCCTCATCAGGTGGAATGAAGGTTGACTTTGGAAAGTAAATTAAACTCTTTGGGGAACCTAAGGGGTGACTGCTATGGGAAGGCAAATCATGAAAGGGCAGCATTTCCCCCCTTTCAGGACAGATGAGGTCTGTAATGAACTGTGAAAAGACACATCAAAAAGCAGCAGAGAATGGGAACATTGCAAAAACAAAATCAGAATGTGGAGCTTATTAAACGCCGTGGCTATGAAAGCAGCAGCCACCAGTATTTACTAAGCACTTTTACCTGCATCGTCCCCTTTCATCCTCGCAGAAACCTTAGTGATGAGGAAGCGAAAAACTCAGAGAGATTACTTGACCTTCTCAAGGTCGTGTGGCTTGTGATGGAGTCAGGCTAATGAGTCTGGAATAAGAGTTCTGGTCTTTCTGACTCTAAGGTCTGCCATTTCCCACCACACTCTCTTGCCTCCCTCAGGGAACCCCTTGCAGAGAACAGGCACTACAGCCTGGGAAAGGAAGGAGCTTGACAGAAACACGTGCCACTCCAGACATGCTTGAAGGTTTACAAAAAGAAAGAACAGTTGTAATGCTGCAGGACAGAAATGAAGACATTGAAGAAGAAAAGGCAACAATATTTTTATAGTGTGGCCAGACATTTATTTAGTGTTTCCTTATGTATTTAGTTGTCTGATCCCTCATTTCCTGTGAGGTGGAACTTGACTCCACTTTCCTGATGAAGAAACTGCAGGTGAGAAAGGGTATCTTTTCTCTATTGCAAAGGTAAAAGTGGATTAGACAAAGACAAGAGGGACAGGAATTCCAGACAGAGGGAACTCTAGGTGAAAAATCTTATAGTGGGGTAGGGGCAGGGGTGAGGGATGGGAAAAGTTGGCACATCAGGAAACAGAAGGAAGGTCAGTGTAGCTGAATCAGGAAGAGTGAGGTGGAGAGAAGTGAAAAAAGAGCCTAGTGAGGCAGGTGGAGTCCAGTTCCTTTGAAAGCCATTAGGAACACGTCAAGACTTTTCGTCTTTATTGTCAAAGCAATGGGAATCCACTGGAGGATTTTAGGCAGGAAAGGGCACGGGCAGATCTGAAATTGTCTAGGAGATAAAGGAAATCTTTGTCAGGGTGGGGGCAATGGAGATGTAGAAAGGGAGATGGATTTGAGAACTATTTAGATGAAATTACTAATATTTGGCAATGAATTAGCTATGAAGAATGAAGGAGGAAGAGGTATCAAGGATGATTCCTGAGAGTCTGGTTTATATAACCATATGATTAATGAAGCCCATCACTGAGATAAGAAACCCTGGTAGAGGACTACATTTGGGGAAGATGGGGTGGGAGATACTGAGTTTGATCAAATACACATGTATTTGAAGAGAAACAACTAAGTAGGTTACACATAGACCATTTTAAATTCAGATCTGGATCTCAAAGAAAAGTGAAATTCAGGTTTAGGTCTTCCTACCTTGCATTTCCCTTCACCGAACACTTCATTGTAATGACTTGGTTATCTGACTAACCTGTATAAAACATGTCCCATATAGGTTGGGACCATGACCGCCTGGTTTACTGCTAGATCTCCAGCACCAGGTGCAGCACCTTGGCAAAGAAATAATTGCTGAACTGAAGCCTTAATCTCTAAGTGATGTTCTAAACTGCTGCTCAGGACCAGCTAATCTCCCCCAGTTTGACTGAACCTGTATTCACTGATTTCTGGCTGCAAACTCTTATCTTTATACCATGGCTTTTCCCACCTGCCATTCTGGAGCTGAGCGTTGGACCCTAGTAGTTTCTTTAGGGAGTTTGGGATTGATCTATCTACAAGACTTAACTTTCCCATTGTCTTAGCTGAGGACTTTTCTACTTCAAACGAACCGTAATATTAAGTTGATGCAATTTAGATAGGCGGGAGGTAGGGGATGCTCATGAACACAAGGCCCAGAAGATCTGTGGGAAGGACTTGACTGGGACAGAGAGATAAGAGAGAAGTTTGGCTAGATAAAGTGGGTGGAGAGATTTGAATATTAGAATGAGAAGTTTCTGTAAAAGGAGTGGTAATGTGGAAGAACTAAGGATTCTTAGCAAAGAAATTACCTACAGCACAATTTTAGGGAGATTAATCTAGCAGCAGCCTAGAGGGTTAATTGAAGAGATAAGAGATCAAAGCCAAAAGGACCAGCTCAGAAGCTGTTGCAATAATACAGGTGTGAAGAGATAAGAGGCTGAACTAGACAATGGAAATGGAGTTTCTGTGATAAAGATAAATGGAGAGAACTTGGTGAATGATTGGCTAGAAAGCAATAGGAATATTCAAAAATGACCCCCAGATTTCAAACCCTGATGGTACCTGGGAGACTAATGGTGCCCCTGATGAAAAGATGGTCTTTGTTTTCTATGGAGAAATATGAAACTGAAGAAGTTAATTCTCATGTTACTTTGGCTATAGATCATCTACATTATAAAATTCACAGTAGTGGTGACCTCTAGGAAATTGACTTTACAAAATATTTCTGTAAATTGTAAATTGACTTTACAAAGTATTTCTCACTGGAATCTTGAATTCCCCAATGATTCCAGAGAGACAGAAGTTCGGTTCAGTTGGCACTTCATCTGGCTGCTGGCCAAGTCAGGTGACTAGTCTCAAAATTACTGTATTTTATCTCTCCCCAAGTTTGAGAAGTGGGAGGAAAAAACTTTTTTAACTTTTCAGAGGTAAACATAAAGCAATCATTTTTCTTCCTGGTTTACATTAAATTTACCAACAAATGAGATGGAGAATGTTAGAAAAAACAAAAGCAGAAATTCCCTTGTAAGCAATCATGGTGTTTATGTATATTCATATGCTTAATATCGTCCAAGGAGATAGGTGGGAAATTTCGATAAAATTTCACATGTGGGCACTCCCTCAATATTAAAAAAGAAGTACTACTAATAAAAGTGACTCATATTATAATGAAGAAATTTTTGTGCACCGGGCCTCTAGTATATATATATATATATATTTATTCTTTAAGAGTTCAGGTAGATAAAATTCTATCCTGAGAGTATTATACTGATCTCCTGACAAATTCAACTCCAATTATCAACTCCAATGTTTTCCAATGCAATAAAATTTCACCATAGCAAAGAGTTAAGGTACCTTGTAAAATTGTATTTTTTAATCATTTTTTTTCAATTACATTAACATACGTTATTATATTAGTTTCAGGTGTATACCCAGTGATTAGACATTGTATAACTTACTAAATGATTATCCCAATAAATCTTGTACCCATCTGACACCATACATAGTTATTAGAATGTTATTGACTATCTTCCTCATGATAGTTCCCATGACTATTCTGCAACAACAAATTTGTACTTCTCAATCCCTTTACCTTTTGCATCCACCCCCTCAAACTCCCTCTCATCTAGCAACCTTCAAAATATTCTTTGTATCTATGAGTCTGTTTCTGTTCTGCTTGCTCATTTATTTTATTTTTTAGATTCAAGTGTTGATAGATATGCATTTCTTGCCATTTTATTCATATTTTTATCTTTTCTCCTTCTTCTTCTTTTTAAAGAAGATCCTTTAACATTTTATATAATAGTGGTTTGGTGGTGATGAACTCCTTTAGCCTTTTTCTTGTCTGGGAAGCTCTTTATATGTCCTTTGATTCTAAATGATAGCTTTGCTGGGTAGAGTAGTCTTGCTTTTCATCACTTTGAACCCTTCTGGCCTACAAAGTTTCTGTGGAGGAATCAGATGCCAGTCTTATGGGAACTCCCTTGTAGGTAACTAATTGCTTTTCTCTTGCTGCTTTTAAGATTCTCTCGGTATTTAACCTTTGGCATTTTAATTATGATGCATCTTGGTGTGGGCCTCTTTGGGTTCATCTTGTTTTTGGACTCTTTGTGCTACTTGGACTTGTATGTTTATTTCCTTCACCAAGTTAGGGAAGTTTTCTGCCATTATTTTTTCAAATAGATATTCAATTTCTCTCTCCTCTCTCTCTCTCTCTCTCTCTCTCTCTCTCTCTCTCTCTCTCCCCTCCTTTCATCACCCCCACTATGTGAATGTTGGTACACTTGAAGTTGTCCCAGAGGCTCCTTATACTGTCCTCATATATTTTTATTCTTTTTGCTGTTCTGATTGGGTGTTTTTTCCTTCCTTATATT
The DNA here is from genome assembly GCF_000412655.1 of Myotis brandtii. Classification (NCBI taxonomy): domain Eukaryota; kingdom Metazoa; phylum Chordata; class Mammalia; order Chiroptera; family Vespertilionidae; genus Myotis; species Myotis brandtii. Next base: position 506,979 of record NW_005371324.1, read on the forward strand.
CCAAATTGCTGATTGATTCTTGGCTTCATCTACTCTACTGTTTATTCCCTGTAAATTATTCTTCATGTCAATTAGTGTATCTCTCATTTCTGATTGGTCCTTTTTAATGATCTTGGGGTTCTAAGTAATGTTGGTAACTTGAAGTTGTCCCAGAGGCTCCTTATACTGTCCTCATATATTTTTATTCTTTTTGCTGTTCTGATTGGGTGTTTTTTCCTTCCTTATATTCCAAATTGCTGATTGATTCTTGGCTTCATCTACTCTACTGTTTATTCCCTGTAAATTATTCTTCATGTCAATTAGTGTATCTCTCATTTCTGATTGGTCCTTTTTAATGATCTTGGGGTTCTAAGTTCAGAGACCATCCTTATAACTAGTGTTTTGAATTCTACATCTAGTAGATTGCTTCTCTCCATTTAGTTCTGTTTCTCAAGTTTTGTTCTGTTCTTTCACTTGGAACATGTTTTTTTGTCTCTTCATTTTGGCAACCTCCTGAGTTTGTTTCTATATATCAGGTAGAGCAGCTATGTCTCCCAGGCTTGGTAGAGTAGCCTAATGTAGTCGGTGTTCGGTAGAGTCCAGTGGCACAGCCTCCCTTTTCACCCAAGCTGGGCACCTGAGGTGAATCCCCTCATGTGGGCTGAGTACATCCTCCTTTTGTAGTTGAGCCTCGATTGCTGTTGGCACGTCATTGGAAGGGATTTACCCTCAGCCTGATCAGCTGCAAGGACTGGCTGCAACCACTAACCTCTGGCCATCATGGAAGATCAGCTGTGCAGTCCCCCCACACTCCAGAGCAAGACTTACTTCAGTGGGGCTCTGGTGCCTGCTGAGTCTTCTCCTTGAATGTGTCATTTGTGGAGGTGATTGGATGATGTTTTGATGTGGTCTGAGGCTGTCCCCCAGTACGCTGGCTCTGTGGTCTCTCAGGAGGTACAGGCCAAGGTCAGCCACCACCTGTGTTCTGCCTGGAGCCACCCAGCATGAGCTACAAAGTGATCTGCAGGTGGCTGCTTCTTATGCTGGGCTTGGATGTGCCCAGATGAGGCCAAACTTCGAACCAAGACCAGCTTCTGCTAGTTCTGAGCCTGGGGCCACTTAGCAAGAAGTATGGGGCACGTTGAGGCCAGATGTTGCTTGTTTGAGAGATTTTAGGAAAATCTGAAGCATGAGCCAAGACAGACCATTCAATAGGAAAGTCACTGGAAACAGCTTGGGTGGATCCAAAAGTTGGGTGGGGTGGGCCTCAGGAATCACCAGAGCAAGGCAAACAGTGTGAACCAGGTTGATGAAGTCTCACATATGGCACCCACCTGCCTGCATTGTCAGGGGAGGGCTCATCAAAGAAACAATGACCTATGTCTGGTAGAAAGCTGCACACACACGCACACACACACGCACGTGCGCGCACACACAAGCTTTCGCTCTGATGCCAGATAAATCAATTCCTCCCCATATGTCCCTGGTGCCTTTCAAGCTTCTGCCCAGTACTGGAGCTCAGAAGGAGTTAGTCTGAGTAAGTCCATGCATGGGCCCTGTAAGAGGAGCTGCCTGGAACTCCAGCAGCCTCTGTCTCCCTCAACCTCAATCCCTGCTGGTTTTTACAGTCAGAAGTTATGAGGACTTCTCTTCCTGGCACTGGAAACCTGGGCTGGGGCCTGGTGTGGGCTGTGAACCCTCACTCCTCAAGGGGGACCTCTGCAACCAAGATATCCCTCTTGGTTTTTATCTGCCACACATGGGTGTGTGACCAGCCAATTCTGCATCTCCAACCCTCCTACCAGTCTTGATGTGGATTCTTCTTTAATTCCCTAGTTGTAGGACTTCCATTCTGCCAGATTTTAGGTGGTTCTGAATGATGGTTGTTCTGTTGTTTAGTTGTCATTTTGATGTGGTTATGAGAGGAGGTAAGTATGGCATTTACCTTACGTAGGCCACCATCTTGACTGAAAGTTTCAAATTGTATTATACACAAGCTTGAAACTACATGATCTCATTTCATTGCAACAGTAAGTTAACTGAAAATGGTTTTATTTCTTAATATTTTATAAATGATCTCAATCACTGTGGTCTTTTGACTATTTGTGAATTGTTCATAATGGTCTCATTAAATCTACAAATGTATATACAAAAGAGTTGGTCATTTCTTTAAAATGTATGAAGAAAAATGCTCATCCAAATATGAAATAGCAATGTCAGTCATGAAGATGCCATGATTCATAATGAAAAAGAACCCTCATTTATTGAATGCAATTATGCCTGCAGCTGCAGCATTCTTCACACCTAAGCTTTTTTTCCCCTCAAGTCATCCATGTTAATAATTGACATTATTACAGTAATCTCAGATATGAAATTAGCCAAGATCAATGGCCTATCTTTTGACTAACTCTTTCTTATAGTTAACTAGAGGCCCGGTGCATGAAATTTGTATACTGGGGGGAGGGGGTCCCTCTCAGCCCGGCCTGCACCCTCTCCAATCCAGGACCCCTTGGGGGATGTCCGACTGCCAATTTAGGCACGATCTGCAATCCAGGACCGCTGGCTCCTAACCACTCACCTGCCTGCCTACCTGATCACCCCTAACCACTCTGCCCACCTGCCTCATCACCCCTAACCCCTCTTCCTGCCTGCCTGATCGCCCCTAACCACTCTCCCCTGCTAGCCTGATCACCCCTAACCACTCTCCCCTGCTAGCCTGATTGCCCCTAACCGCTCTGCCTGCCTGCCTGATCACCCCTAACCACCTCTGCCTCGACCCTGCCACCGTGGCTTTGTCCAGAAGGATGTCCGGAAGACGTCCAGTCTATCCGGTCTAATTAGCATATTACCCTTTTATTAGTATAGATGGCTCATCAAAGACATTCTCAAACAAAGACGTAAGTTTGTGTGATACATTGGCAAAGTATCATATAAAAGATATATATATGTAAAGAACTATTTTTCTGAACAACAATAGCAAGAATGAGCTCATAGATTCTCTAATCCCTACAATAATACAATTTAGAAATCAAAAATTCCTTTCAGAGGCACAGAGTAAATTGGCAAAATGTTTCTTTAAAAAAAATACAATTTGTACAATTAACCTTTTATGCATGAAAACATTATGGAAAATATTTCATAAGAGGGCAAGAAAATTAGCACCTTTTATTTGCCACTGTCTGACATAAAAGATTGATTTTTTTTTCTTTGCCTGTTACCTTCCTAGTTTTTCATCGCGTAGGTTATATTGATATTAAAGAACTATATTCACAGTGAACATGCAGTTCTGTTTTATTTTTAGTTTATATAATTCTGGGTAACATTCATCCCTGCTCTTATATGGGCTCCATTCACCCACTTGCCCAGGATGGCACATGGAGTCGTCATAACTTCCTTACTTCCTCTGGCCACATCTGGCGAGTCCCTCATTCTGTCAGGCTCACTTACTTAGCATCTCTCATATCAGACTTTCCTCTCCATTTCCATACTTCCTTCAGGCACTCATCTTCTCTCTCCCTGATCACTGCCGCTGCCTGCCTGCCTGATCGCCCTTAACCTCTCTCCCCTGTTGGCCTGATTGCCCCTAACCGCTCTGCCTGCCTGCCTGATCACCCCTAACCATCTCTGCCTCGGCCCTTCCACCGTGGCTTTCCCACCCATTCCTCCTGTACAGTGCTATCAGCGTGATCTTTCTACAGCCACTCCCATTGCTAAAGAGTTTTATTTTACCACATCTAACTGCATGCAGGTTTTGTGCTGTCTCTATCACATTATTGATAGATACAAACTTAAATGCCAACATCATTGCTAGGAACTTTCTCTGAGAGTGTGACATCTTCCACATGTCACCAGTTCTCCTTTGCCTTTAGAAAGAAGATGGTATATTCAACAATGTATCAGGAACAAAACACACATACACACATAATGATAATACTGAAGGATAAAAAATAAGGGTGACTTCTCTTAATTATAATTACAGGCACCTCTTCATAAATTCTCTTAAGAGAGGTGAAAAAAGTTGTTTGTGTTTCTCAAACAAATTCACTGGCAATCTAGCATTTATGTTAACTAAATTTTGACTATGGCAAAATTTGAGTTTACCTTTTTTATTTTGGGAATTGTTTTGATGATCAAAAACACCAACTGTTAACCTTGTAATAATTTAAGATCGTTAAGATGCATTATGGTTTATAAAGTTCCATTGTATTATTTTCTTTAATCATAAGCAACCCTATAAAACAGAAAGGTATTGTCCCCATTTTACAGAAAACTGAGTCCATTGACCTGGCCATGGTCACAAAGCTGCTATACTGACTTGGGTCCAAGATTTCTCATTCCAAATCTCTGCACTAATTCACATATTCTGAGCTGCTTACACACACACATACACACACACACACACACACACACACACACCTTGTGATTTGCATGAAATAGAAGTAATAACAAAGAAACACTTAAAATGAAGCTATATGATGTAATTATTTTTATTGCTCCTGATAATGTTATAGAACCACCTTTTTACCTATTTTCATGTCCTGTCTAGTGTCGTTTTTCTTATACCTCACTGCTTAAATGTTGCATTTTCCAAGCATATGAATAGAAAATGTCCAGCTGCCCAAAAAGAGCAGATTGATATAATACGAGCTCTTTGTTTGCTCACAGAATAGGCACAAGTTGTGCCCTGCCAGCTGCTTTGTCCACAGTCTGAACCTTGTTCTGTAAGAACCACCTGTATGACTGGCTGTATAATTAATTCCATACTCTGGTGTAGCCTGGGGATCTTCTATTAATATTAAATCAGATACTGCCTCTGAATGCGAACAACATACCACTCTCTGAATTAGATTTGGACCACTGAGGCCAGGTGGACATGGACCTCAAAACACTGCATTTAAGAGGAGTATCATTTATTGGAAGCTTCTTATATGAAACTGTTCTGGCAGAGAAATGTTTTAGTGCTGTAGTCAGGATACCCAAGTATTAAATCCACGAGTATTAATACTCAGAGTGTTAAGACTTAAAGAATTGCCCTGTCTCACTCATTTCATTTCAGATAGCAAATTGCTCTAAGATGACAGTGTAGAGGCCAGATTACATCCCTTTTTCTTGCGGGGGGCGGCGAGGGAGAGGAGTGATTCATAAAAGACATCTATCCAGAAAAATGGACTTATTAACATTGGAAACTGATCCCAGGGTCACTTCAAGATCCAGCAGAAACTTTGGTAGTGCCATAGAGATCAAAGAAGACAAGCCTATGACTCAATGCTGAGAGTCTTTTGTATCTAGTAAATGTAGCCCGAGGTTTGCGCTCAACTTTAAGGACAGTCATTTTCAGGACTCTTAGAAGCCACTAGGCATTTCAATGCCTAACAACTGGCAATAATCAGACAATACGTCAACTAAAACTTGGAAGCTCATATTATTTAAATAAAGTCTTCATTCTTTAATCAGCACAGTCATTAAGGGGAGTTTACATATGTGCTTTCCTCCTAGTCAAACAATAATAATCACCTCCTCGTCCCCTGATGAAATTACACCTTATTTGTACATGGGCTAAGCATGTTGTTGCAGGAGAAAGAGGAAGAGACAGTGTTGAGTTTTCCTAAACATTTCCAGCTCCATCTGTTGACAGAACCTTGAGATATTTGGAAGCTGGGCTTCTGCTGCCTACAGTAACAGTTGTTCCACGGGAAATGTAATTGTGAGTGGGGTATGACACCGGACTGTTAAACTGTGTTCCAAGTGACCTTATCTCCATTACTTACTATCAACACTTGGCTCATGACCTTGAAGACATCACTTGTTCCCACTCAGTCAGAAGTAGCAGCCAGAGGACAAGCGAGCGAAGCCACGCTGTGACCGAAAGTGAGGGAGCCGCTTTCCATTGCTCCCTACCGCAGAGCATTCTCTGTTTCTAAATTGTTTAAATTTGGTGTGCAGGGGATTGCTTCCTGACCCTGGTGTGCTTCCTACATCTGTTTAGTCTTAAATGCTTCCTAAAATATTTTTCAAAATCCACTCGTGATTTCCTAATCCTTCTTAATACATGGACTGCTTAACATGCAACTCTTCCTCTTTTAAATCCCAGCTTTGAAAAATGCAAACAAATGGGTGAGCCTTAAGAACGGATTGGGGAAAAGATGAGTGGGGGCCGTTAGAAGCCTAGCAGAGTGATGGCGGTTCTATTGTACATGCACCTTACAGAAATTTTTCATTATTTGTCTGTCTGGTCGCTTCAACAAGAAAAGTTAAGACATTGTCATTACAGCTGCTGTTTGTGTTGGATTCGGGGGAAATAAATGTATTGCACTCCCTCTGCTGGCTCTGAAGTTGCAACACCTCATTAACCAGATCTATATTTAGATGTCTTTTCCCATTTGAGAGAGAAAAAATGGTGTGTGGAAAAAAGGAAGCAAAAGCTGGGAATGTTGTTAATTTTATTATTCATTTAAAATGTCAGGAAAAACAAACATCTGCCCAGTGCCAATGGTTAGGGTGAGCAAGAAAGCCAGCAGTTTTTAGGCCTTCCAGCGCTGGAACAGCCTTTACAAATCACTCCGTTCCTTTCAAATACTGAAACAATCTTTTCCCAGAGCTTAATAAACAAACCAGTGGATTAGCATGCTCAGTATGTTCAAAACAGTCTGAGGGACAAACACAAAGGCATGTATTTGGCTTGGGGCAGGAGGGAGAGGAGAGGGTGTCTTTCACTTGGTGTCAGAAAGGAAAACTAAAAGATCCTCACCTGAATCTTTATACCTCCGGGGAGGCCACTTCAGGCATGAAAGCATGCTACCCACAAGCCTGGAAGAGAACCAAGCACCATGGAATTTTCCAGCCGAGGGGACCTAAGAAGCAATGGCTCTCCTCTTGAGTGAGAAAGAGAGCTTAGCAAGAGAGCAAAATGCTCCAGACATTCGAGGACCAGGAGGGCCCCGGGCCCGTTTTATTCATGTTAATCAGCATACGGAGGGTTTTCTTGCAAGGCCCGTGTTTGCCTGGGCTCTGCTCTCTTCTCCATTCTTGCTTGCTCTCTTCCCCAGGCGGCTGGATGCCAACCACATCAGCTACGTTCCCCCCAGCTGTTTCAGCGGCCTGCATTCGCTGAGGCACCTGTGGCTGGATGACAACGCTCTGACGGAAATCCCTGTCCAGGCTTTCAGAAGTTTATCAGCACTGCAGGCCATGACCTTGGCCCTGAACAAAATACACCACATACCAGACTATGCCTTTGGAAACCTCTCCAGCTTGGTAGTTCTGTAAGTTCTATTGATTTTTTTTCTCTCTCTCTCTCCCTTTTAACAATTTCTAAATTCACTCTAAGACCTTGACCTTAAAATGCTGGCCCTTCAAACCTTGAATAGGGACATTTTAAGGGTGGAAAACCCCCTGAATCCCTCCCTAAAATGACTCATAAGTGTTCTAATTGTATAAAAGAATGAAACAACATTTATGGAACACCTGCTAAGTGCCAAATACTGTTGGGCATTCAAAGATAATAAAATATGACCTCTGCCCATTGTATATTGTACAAGTAACCACCACACTGTACAATTAGTAAAAATGCCTTATTTCTGATAATAACTTATAATTCAGGTCAAATTGAAATATGCCATTCTTATCTATATATATAAAAGCCTAAGCAATCGTTAGGACCGAATGACTGGAACAACCGGAACAACCAGCGGGCCAGTTGCTATGACATGCACTGACCACCAGGGGGCAGACGCTCAATGCAGGAGCTGCCCCCTGGTGGTCAGTGCACTCCCACAGCCAACCTCCTGCAGCCCCTCCCCCTGGC
>NW_005371324.1:514784-515456 GCF_000412655.1 Myotis brandtii
CCCCCCCCTCATAGACCTCGGTCGCTGGCCAGGCTGAGGACCCCACCCGTGCACAAATTCATGCACCGGGCCTCTAGTTATTTAATAAATACTCTTGGTGTAGCTGGTTTGGCTTAATGGATAGAGCATAGGCCCATGGACTGAAGGGTATGGGTTCAATTCCAGTCAAGGGCATGTATCTTAGTTGCAGGCTCAATCCCCAGCCCTGGTTGGGGCACATGTGGGAGGCAAACCAAACGATGTCTCTCTCACATGAATGTTTCTCTCTATATATATCTCCCCCTCCCTTCCACTCTCTCTAAAAATCAATGGGAAAATATCCTCGGGTGAGGATTAACAAATAAATAAATACTCCTGAATCCCTACCAAGGAAAGAGAAGCAAGAATGAACCTGAGAGTGAGCTATGCATGTCTATACCTCCCCACCCATGGTCTAGGTTCCATTGTTTTAGTAAATCAAAATGACTGTCAAGTAATAGTTTGAAAAATAACCAGTCTTCTGTAAGAGTGTAGAAATATGCCCCATGTATATAAAATGTCAGTTGATGCTGATAGAGGAAAATAGCAGGTGCTTGCAAGGCTGTAAGATCAGTTCGTGGAAGAACCTGGACCAAGGTCTTTTCTGCACTATTTCTCCCTTCACTTCTCACCCACCCACCCGCCCACCCCTGC
>NW_005371324.1:515512-522483 GCF_000412655.1 Myotis brandtii
TCATTCCACTTTACTTGACCGCATGTCTGTCTTTTGCATTGTATACTACTTTGAGAGCTCACCAGCTTTTCATTCATGTTTTTAGGTTCCCCTCAATCCCTTTTCCCATGTGTTGCATGTAGGAGATCCTCAATAAATATTACATATATCTCATATGAACCCAACACATATATATTAGAATAAGAACCTTAGCCTGAAAGAATAACAAATTTTGGGTGATATTAACATCTTTCTAAGCTGAATTTTACTTACAAACATGGTGCTAGGGACATGCCAGAAGCTGGATAGGTGCTTTGTTTTCTCTTCCACTAGAGCAGTGGTTTTCAACCTTTTTCAGCTCCTGGCACACATAAACTAATTACTAAAATTTTGGGCCACACCAAAAATTATATTTTTGCCGATCTGACAAAAAAAATGTATAATTTTGATTTACTCACACTGACGGCTGTTGTCGTGTTTGCTGTTGTCATTTTATTATTTGACAATCTAAGTAAAAAGTCATCAGTGCCCCTGACTAAATAGTCAGGTATTGCATGTTTTAAAACTTCTTGCAGCACACCGGTTGAAAATCACTGCACTAGAGAGAATAGATTTACAGAGAGCCAGCTATTCTTTTTCACACTGTCTTCCTTAAGCTCATTTTCCAAAATCTCTTTGGGACTTGATCCAGTTTTCAGTTATGCGCACAATTGCTCTCATTGGCCTTGACCTCACTGACTTACCATTGAACCAGTGGTGATAATTATACACACTAATAGTGCGTCAAGATAACTAATCTCCTTGGGCAGCCAAAATACATGATCATCATTTTCTGCCGTCAAGATTGCTGGTTTCTCTTACCCTGTGGCCCTACCCTGGGAATGTAGTCATCATAAGCCATCAGCTTCAACAAAAAATGTGCTGATACACCAGGACCTTTCCTCCACCCTCCATTTGTCAATGAGGGTCAGTATCTTTCTTATCTCCTACCTCCAAAAGCCATGCTAATTAACCCACGTGGGAAAATATGCTGAACAACCACACTGAACAACCTGGATTTATTTTTATTAATCATGTTGCTCATAGTATAATACACTACCTGATATCTCAACCTAAAAGGTAAAACTGTGACTGCTTATTAAATTCTAGGGCAGCGGTTCTCAACCTGTGGGTCGAGACCCCTTTGGGGGTCGACCAACCCTTTCACAGGGGTAGCCTAAGATCATCGGAAAACACATATATAATTACATATTGTTTACAATAGCAAAATTACAGTTATGAAGTAGCAATGAAAATAATTTTATGGTTGGGGGTCACCACAACATGAGGAACTGTATTAAAGGATCGTGGCATTAGGAAGGTTGAGAACCATTGTTCTAGGGTATAAAATCATCTATGGCAAGAGTGAATGGAGCATATAACCTTTTTACAAAACATTAAACAAAGCATTTCTTTTATGTAACTAGTGCATTCTTTAGTATAAGTTTCTTTGGATTTAAGCGATTGAAATGTGCCTAAGTTTCTATGTGCAGTGCCTTGCCTACTGTCTGTAATGTTCTCTTGCAGGCATCTCCATAACAATAGAATCCACTCTCTGGGAAAGAAATGCTTTGATGGGCTCCACAGCCTAGAGACTTTGTGAGTTGACCTTTTATTTGTTTCCCCTTTTTTCAGTGTTTTCCTGAGTATTCTGAAGGAATCAAAACAGCCTTAAAGTCAAGATTGCTGTTTGGTTTGGTTAATTGCCTGAGCTTTAAACAGATATTCACTGCGGCTTTATCTTACACACAAACACACACCTGGCAAAGCTAAACAAGATTTTATCTTGATCTAACAAGAGTGATAAATTAGTTAGAATCATTATAAGCTAAAGGAGATGCTTTCCACTGAGGTGAGACTATGTGTTTGGGAATGTGTATTCTGTTGAGAATAAGGACGGAAGGGGGCTAAGAGGGGGAAGGGGAATGAGAGATATCTGTAATACTATCAACAATAAAAAATACATTTTAAAAAAAGAATAAATTCTATATTGTCCAGGATGCAGACCAGACTGCACTCTGAGATGAACAGGTGTCTCATTAGGAAACAGCAGGGTTCATGCTAAAAGCAAATCTAGACTAACAAGTTATGGTGGCTACCATGTATTGAGTATATTCAGGGGTGGGCAAACTTTTTGACTCGAGGGCCACAATGGGTTCTTAAACTGGACCGGAGGGCCGGAACAAAAGCATGGATGGAGTGTTTGTGTGAACTAATATAAATTCAAAGTAAACATCATTACATAAAAGGGTACGGTCTTTTTTTTTTTTTTAGTTTTATTCATTTCAAACGGGCCGGATCCGGCCCTCGGACCGTAGTTTGCCCACGGCTGGATATCCATAGTCAAATATGGCACTGGACATTTGGCACACTTTCAATTAATCCTACAACTATCCTATGAAAGCAGACATTACTCTCCCATCTTAGGTCCAGTGCTATTAAGGATTTTACCGACATTACGTAGCTAGTCAATAGCATAACTGGGATTTGCTTCCATCTCTAGTTCGACTTCAAAATCCACGTTCACTACTACATTCTACTTCCAAAGAAAAAGTCAAAAATTTAGTTTTGCGTTGTTACCTATAATGAAACTAGAGCCCGGCCAGCTGACCGTAGCCTAGAGTGTATCCCAAAGCCACTAGGAGAAGGGCTTCCTATGGGCCACACACCCTGGCTGAGCCTTTCCCCGGGTGAGGAGTGCTCTTCATTGCCCTGTGGAGTGGGAGAGCCATAGGGAGGGTGGGGTGACAGGCAGAGCAGGTTCTGAGTGTGCTGTGGTTCCAGCTGTGCCCCAACTCAAACCTTCATGTTTTTTACTGCTCAAGCACAAGAAACCACACAGGGCCACTGAATCGACGATGCTGGCTGTGACAGGACTGCAGAAGGGGGTAACCAGAGACCACCTCTGCTGTGGCCTTGGAGCCCCTTATTCATTTGCATACAGAGCTTATCAATTTGCACAGGATCAATTTAACTTCCAACCGGCTCTGCATCCACCGATTTCCTTCCAGACCATCTATTGTTCGTGGTCTTCTTGAGGCCGATCAGCACTAACAGCTCTCCTTCCCGGGTTACTTAGGTCACTCTGTGTTTCCTCCTAGAAGGGAGGAATCATCCTCATAAGGAGATGCCAAAGATGAACTTGTCCAGGCAGGACTTTGATGTCAACTCAATGGCATAGGCAAGCAGTTTCCATGGTGCTAGGAAAAATTAGAACTTCTTCCTTATCTACACAGAGCTGGGTGGGGGATCTTAGCAATGGAAAGCACCTTCGGTCCTTTTCAACTCAACAGGAACAAAAACAAGATGCGCTCTGACGGGTATTTCCGTAAATAGTCTCCCCCCACCCCCTAACCCCTCATGTTTAGGTGAGGACCCAGGATTGCATTAAATACCATAGAATAAAACATTTTAGGAGAAACTCCTGCGAGTCTTATTGACCCCCCTCCCCTCCCCTTGCCCATAGCTGAGGATCAGTCAATTGGTTACTCCCAATGTCCTCCTTTCTCTCACTAGAAATCCAAGTAATTTATAAGGACCCAATACTTTTTTAATCAAAACAGAGCATCTGGAGAGATTTACAAACAGGAAGAAAATTTATGTCCACAAAAGACCCAAGTTTCCTGCCTGCAGTATAGCTTAACGATGGTTTGTGTCAGACAAGTAGGAATCTTGATTCATGTCTAACTCAGTTAAATTATCTCTCTCTTAAAATTAAATAGCAGTTCTTTTCCACAGAGGAAGATCTAACCACATCTGATTGCCTGACCAAAAGGTTTTTCTGTGTCATCTGGGAAATCTGCCATTCCCAGAGACCAGGAGGCAATTACTTTTTCATACAAAGATGTAGCTATAAGGTGGAGTAAATCTATAAAGCTCGTCTGAGTAATGGAATTGAAAAGCCATTTGTGTCATAACAAATAGGGAAATTAATGATTTGAGATTGTTTGGCTATCCCATCTCTGTGCATGAAAAATAATACAGAGCTTTGCCTCACAGACCAACAAAAACATCATACTCCTGATCTGAATCACTATTTGTGTCCCTGAGAAAATTCTAGACCTAATGTGCTTCCTGAGAGGACCCTGCACATATAAACCTCTCCAGAAGCAGGTTGTCATGCGGACCTCAGGCTGTGAGGGACACAGGCACTCCACAGGAGCCAGGGACAAAGCAGCTCTCCAAGAGGGCCTCTCAGGCGAGACTCTAAAAAGCAGGGGGAAGAAGAGAATGGAGGAGGGAACAAGAAAGGGCATGTGACTCAGGAGCCCAGAGTAGTGCCCATACAATCTGGCAGCTGAGTGAGCTAGGCTCAGGTGAAGAGCCACATTAGCAAGCTTTTAACACTTGGCCAAGCATCCCTCCTACTTGGACACTGACACGGCTCTATGTGCCCTCCATTTTTTGAAATGCCCCTGTGCCATTGAGACTTGACTCTTTGAAATTTCTCATGATCAATCTAATGGCCATTTTAATGCAGAGACTTATGGAATGGTGGTGATCAGCAAGCCAAACAAACCTCTTTCCATAAAGAGAAGGAATGAGCCCTGGTTGGTGTTGCTCAGTGGTAGGAGCATTAGCCTGGGAACCTAAGGGGTCTCAGGTTTGATTCCAGTCAAGGGCATGTAATTGAGTTGTGGGTTCGCTCCCCGTCCTGGTTGGGGCAACTGTAGGAGGCAACCATGTGTCTCTCATGTTGATCTCTCTCTCTCTCTCTCTCTCTCTCTCTCTCTCTCCCCCTCCCTCTCTCCCTCCCTCCCTCAATCCCTCCATTTGACTTCTCTGAAAAAGCAATAGAAAAAATATCCTCAGGTAAAGATTAAATAAGGAATGAGAATTTTCATCACTGATACTGGTCCATTGAAATAACATGTTAACTTTCCTAGTAAATGTAATATATATGAATCTGAAAATGAAAAACTAAAAATACTATTTACTTACTTTCAGAGATTTAAATTATAATAACCTTGATGAATTCCCCACTGCAATCAGGACACTCTCCAACCTTAAAGAACTGTAAGTATTTAGGACAGATTTAATGGGAGATTCTATTCTTGGTTAATTTATTTTTTTTTAATGTGACTTATAGGAAAAATATTTTAATTCATCTAAATGACAGTTAAGTACACTTGAAATATACTGTAATTGATTCTATCATCAGCAAACATCAAATAATCTTTTAAAATTTATAATGGATTTCTAATATATGTATATTAGAAAAAATATATACATATTTCTCTAAGCCATACTTCTTTCCTAAGACATATTTCCCAAATATTTACACACTTTATAGATTTGTGCAGAACTGTAATGGAATTCAGTTATTTGCTGAGCATTTTGAAAAACATTTCTAGGTTGCATGGCAACCTAAAATAAAATGCATGTGCCTAGTGCAGTGCTAGATGCTTTCACATACATTATTTCACATTCTTTAAATACTTCATGACTCTTATTTAATTTTAAAAAACACAATTTTACTAAAGTAGAGCTAACCTTCAGCTATTAGGTTGTATATATTTTTTTACATACTATAATTAGTTTTTCACTGTACCTAAAAAAACTATGTAAGCAATGTGCTAACACTTGGAAAGGAAAATAAGCCTAGAACCCATTTTCTTGGCAGAGAGAAATAAGACACACAGCTAAAGGAGGTAGACAGCAGGGCTTGTTTATTAAAAAAAACAACAACCAACCTTCAGGAGGTTCTGCCTTGGGAAAACCCACTGTGGCCTAACTGGGAAGTCATCGTTGTCTACGGCGAGGCAGACCAACGACTGCCACTCATCTCATCCACAGGCCCACACAGGACCCAAAGACCTTCGACTGTGCCCCTCTGCCATTCAGACAACATTAGCATCAACAGATGAGAATCAATTCATTATTACAGACTCACTAAGCACCTTCCTTCAGCTGAGGAAATTCTGTTCTCATAAGGAGATTATTTAAATCTCTACCTCACTGCAGCTTAAGACCATTTTCTCTTCTCCTAGTTTCAAATGGGGTCATGGCCTGTCTTCAAAGATGGTTCCCTCTGTCTCAGGTTGTTATACACAGTGCTCTATCAGATATTAACAGATGAATTTTCTTTAATAACACTAGATTGTAAGTTTCCATAAAGCACAATTATTATTTTCAGATTCTTTATTTTTCTTTCACGATGGCAGCCTATGATTTCTTTTTCTCCTAGAGAGTGAGGGCATGTAAGATTCAAAATGCATAGAGGAATTTAACCTGAGCCTCTAGTTACTAACGGTGCTGGTAACTGCCATGGGGAGAGAAGGTGAGGACTAATAAATAAATTTATACCACACAGTATTTCCTATAAATTTTTTTTCTTCTCTTTCTAGAGGATTTCACAGCAACAATATCAAGTCAATACCTGAGAAAGCATTTGTAGGCAACCCTTCTCTTATTACAATGTAAGTGGCCATGGTTCTTTTTTATTTTCCCATCCTGAAATAGAGCATGCATTGCTCTTTTAAATATAATATAATAAATGGTCTATATGTGCCCAAGTTTTCTCTCAGTCAATGTAAGACTTAATACAGAGAAATATGTAGAGAGATGTTTTGCCAGGTTTTAGCCAAATGCTGAAATAATATAAAAGATTTGTTTTTCTAAGACCTTCAATATGCATTGCATTATGCTTCATATCTTCAGATGCCTTTTCTCACTTTGCAATAATCTTGTGAAATGCTTTGCTTCTCTCTATTTTATAAGGAATAAAACTGATTTTTAAAATGAATCCAAGTGTACTACAAATGAAAATTGTTATATACAAACTAGAGGCCTGGTGCACGAAATTGATGCACAGGGGGTGGGGGTGGGGGGTTCCCTCAGCCCAGCCTGCACCCTCTCCAATCCAGGACCACTAGGGGGATGTCCGACTGCCCTCTCACAATCCGGGAACGCTGGCTCCTAACTGCTCACCTGCCTGCCTGCCTGATTGCCCC